>NC_092086.1:12495140-12525140 GCF_045679555.1 Salvelinus alpinus
ATCTGACTGATAGAATAGAGATAGATTGGAGAGGTGAGTCTGACTGATAGAATAGCGATGGAGAGGTGAGTCTGACTGATAGAATATAGATGGAGAGGTGAGTCTGACTGATAGAATAGAGATGGAGAGGTGAGTCTGACTGATAGAATAGAGATAGATTGGAGAGGTGAGTCTGACTGATAGAATAGAGATAGATTGGAGAGGTGAGTCTGACTGATAGAATAGAGATGGAGAGGTGAGTCTGACTGATAGAATAGAGATGGAGAGGTGAGTCTGACTGATAGAATAGAGATGGAGAGGTGAGTCTGACTGATAGAATAGAGATGGAGAGGTGAGTCTGACTGATAGAACAGAGATGGAGAGGTGAGTCTGACTGATAGAAAAGAGATGGAGAGGTGAGTCTGACTGATAGAATAGAGATGGAGAGGTGAGTCTGACTGATAGAATAGAGATGGAGAGGTGAGTCTGACTGATAGAATGGAGATGGAGAGGAGAGGTGAGTCTGACTGATAGAATAGAGATGGAGAGGTGAGTCTGACTGATAGAACAGAGATGGAGAGGTGAGTCTGACTGGTAGAATAGAGGTGGAGAGGTGAGTCTGACTGATAGAATAGAGATGGAGAGGTGAGTCTGACTGATAGAATAGAGATGGAGAGGTGAGTCTGACTGATAGAAAATAGATAGATTGGAGAGGTGAGTCTGACTGATAGAACAGAGATGGAGAGGTGAGTCTGACTGATAGAATAGAGGTGGAGAGGTGAGTCTGACTGATATAATAGAGATGGAGAGGTGAGTCTGACTGATAGAATAGAGATGGAGAGGTGAGTCTGACTGATAGAATAGAGATGGAGAGGTGAGTCTGACTGATAGAATAGAGATGGAGAGGAGAGGTGAGTCTGACTGATAGAATAGAGATGGAGAGGTGAGTCTGACTAATATAATAGAGATGGAGAGCTGAGTATGACTGATAGAATAGAGATGGAGAGGTGAGTCTGACTGATAGAATAGAGATAGATTGGAGAGTTGAGTCTGACTGATAGAATAGAGATGGAGAGGTGAATCTGACTGATAGAATAGAGATAGATTGGAGAGGTGAGTCTGACTGATAGAATAGCGATGGAGAGGTGAGTCTGACTGATAGAATAGAGATGGAGAGGTGAGTCTGACTGATAGAATAGAGATGGAGAGGTGAGTCTGACTGATAGAATAGAGATAGATTGGAGAGGTGAGTCTGACTGATAGAATAGAGATAGATTGGAGAGGTGAGTCTGACTGATAGAATAGAGATGGAGAGGTGAGTCTGACTGATAGAATAGAGATGGAGAGGTGAGTCTGACTGATAGAATAGAGATGGAGAGGTGAGTCTGACTGATAGAATAGAGATGGAGAGGTGAGTCTGACAGATAGAATAGAGATGGAGAGGTGAGTCTGACTGATAGAATAGAGATGGAGAGGTGAGTCTGACTGATAGAATAGAGATAGATTGGAGAGGTGAGTCTGACTGATAGAATAGAGATAGATTGGAGAGGTGAGTCTGACTGATAGAATAGAGATAGATTGGAGAGGTGAGTCTGACTGATAGAACAGAGATGGAGAGGTGAGTCTGACTGATAGAATAGAGATGGAGAGGTGAGTCTGACTGATAGAATAGAGATGGAGAGGTGAGTCTGACTGATAGAATAGAGGTGGAGAGGTGAGTCTGACTGATAGAATAGAGATGGAGAGGTGAGTCTGACTGATAGAATAGAGATGGAGAGGTGAGTCTGACTGATAGAATAGAGATGGAGAGGTGAGTATGACTGATAGAATAGAGTTGGAGAGGAGAGGTGAGTCTGACTGATAGAATAGAGATGGAGAGGTGAGTCTGACTGGTAGAATATAGGTGGAGAGGTGAGTCTGACTGATAGAATAGAGATGGAGAGGTGAGTCTGACTGATAGAATAGAGATGGAGAGGTGAGTCTGACTGATAGAACAGAGGTGGAGAGGTGAGTCTGACTGATAGAACAGAGATGGAGAGGTGAGTCTGACTGATAGAATAGAGATGGAGAGGTGAGTCTGACTGATAGAATAGAGATGGAGAGGTGAGTCTGACTGATAGAATAGAGGTGGAGAGGTGAGTCTGACTGATAGAACAGAGATGGAGAGGTGAGTCTGACTGATAGAATAGAGATGGAGAGGTGAGTCTGACTGATAGAATAGAGATGGAGAGGTGAGTCTGACTGATAGAATAGAGGTGGAGAGGTGAGTCTGACTGATAGAACAGAGATGGAGAGGTGAGTCTGACTGATATAATAGAGGTGGAGAGGTGAGTCTGACTGATAGAATAGAGATGGAGAGGTGAGTCTGACTGATAGAATAGACGTGGAGAGGTGAGTCTGACTGATAGAATAGAGGTGGAGAGGTGAGTCTGACTGATAGAATAGAGATGGAGAGGTGAGTCTGACTGATAGAACAGAGATGGAGAGGTGAGTCTGACTAATAGAATAGAGATGGAGAGCTGAGTCTGACTGATAGAATAGAGATGGAGAGGTGAGTCTGACTGATAGAATAGAGATAGATTGGAGAGGTGAGTCTGACTGATAGAATAGAGATGGAGAGGTGAGTCTGACTGATAGAATAGAGATAGATTGGAGAGGTGAGTCTGACTGATAGAATAGCGATGGAGAGGTGAGTCTGACTGATAGAATAGAGATGGAGAGGTGAGTCTGACTGATAGAATAGAGATGGAGAGGTGAGTCTGACTGATAGAATAGAGATGGAGAGGTGAGTCTGACTGATAGAATAGAGATAGATTGGAGAGGTGAGTCTGACTGATAGAATAGAGATGGAGAGGTGAGTCTGACTGATAGAATAGAGATGGAGAGGTGAGTCTGACTGATAGAATAGAGATGGAGAGGTGAGTCTGACTGATAGAATAGAGATGGAGAGGTGAGTCTGACTGATAGAATAGAGATGGAGAGGTGAGTCTGACTGATAGAATAGAGATGGAGAGGTGAGTCTGACTGATAGAATAGAGATAGATTGGAGAGGTGAGTCTGACTGATAGAATAGAGATAGATTGGAGAGGTGAGTCTGACTGATAGAATAGAGATGGAGAGGTGAGTCTGACTGATAGAGTAGAGATGGAGAGGTGAGTCTGACTGATAGAATAGAGATGGAGAGCTGAGTCTGACTGATAGAATAGAGATGGAGAGGTGAGTCTGACTGATAGAATAGAGGTGGAGAGGTGAGTCTGACTGATAGAACAGAGATAGATTGGAGAGGTGAGTCTGACTGATAGAATAGAGATGGAGAGGTGAGTCTGACTGATAGAATAGAGATAGATTGGAGAGGTGAGTCTGACTGATAGAATAGCGATGGAGAGGTGAGTCTGACTGATAGAATAAAGATGGAGAGGTGAGTCTGACTGATAGAATAGAGATGGAGAGGTGAGTCTGACTGATAGAATAGAGATAGATTGGAGAGGTGAGTCTGACTGATAGAATAGAGATAGATTGGAGAGGTGAGTCTGACTGATAGAATAGAGATGGAGAGGTGAGTCTGACTGATAGAATAGAGATGGAGAGGTGAGTCTGACTGATAGAATAGAGATGGAGAGGTGAGTCTGACTGATAGAATAGAGATGGAGAGGTGAGTCTGACAGATAGAATAGGGATGGAGAGGTGAGTCTGACTGATAGAATAGAGATGGAGAGGTGAGTCTGACTGATAGAATAGAGATAGATTGGAGAGGTGAGTCTGACTGATAGAATAGAGATAGATTGGAGAGGTGAGTCTGACTGATAGAATAGAGATAGATTGGAGAGGTGAGTCTGACTGATAGAACAGAGATGGAGAGGTGAGTCTGACTGATAGAATAGATATGTAGAGGTGAGTCTGACTGATAGAATAGAGATGGAGAGGTGAGTCTGACTGATAGAATAGAGGTGGAGAGGTGAGTCTGACTGATAGAATAGAGATGGAGAGGTGAGTCTGACTGATAGAATAGAGATGGAGAGGTGAGTCTGACTGATAGAATAGAGATGGAGAGGTGAGTATGACTGATAGAATAGAGATGGAGAGGAGAGGTGAGTCTGACTGATAGAATAGAGATGGAGAGGTGAGTCTGACTGGTAGAATATAGGTGGAGAGGTGAGTCTGACTGATAGAATAGAGATGGAGAGGTGAGTCTGACTGATAGAATAGAGATGGAGAGGTGAGTCTGACTGATAGAACAGAGGTGGAGAGGTGAGTCTGACTGATAGAACAGAGATGGAGAGGTGAGTCTGACTGATAGAATAGAGATGGAGAGGTGAGTCTGACTGATAGAATAGAGATGGAGAGGTGAGTCTGACTGATAGAATAGAGATGGAGAGGTGACTCTGACTGATAGAATAGAGATGGAGAGGTGAGTCTGACTGATAGAATAGAGATAGATTGGAGAGGTGAGTCTGACTGATAGAATAGAGATAGATTGGAGAGGTGAGTCTGACTGATAGAATAGAGATGGAGAGGTGAGTCTGACTGATAGAGTAGAGATGGAGAGGTGAGTCTGACTGATAGAATAGAGATGGAGAGCTGAGTCTGACTGATAGAATAGAGATGGAGAGGTGAGTCTGACTGATAGAATAGAGGTGGAGAGGTGAGTCTGACTGATAGAACAGAGATAGATTGGAGAGGTGAGTCTGACTGATAGAATAGAGATGGAGAGGTGAGTCTGACTGATAGAATAGAGATAGATTGGAGAGGTGAGTCTGACTGATAGAATAGCGATGGAGAGGTGAGTCTGACTGATAGAATAGAGATGGAGAGGTGAGTCTGACTGATAGAATAGAGATGGAGAGGTGAGTCTGACTGATAGAATAGAGATAGATTGGAGAGGTGAGTCTGACTGATAGAATAGAGATAGATTGGAGAGGTGAGTCTGACTGATAGAATAGAGATGGAGAGGTGAGTCTGACTGGTAGAATAGAGATGGAGAGGTGAGTCTGACTGATAGAATAGAGATGGAGAGGTGAGTCTGACTGATAGAATAGAGATGGAGAGGTGAGTCTGACAGATAGAATAGAAATAGATTGGAGAGGTGAGTCTGACTGATAGAATAGAGATGGAGAGGTGAGTCTGACTGATAGAATAGAGATGGAGAGGTGAGTCTGACTGATAGAATAGAGATAGATTGGAGAGGTGAGTCTGACTGATAGAATAGAGATAGATTGGAGAGGTGAGTCTGACTGATAGAACAGAGATGGAGAGGTGAGTCTGACTGATAGAATAGAGATGGAGAGGTGAGTCTGACTGATAGAATAGAGATGGAGAGGTGAGTCTGACTGATAGAATAGAGGTGGAGAGGTGAGTCTGACTGATAGAATAGAGATGGAGAGGTGAGTCTGACTGATAGAATAGAGATGGAGAGGTGAGTCTGACTGATAGAATAGAGATGGAGAGGTGAGTATGACTGATAGAATAGAGATGGAGAGGAGAGGTGAGTCTGACTGATAGAATAGAGATGGAGAGGTGAGTCTGACTGGTAGAATATAGGTGGAGAGGTGAGTCTGACTGATAGAATAGAGATGGAGAGGTGAGTCTGACTGATAGAATAGAGATGGAGAGGTGAGTCTGACTGATAGAACAGAGGTGGAGAGGTGAGTCTGACTGATAGAACAGAGATGGAGAGGTGAGTCTGACTGATAGAATAGAGATGGAGAGGTGAGTCTGACTAATAGAATAGAGATGGAGAGGTGAGTCTGACTGATAGAATAGAGGTGGAGAGGTGAGTCTGACTGATAGAATAGAGATGGAGAGGTGAGTCTGACCGATAGAATAGAGATGGAGAGGTGAGTCTGACTGATAGAATAGAGGTGGAGAGGTGAGTCTGACTGATAGAACAGAGATGGAGAGGTGAGTCTGACTGATAGAATAGAGGTGGAGAGGTGAGTCTGACTGATAGAATAGAGATGGAGAGGTGAGTCTGACTGATAGAATAGAGGTGGAGAGGTGAGTCTGACTGATAGAATAGAGGTGGAGAGGTGAGTCTGACTGATAGAATAGAGATGGAGAGGTGAGTCTGACTGATAGAACAGAGATGGAGAGGTGAGTCTGACTAATAGAATAGAGATGGAGAGCTGAGTCTGACTGATAGAATAGAGATGGAGAGGTGAGTCTGACTGATAGAATAGAGATCGATTGGAGAGGTGAGTCTGACTGATAGAATAGAGATGGAGAGGTGAGTCTGACTGATAGAATAGAGATAGATTGGAGAGGTGAGTCTGACTGATAGAATAGCGATGGAGAGGTGAGTCTGACTGATAGAATAGAGATGGAGAGGTGAGTCTGACTGATAGAATAGAGATGGAGAGGTGAGTCTGACTGATAGAATAGAGATGGAGAGGTGAGTCTGACTGATAGAATAGAGATAGATTGGAGAGGTGAGTCTGACTGATAGAATAGAGATGGAGAGGTGAGTCTGACTGATAGAATAGAGATGGAGAGGTGAGTCTGACTGATAGAATAGAGATGGATGGGAGAGGTGAGTCTGACTGATAGAATAGAGATGGAGAGGTGAGTCTGACTGATAGAATAGAGATGGAGAGGTGAGTCTGACTGATAGAATAGAGATGGAGAGGTGAGTCTGACTGATAGAATAGAGATAGATTGGAGAGGTGAGTCTGACTGATAGAATAGAGATAGATTGGAGAGGTGAGTCTGACTGATAGAATAGAGATGGAGAGGTGAGTCTGACTGATAGAGTAGAGATGGAGAGGTGAGTCTGACTGATAGAATAGAGATGGAGAGCTGAGTCTGACTGATAGAATAGAGATGGAGAGGTGAGTCTGACTGATAGAATAGAGGTGGAGAGGTGAGTCTGACTGATAGAACAGAGATAGATTGGAGAGGTGAGTCTGACTGATAGAATAGAGATGGAGAGGTGAGTCTGACTGATAGAACAGAGATAGAGATGGAGAGGTGAGTCTGTGTGTATATGTTTGAGGAAAGGAAAGGTGGAGAGAACTAACCTGATAAATGAGAGGAAGATTAGACATCTTAACCTTCATGATATATTACTAGAGAGGGAGGGAGGGAGGAGGAAGCAGGGAGGGGGGAAGCAGGGAGAGAGATAGATAGGGGGAGAGAGCTGGAGGGAGAGAGATAGATAGAGGGAGATAGAGGGAGGGAGGAGGGAGAGCGATAGATGGAGAGAGAGGAGGGAGGTAGAGGGAGAAAGGTAGAGGGAGGGAGAGGAGGGAGGTAGAAGGAGGGAGGGAGAGGGAGAGAGATAGATGGAGGGAGAGGAGGGAGAGTGGACAAATTAATTTTGGACGATGAATGAGAGGGGAGGTTTTAGGTACTTAACCTTAGACACACTGCTGTCCTAATGGTATGTGTGTGTGTGTGTGTTTTGTTGTGCGTGTGCGTACTTTCGTTTTTGTTGGGTAATCAGCATGATATTCTCTGTTGTCCTAGTAATATAGCAGTGTTTGTGTGTGTGTGTGTGTGTGTGTGTGTGTGTGTGTGTGTGTGTGTGTGTGTGTGTGTGTGTGTGTGTGTGTGTGTGTGTGTGTGTGTGTGTGTGTGTGTGTGTGTGTGTGTGTGTGTGTGTGTGTGTGTGTGTGTGTGTGTGTGTGTGTGTTGGGTAGTCAGCCTGAGATGCTCTGTTGTCCTAGTAATATTTAAAGCAGTGTTTGTGTGTGTGTGTGTGTGTGTGTGTGTGTGTGTGTGTGTGTGTGTGTGTGTGTGTGTGTGTGTGTGTGTGTGTGTGTGTGTGTGTGTGTGTGTGTGTGTGTGTGTGTGTGTGTGTGTGTGTGTGTGTGTGTGTGTGTTGGGTAGTCAGCCTGAGATGCTCTGTTGTCCTAGTAATATTTAAAGTGGTGTTTGCGCCTCAGGCGACTGAGACCTGATTCAGACAGGCTGCTACCACCTCCCTTTACAGAGTCAGACTGAGACCTGATTCAGACAGGCTGCTACCTCCTCCCTTTACAGAGTCAGACTGAGACCTGATTCAGACAGGCTGCTACCTCCTCCCTTTACAGAGTCAGACTGAGACCTGATTCAGACAGGCTGCTACCTCCTCCCTTTACAGAGTCAGACTGAGACCTGATTCAGACAGGCTGCTACCACCTCCCTTTACAGAGTCAGACTGAGACCTGATTCAGACAGGCTGCTACCTCCTCCCTTTACAGAGTCAGACTGAGACCTGATTCAGACAGGCTGCTACCTCCTCCCTTTACAGAGTCAGACTGAGACCTGATTCAGACAGGCTGCTACCACCTCCCTTTACAGAGTCAGACTGAGACCTGATTCAGACAGGCTGCTACCTCCTCCCTTTACAGAGTCAGACTGAGACCTGATTCAGACAGGCTGCTACCTCCTCCCTTTACAGAGTCAGACTGAGACCTGATTCAGACAGGCTGCTACCACCTCCCTTTACAGAGTCAGACTGAGACCTGATTCAGACAGGCTGCTACCTCCTCCCTTTACAGAGTCAGACTGAGACCTGATTCAGACAGGCTGCTACCACCTCCCTTTAAAGAGTCAGACTGAGACCTGATTCAGACAGGCTGCTACCTCCTCCCTTTACAGAGTCAGACTGAGACCTGATTCAGACAGGCTGCTACCTCCTCCCTTTACAGAGTCAGACTGAGACCTGATTCAGACAGGCTGCTACCACCTCCCTTTACAGAGTCAGACTGAGACCTGATTCAGACAGGCTGCTACCTCCTCCCTTTACAGAGTCAGACTGAGACCTGATTCAGACAGGCTGCTACCTCCTCCCTTTACAGAGTCAGACTGAGACCTGATCCAGACAGGCTGCTACCACCTCCCTTTACAGAGTCAGACTGAGACCTGATTCAGACAGGCTGCTACCTCCTCCCTTTACAGAGTCAGACTGAGACCTGATTCAGACAGGCTGCTACCACCTCCCTTTACAGAGTCAGACTGAGACCTGATTCAGACAGGCTGCTACCTCCTCCCTTTACAGAGTCAGAC
Organism: Salvelinus alpinus; assembly: GCF_045679555.1. Classification (NCBI taxonomy): domain Eukaryota; kingdom Metazoa; phylum Chordata; class Actinopteri; order Salmoniformes; family Salmonidae; genus Salvelinus; species Salvelinus alpinus. The sequence goes on from NC_092086.1 coordinate 12,504,105, forward strand.
TGAGACCTGATTCAGACAGGCTGCTACCTCCTCCCTTTACAGAGTCAGACTGAGACCTGATTCAGACAGGCTGCTACCACCTCACTTTACAGAGTCAGACTGAGACCTGATTCAGACAGGCTGCTACCTCCTCCCTTTACAGAGTCAGACTGAGACCTGATTCAGACAGGCTGCTACCTCCTCCCTTTACAGAGTCAGACTGAGACCTGATTCAGACAGGCTGCTACCACCTCCCTTTACAGAGTCAGACTGAGACCTGATTCAGACAGGCTGCTACCTCCTCCCTTTACAGAGTCAGACTGAGACCTGATTCAGACAGGCTGCTACCTCCTCCCTTTACAGAGTCAGACTGAGACCTGATTCAGACAGGCTGCTACCTCCTCCCTTTACAGAGTCAGACTGAGACCTGATTCAGACAGGCTGCTACCTCCTCCCTTTACAGAGTCAGACTGAAGAACACAATCACTTTCTATGGGTCTTCCTCCCTTCATTTCCCTTTCTCTGCCTCCCCCTGTTTCTCTCTCTTCTTCTGTCCCTCCCTCCCTCCAGGGTTGACCGTAACAGGGTTGACGATGTCATCTTAAATCAGCCATAATATATCCGTTGTGACAGGGGGAATGGAAGCTAGTTGTGACAGGGGGAATGGAAGCTAGTTGTGACAGGGGGAATGGAAGCTATTTGTGACAGGGGGAATGGAAGCTATTTGTGACAGGGGGAATGGAAGCTAGTTGTGACAGGGGGAATGGAAGCTATTTGTGACAGGGGGAATGGAAGCTATTTGTGACAGGGGGAATGGAAGCTATTTGTGACAGGGGGAATGGAAGCTAGTTGTGACAGGGGGATGGAAGTTAGTTGTGACAGGGGGAATGGAAGCTAGTTGTAACAGGGGGAATGGAAGCTAGTTGTGACAGGGGGAATGGAAGCTATTTGTGACAGGGGGAATGGAAGCTAGTTGTGACAGGGGGAATGGAAGCTAGTTGTGACAGGGGGAATGGAAGCTAGTTGTGACAGGGGGAATGGAAGCTAGTTGTGACAGGGGGAATGGAAGCTAGTTGTGACAGGGGGAATTTAAGCTATTTGTGACAGGGGGAATGGAAGCTATTTGTGACAGGGGGAATGGAAGCTAGTTGTGACATGGGGAATGGAAGCTATTTGTGACAGGGGGAATGGAAGCTATTTGTGACAGGGGGAATGGAAGCTATTTGTGACAGGGGGAATGGAAGCTAGTTGTGACAGGGGGATGGAAGTTAGTTGTGACAGGGGGAATGGAAGCTAGTTGTAACAGGGGGAATGGAAGCTAGTTGTGACAGGGGGAATGGAAGCTATTTGTGACAGGGGGAATGGAAGCTAGTTGTGACAGGGGGAATGGAAGCTAGTTGTGACAGGGGGAATGGAAGCTAGTTGTGACAGGGGGAATGGAAGCTAGTTGTGACAGGGGGAATGGAAGCTAGTTGTGACAGGGGGAATGGAAGCTAGTTGTGACAGGGGGAATTGAAGCTAGTTGTGACAGGGGGAATGGAAGCTAGTTGTGACAGGGGGAATGGAAGCTAGTTGTGACAGGGGGAATGGAAGCTAGATGTGACAGGGGGAATGGAAGCTAGTTGTGACAGGGGGAATGGAAGCTAGTTGTGACAGGGGGAATGGAAGCTAGTTGTGACAGGGGGAATGGAAGCTAGTTTTGACAGGGGGAATGGAAGCTATTTGTGACAGGGGGAATGGAAGCTAGTTGTGACAGGGGGAATGGAAGCTAGTTGTGACAGGGGGAATGGAAGCTAGTTGTGACAGGGGGAATGGAAGCTAGTTGTGACAGGGGGAATGGAAGCTAGTTGTGACAGGGGGAATGGAAGCTAGATGTGACAGGGGGAATGGAAGCTAGTTGTGACAGGGGGAATGGAAGCTAGTTGTGACAGGGGGAATGGAAGCTATTTGTGACAGGGGGAATGGAAGCTAGTTGTGACAGGGGGGATGGAAGCTAGTTGTGACAGGGGGAATGGAAGCTAGTTGTGACAGGGGGAATGGAAGCTATTTGTGACAGGGGGAATGGAAGCTAGTTGTGACAGGGGGAATGGAAGCTAGTTGTGACAGGGGGAATGGAAGCTAGTTGTGACAGGGGGAATGGAAGCTATTTGTGACAGGGGGAATGGAAGCTAGTTGTGACAGGGGGAATGGAAGCTAGTTGTGACAGGGGGAATGGAAGCTAGTTGTGACAGGGGGAATGGAAGCTAGTTGTGACAGGGGGAATGGAAGCTAGTTGTGACAGGGGGAATGGAAGCTAGTTGTGACAGGGGGAATGGAAGCTAGTTGTGACAGGGGGAATGGAAGCTAGTTGTGACAGGGGGAATGGAAGCTATTTGTAACAGGGGGAATGGTAGCTAGTTGTGACAGGGGGGATGGAAGCTAGTTGTGACAGGGGGAATGGAAGCTAGTTGTGACAGGGGGAATGGAAGCTATTTGTGACAGGGGGAATGGAAGCTAGTTGTGACAGGGGGAATGGAAGCTAGTTGTGACAGGGGGAATGGAAGCTATTTGTGACAGGGGGAATGGAAGCTAGTTGTGACAGGGGGAATGGAAGCTATTTGTGACAGGGGGAATGGAAGCTATTTGTGACAGGGGGAATGGAAGCTAGTTGTGACAGGGGGAATGGAAGCTAGTTGTGACAGGGGGAATGGAAGCTAGATGTGACAGGGGGAATGGAAGCTAGTTGTGACAGGGGGAATGGAAGCTAGTTGTGACAGGGGGAATGGAAACTATTTGTGACAGGGGGAATGGAAGCTAGTTGTGACAGGGGGAATGGAAGCTAGTTGTGACAGGGGGAATGGAAGCTAGATGTGACAGGGGGAATGGAAACTAGTTGTGACAGGGGGAATGGAAGCTAGTTGTGACAGGGGGAATGGAAGCTAGTTGTGACAGGGGGAATGGAAGCTAGTTGTGACAGGGGGAATGGAAGCTAGTTGTGACAGGGGGAATGGAAGCTATTTGTGACAGGGGGAATGGAAGCTAGTTGTGACAGGGGGAATGGAAGCTAGTTGTGACAGGGGGAATGGAAGCTATTTGTGACAGGGGGAATGGAAGCTAGTTGTGACAGGGGGAATGGAAGCTAGTTGTGACAGGGGGAATGGAAGCTATTTGTGAGAGGGGGAATGGAAGCTAGTTGTGACAGTGGGAATGGAAGCTAGTTGTGACAGGGGGAATGGAAGCTAGATGTGACAGGGGGAATGGAAGCTAGTTGTGACAGGGGGAATGGAAGCTAGTTGTGACAGGGGGAATGGAAGCTATTTGTGACAGGGAGAATGAAAGCTAGTTGTGACAGGGGGAATGGAAGCTAGTTGTGACAGGGGGAATGGAAGCTAGTTGTGACAGGGGGAATGGAAGCTAGTTGTGACAGGGGGAATGGAAGCTAGTTGTGACAGGGGGAATGGAAGCTAGTTGTGTGCAACAGGGAGGGGCAATTGATCGCAAGCTTCACAAAAAAAATCATTTTAGTTGTTAATAAAACATGTCTAGCCTGTCTGTCCATGGCTAACAGGGTTGACGTGTTATGCTCGACCCACTCAGTGTTTCACGTCAAAACACCAGAACAAAACGAGTAGAGCCAGCTCAACTGCTTCAGACTATGACTGACTGGTAAATGTTCCATGTTTGCTTTTGGAAAAACATATTTATAAAAATATATATAGTATCACCATCTTCAAACGAGAGTTCACTTCACATAACAGGGTTGACCTTAACATGTTAAAATGAGACAGACAGATTGTAAATGAATCTCTAATCACATTTAATCAGTAATAATCTCCAGATATGACTGTCAAAGCAACAGCGTAACTAGGGGTTTTTACAATGATGGTGAAACACGGGGTCGACAGAAGGTCAAAATGAGGCATTTTACCACTTAACTCTACTGTATAAGGTCACATGTAATATAACAGGCTTTTAACCATTCATATTGGTGCAGAATTTCTGCTTAAAATATCAAAGGGATACAAAAGGCTTTTCATGGAAGGATCCTACTATCTCTCTTTTATTATCTCTGGTCTCACCCCTTCTCTGTCTCTCTCTGTGTCTCTCTCTCTCTGTGTCTCTCTCTCTCTGTGTCTCTCTCTCTCTTTGTCTCTCTCTGTGTCTCTCTCTGTGTCTCTCTCTGTGTGTCTCTCTGTGTGTCTCTCTCTCTCTCTCTCTCTCTCTCTCTCTCTCTCTCTCTCTCTCTCTCTCTCTCTCTCTCTCTCTCTCTCTCTCTCTCTCTCTCTCTCTCTCTCTCTCTCTCTCTCTCTCTCTCTCTCTCTCTCTCTCTCTCTCTCTCTCTCTCTCTCTCTCTCTCTCTCTCTCTCTCTCTCTCAATTCAATTCAATTCAATTCAAGGGGCTTTATTGGCATGGGAAACATGTGTTAACATTGCCAAAGCAAGTGAGGTAGATAATATACAAAAGTGAAATAAACAATAAAAATTAACAGTAAACATTACACATACAGAAGTTTCAAAGCAATAAAGACATTACAAATGTCATATTATATATATACAGTGTTGTAGCAATGTATAAATGGTTAAAGCACACAAGTTAAAATAAATAAGCATAAATATGGGTTGTATTTACAATGGTGTTTGTTCTTCACTGGTTGCCCTTTTCTTGTGGCAACAGGTCACAAATCTTGCTGCTGTGATGGCACACTGTGGAATTTCACCCAGTAGATATGGGAGTTTATCAAAATTGGATTTGTTTTCGAATTCTTTGTGGATCTGTGTGATCTGAGGGAAATATGTGTCTCTAATATGGTCATACATTGGTCAGGAGGTTAGGAAGTGCAGCTCAGTTTACACCTCATTTTGTGGGCAGTGAGCACATAGCCTGTCTTCTCTTGAGAGCCATGTCTGCCTACGGCGGCCTTTCTCAATAGCAAGGCTATGCTCACTGAGTCTGTACATAGTCAAAGCTTTCCTTAAGTTTGGGTCAGTCACAGTGGTCAGGTATTCTGCCACTGTGTACTCTCTGTTTAGGGCCAAATAGCATTCTAGTTTGCTCTGTTTGTTTGTTAATTCTTTCCGATGTGTCAAGTAATTATCTTTTTGTTTTCTCATGATTTGGTTGGGTCTAATTGTGCTGTTGTCCTGGGGCTCTGTGGGGTGTGTTTGTGAACAGAGCCCCAGGACCAGCTTGCTTAGGGGACTCTTCTCCAGGTTCATCTCTCTGTAGGTGATTGCTTTGTTATGGAAGGTTTGGGAATCGCTTCCTTTTAGGTGGTTGTAGAATTTAACGGCTCTTTTCTGGATTTTGATAATTAGTGGGTATCGGCCTAATTCTGCTCTGCATGCATTATTTGGTGTTCTACGTTGTACACGGAGGATATTTTTGCAGAATTCTGCATGCAGAGTCTCAATTTGGTGTTTGTCCCATTTTGTGAAATCTTGGTTGGTGAGCGGACCCCAGACCTCACAACCATAAAGGGCAATGGGCTCTATGACTGATTCAAGTATTTTTAGCCAGATCCTATTTGGTATGTTGAAATTTATGTTCCTTTTGATGGCATAGAATGCCCTTCTTGCCTCTCTCTCTCTCTCTCTCTCTCTCTCTCTCTCTCTCTCTCTCTCTCTCTCTCTCTCTCTCTCTCTCTCTCTCTCTCTCTCTCTCTCTCTCTCTCTCTCTCTCTCTCTCTCTCTCTCTCTCTCTCTCTCACTGCAGTATTAAAGGGAAAAGGGATCCAATAGAATGAGTGTTTGTTGATTTCCCTCTGAAATAGAGAAGTACATTACGCTGAGCTGTTGTGTGTGTGTCATTGTGCACACGTGTGTGTGTGTCCATTTGTGTGTGTGTGTGTGTGTGTGTGTGTCCATCTGTGTGTGCGCGCATGTGTGTGTGTTTGTGTGTGTGTGTGTGTGTGTGTGTGTGTGTGTGTGTGTGTGTGTGTGTGTTGGGTAGTCAGCCTGAGATGCTCTGTTGTCCTAGTAATATTTAAAGTGGTGTTTGCGCCTCAGGCGACTGAGACCTGATTCAGACAGGCTGCTACCACCTCCCTTTACAGAGTCAGACTGAGACCTGATTCAGACAGGCTGCTACCTCCTCCCTTTACAGAGTCAGACTGAGACCTGATTCAGACAGGCTGCTACCTCCTCCCTTTACAGAGTCAGACTGAGACCTGATTCAGACAGGCTGCTACCTCCTCCCTTTACAGAGTCAGACTGAGACCTGATTCAGACAGGCTGCTACCACCTCCCTTTACAGAGTCAGACTGAGACCTGATTCAGACAGGCTGCTACCTCCTCCCTTTACAGAGTCAGACTGAGACCTGATTCAGACAGGCTGCTACCTCCTCCCTTTACAGAGTCAGACTGAGACCTGATTCAGACAGGCTGCTACCACCTCCCTTTACAGAGTCAGACTGAGACCTGATTCAGACAGGCTGCTACCTCCTCCCTTTACAGAGTCAGACTGAGACCTGATTCAGACAGGCTGCTACCTCCTCCCTTTACAGAGTCAGACTGAGACCTGATTCAGACAGGCTGCTACCACCTCCCTTTACAGAGTCAGACTGAGACCTGATTCAGACAGGCTGCTACCTCCTCCCTTTACAGAGTCAGACTGAGACCTGATTCAGACAGGCTGCTACCACCTCCCTTTAAAGAGTCAGACTGAGACCTGATTCAGACAGGCTGCTACCTCCTCCCTTTACAGAGTCAGACTGAGACCTGATTCAGACAGGCTGCTACCTCCTCCCTTTACAGAGTCAGACTGAGACCTGATTCAGACAGGCTGCTACCACCTCCCTTTACAGAGTCAGACTGAGACCTGATTCAGACAGGCTGCTACCTCCTCCCTTTACAGAGTCAGACTGAGACCTGATTCAGACAGGCTGCTACCTCCTCCCTTTACAGAGTCAGACTGAGACCTGATCCAGACAGGCTGCTACCACCTCCCTTTACAGAGTCAGACTGAGACCTGATTCAGACAGGCTGCTACCTCCTCCCTTTACAGAGTCAGACTGAGACCTGATTCAGACAGGCTGCTACCACCTCCCTTTACAGAGTCAGACTGAGACCTGATTCAGACAGGCTGCTACCTCCTCCCTTTACAGAGTCAGACTGAGACCTGATTCAGACAGGCTGCTACCTCCTCCCTTTACAGAGTCAGACTGAGACCTGATTCAGACAGTCTGCTACCACCTCACTTTACAGAGTCAGACTGAGACCTGATTCAGACAGGCTGCTACCTCCTCCCTTTACAGAGTCAGACTGAGACCTGATTCAGACAGGCTGCTACCTCCTCCCTTTACAGAGTCAGACTGAGACCTGATTCAGACAGGCTGCTACCACCTCCCTTTACAGAGTCAGACTGAGACCTGATTCAGACAGGCTGCTACCTCCTCCCTTTACAGAGTCAGACTGAGACCTGATTCAGACAGGCTGCTACCTCCTCCCTTTACAGAGTCAGACTGAGACCTGATTCAGACAGGCTGCTACCTCCTCCCTTTACAGAGTCAGACTGAGACCTGATTCAGACAGGCTGCTACCTCCTCCCTTTACAGAGTCAGACTGAAGAACACAATCACTTTCTATGGGTCTTCCTCCCTTCATTTCCCTTTCTCTGCCTCCCCCTGTTTCTCTCTCTTCTTCTGTCCCTCCCTCCCTCCAGGGTTGACCGTAACAGGGTTGACGATGTCATCTTAAATCAGCCATAATATATCCGTTGTGACAGGGGGAATGGAAGCTAGTTGTGACAGGGGGAATGGGCGCTAGTTGTGACAGGGGGAATGGAAGCTAGTTGTGACAGGGGGAATTTAAGCTATTTGTGACAGGGGGAATGGAAGCTATTTGTGACAGGGGGAATGGAAGCTAGTTGTGACAGGGGGAATGGAAGCTATTTGTGACAGGGGGAATGGAAGCTAGTTGTGACAGGGGGAATGGAAGCTAGTTGTGACAGGGGGAATGGAAGCTAGTTGTGACAGGGGGAATGGAAGCTAGTTGTGACAGGGGGAATGGAAGCTATTTGTGAGAGGGGGAATGGAAGCTAGTTGTGACAGGGGGAATGGAAGCTAGTTGTGACAGGGGGAATGGAAGCTAGATGTGACAGGGGGAATGGAAGCTAGTTGTGACAGGGGGAATGGAAGCTAGTTGTGACAGGGGGAATGGAAGCTATTTGTGACAGGGAGAATGAAAGCTAGTTGTGACAGGGGGAATGGAAGCTAGTTGTGACAGGGGGAATGGAAGCTAGTTGTGACAGGGGGAATGGAAGCTAGTTGTGACAGGGGGAATGGAAGCTAGTTGTGACAGGGGGAATGGAAGCTAGTTGTGTGCAACAGGGAGGGGCAATTGATCGCAAGCTTCACAAAAAAAATCATTTTAGTTGTTAATAAAACATGTCTAGCCTGTCTGTCCATGGCTAACAGGGTTGACGTGTTATGCTCGACCCACTCAGTGTTTCACGTCAAAACACCAGAACAAAACGAGTAGAGCCAGCTCAACTGCTTCAGACTATGACTGACTGGTAAATGTTCCATGTTTGCTTTTGGAAAAACATATTTATAAAAATATATATAGTATCACCATCTTCAAACGAGAGTTCACTTCACATAACAGGGTTGACCTTAACATGTTAAAATGAGACAGACAGATTGTAAATTAATCTCTAATCACATTTAATCAGTAATAATCTCCAGATATGACTGTCAAAGCAACAGCGTAACTAGGGGTTTTTACAATGATGGTGAAACACGGGGTCGACAGAAGGTCAAAATGAGGCATTTTACCACTTAACTCTACTGTATAAGGTCACATGTAATATAACAGGCTTTTAACCATTCATATTGGTGCAGAATTTCTGCTTAAAATATCAAAGGGATACAAAAGGCTTTTCATGGAAGGATCCTACTATCTCTCTTTTATTATCTCTGGTCTCACCCCTTCTCTGTCTCTCTCTGTGTCTCTCTCTCTCTGTGTCTCTCTCTCTCTTTGTCTCTCTCTGTGTCTCTCTCTGTGTCTCTCTCTGTGTGTCTCTCTGTGTGTCTCTCTCTCTCTCTCTCTCTCTCTCTCTCTCTCTCTCTCTCTCTCTCTCTCTCTCTCTCTCTCTCTCTCTCTCTCTCTCTCTCTCTCTCTCTCTCTCTCTCTCTCTCTCTCTCTCTCTCTCTCTCTCTCTCTCTCTCTCTCTCTCTCTCTCTCTCTCTCTCTCTCTCTCTCTCTCTCTCAATTCAATTCAATTCAATTCAAGGGGCTTTATTGGCATGGGAAACATGTGTTAACATTGCCAAAGCAAGTGAGGTAGATAATATACAAAAGTGAAATAAACAATAAAAATTAACAGTAAACATTACACATACAGAAGTTTCAAAGCAATAAAGACATTACAAATGTCATATTATATATATACAGTGTTGTAGCAATGTATAAATGGTTAAAGCACACAAGTTAAAATAAATAAGCATAAATATGGGTTGTATTTACAATGGTGTTTGTTCTTCACTGGTTGCCCTTTTCTTGTGGCAACAGGTCACAAATCTTGCTGCTGTGATGGCACACTGTGGAATTTCACCCAGTAGATATGGGAGTTTATCAAAATTGGATTTGTTTTCGAATTCTTTGTGGATCTGTGTGATCTGAGGGAAATATGTGTCTCTAATATGGTCATACATTGGTCAGGAGGTTAGGAAGTGCAGCTCAGTTTACACCTCATTTTGTGGGCAGTGAGCACATAGCCTGTCTTCTCTTGAGAGCCATGTCTGCCTACGGCGGCCTTTCTCAATAGCAAGGCTATGCTCACTGAGTCTGTACATAGTCAAAGCTTTCCTTAAGTTTGGGTCAGTCACAGTGGTCAGGTATTCTGCCACTGTGTACTCTCTGTTTAGGGCCAAATAGCATTCTAGTTTGCTCTGTTTGTTTGTTAATTCTTTCCGATGTGTCAAGTAATTATCTTTTTGTTTTCTCATGATTTGGTTGGGTCTAATTGTGCTGTTGTCCTGGGGCTCTGTGGGGTGTGTTTGTGAACAGAGCCCCAGGACCAGCTTGCTTAGGGGACTCTTCTCCAGGTTCATCTCTCTGTAGGTGATTGCTTTGTTATGGAAGGTTTGGGAATCGCTTCCTTTTAGGTGGTTGTAGAATTTAACGGCTCTTTTCTGGATTTTGATAATTAGTGGGTATCGGCCTAATTCTGCTCTGCATGCATTATTTGGTGTTCTACGTTGTACACGGAGGATATTTTTGCAGAATTCTGCATGCAGAGTCTCAATTTGGTGTTTGTCCCATTTTGTGAAATCTTGGTTGGTGAGCGGACCCCAGACCTCACAACCATAAAGGGCAATGGGCTCTATGACTGATTCAAGTATTTTTAGCCAGATCCTATTTGGTATGTTGAAATTTATGTTCCTTTTGATGGCATAGAATGCCCTTCTTGCCTCTCTCTCTCTCTCTCTCTCTCTCTCTCTCTCTCTCTCTCTCTCTCTCTCTCTCTCTCTCTCTCTCTCTCTCTCTCTCTCTCTCTCTCTCTCTCTCTCTCTCTCTCTCTCTCTCTCTCTCTCTCTCTCTCTCTCTCTCTCTCTCTCTCTCTCTCTCTCTCTCTCTCTCACTGCAGTATTAAAGGGAAAAGGGATCCAATAGAATGAGTGTTTGTTGATTTCCCTCTGAAATAGAGAAGTACATTACGCTGAGCTGTTGTGTGTGTGTCATTGTGCACACGTGTGTGTGTGTCCATTTGTGTGTGTGTGTGTGTGTGTGTGTGTGTGTGTGTGTGTGTGTGCATGTGTGTGTGTTTGTGTGTGTGTGTGTGTGTGTGTGTGTGTGTGTGTGTGTGTGTGTGTGTGTGTGTGTGTGTGTGTGGCGTGTGTGTGTGTGTGTGTGTGTGTGTGTGTGTGTGTGTGTGTGTGTGTGTGTGTGTGTGTGTGTGTGTGTGTGTGTGTGTGTGTGTGTGTGTGTGTGTGTGTGTGTGTGTGTGTGTGTGTGTGTGTGTGTGTGTGTGTGTGTGTGTGTGTGTGTGTGTGTGGCGTGTGTGTGTGTTACTAGATTAGGCTGAATTGATGCAGTATGGGTTGCGGAGGCGAGGTGGATCACCGGAGCCCAAACCAATGTTCTATTTTCCTCTCAGCTCCCTGGAAGGTGTGGGTTGGTTTCTGGCAGATTGTTCAAGAGTAACTTCGAAATTGGGCGTGTATCCATGACTACGGCAAATACCTTTGAAACCGACCACTTGGGGCAACAGTGACCACTGTTGTGGACGGAGGTGGAGGATGGGTGTCTCATCACTCTGGATCAGAAGGTTAAGTGTTCAATCCCAATCATTTTAACTGTTTTTTGTTTCAATCTATCCCAAACCTTGAATAGAGTCCTGATTGTGTTCTGGACAGGACAATATCAAGGAGGTGATCTCAGAGATCTGTTAAATATAGTTCTGATTGTGTTCTCAACAGGACAATATCAAGCAGGTGATCTCAGAGATCTGTTAAATATAGTTCTGATTGTGTTCTCAACAGGACAATATCAAGCAGGTGATCTCAGAGATCTGTTAAATATAGTTCTGATTGTGTTCTCAACAGGACAATATCAAGCAGGTGATCTCAGAGATCTGTTAAATATAGTTCTGATTGTGTTCTCAACAGGACAATATCAAGCAGGTGATCTCAGAGATCTGTTAAATATAGTTCTGATTGTGTTCTCAACAGGACAACATCAAGCTGGTGATCTCAGAGATTTGTTAAAACTTCTTATGGCTGGGGGCTTGGATGAATGGCTGAGTAGCTTGGATGAACATGGTGCCCAGAGTAAACTGCCTGCTACTCAGTCCCAGAAACTAAGATATGCGTATTAGTAGTAGATTTGGATAGAAAACACGCTGAAGTTTCTAAAACTCTTTGAATGATGTCTGTGAGTATAACAGAACTCATATGGCAGGCAAAAACCTGAGAAGAAATCCAACCAGGAAGTGGGACATCTGAGGTTTGTAGGTTTGCCTATCCAATATACAGTGTCTATGGGGTCATAGTGCACTTCCTAAGGCTTCCACTAGATGTCAACAGTCTTTAGAACCTTGTTTGATGCGTCTACTGTGAAGAATGAGGGAAGGAGAGCTCTTTGAGTCAGGTGTCTGGCATGAGTTGATCACGCGCGCTCCCGTGAGAGCGACCTGCGTTCCATCGCATTTCTGAAGACAAAGGAATGACAATTCTCTGGTTGAAACATTATTGAAGATTTATGTTAAAAACATCCTAAAGATTGATTCTATACAACGAACTGCAATGGAATTTTTGGGACTTTTCTTCTGACCTGAGCGTCATCAATTGTGATTTTGGAACTAAACGCACAAACAAAAATAAGGTATTTGGACATAAATTATGGACGTTATTGAACAAAACAAACATTTTTTGTGGAACTGGGATTCCTGGGAGTGCATTCTGATGAAGATCATCAAAGGTAAGTGAATATTTATAATGCTATTTCTGACTTCTGTTGACTCCACAACATGGCGGATATCTGTATGGCTTGTTTGGGCTCTGAGCGCTGTACTCAGATTATAGCATGGTGTGCTTTTTCCGTAACGTTTTTAAAAAATCTGACGCATCGGTTGCATTAAGGAGAAGTTAATCTAAAGTTCCATGTATAATACGTGTATCTTTTATCAATGTTTATTATGAGTATTTCTGTAATTGATGTGGCTCTGCAAAATCACCGGATGTTTTGGAGGCAAAACATTACTGAACATAACGCGCCAATGTAAACTAAGATTTTTGGATATAAATATGAACTTTATCGAACAAAACATACATGTATTGTGTAACATGAAGCCCTATGAGTGTCATCTGATTAAGATCAAAGGTTAGTGATTAATTTAATCTCTATTTCTGCTTTTTGTGACTCCTCTCTTTGGCTGGAAAAATGGCTGTGTTTTTCTGTGACTAGGTACTGACCTAACATAATCAGATGGTGTGCTTTTGTCGTAAAGCCTTTTTGAAATCGGACACTGTGGTGGGATTAACAACAAGTTTATCTTTAAAATGGTGTAAAATACTTGTATGTTTGAGGAATTTTTAGTATGAGATTTCTGTTGTTTGAATTTGGCGCCTTGCACTTTCACTGGCTGTAATCAAGTTGATCCCGTTAACGGGATCTCAGCCATAAGAAGTTATTTAACCTTTTCAGATTATGGATAATTTTTAACCTTTTCAGATTATGGATAACTTTTAACCTTTTCAGATTATGGATAATTTTTAACCTTTTCAGATTATGGATAACTTTTAACCTTTTCAGATAACTTTTAACCTTTTCAGATTATGGATAATTTTTAACCTTTTCAGATTATGGATAACTTTTAACCTTTTCAGATTATGGATAATTTTTACCTTTTCAGATTATGGATAACTTTTACCCTTTTCAGATTATGGATAACTTTTAACCTTTTCAGATTATGGATAACTTTTAACCTTTTCAGATTATGGTTAACTTTTAACCTTTTCAGATTATGGATAACTTTTAACCTTTTCAGATTATGGATAACTTTTAACCTTTTCAGATTATGTCTGTTTTAGTGTTCTATCATGGTACAAAATGTACTCTGACCAAAATATTATTGCAGATAATTTAATGATAATGTAAGATTGTCTTTGTTGTTCTAGAATCTAGACCTCCTGTCATCGACTGTGTCTGTCACCTTTAAAGACTATAGAACCATGATAATGTAAGAATGTCTGTTGTTCTAGAATCTAGACCTCCTGTCCTCTACTGTGTCTGTCACCTTTAAAGTCTATAGAACCATGATAATGTAAGAATGTCTGTGTTGTTCTAGAATCTAGACCTCCTGTCCTCTACTGTGTCTGTCACCTTTAAAGACTATAATCTACACAAGTAACATTGAAGTGAAGCGTCAAGGTAAACGTCACAGTTCTATAACATTCTTGTCACGTGTGGCTATTTATCTGGCATTCATACATGACTTGTTGTCCTGTAGTCTTTGTCCTCCTTTAAGAGCACGGATCTGAACATGACAAAACACTATGATAAACACATACAGAACAAAACAGAAACATGTTTGTGATGGATAGAAAGTCATTTTCAGGTAGAATGAGGATTTCACAGCAGTAGAAATCTCTCTGTTCCTACATTGTCACCTCCAAGTCTCTCTCTCTCTCTCTCTCTCTCTCTCTCTCTCTCTCTCTCTCTCTCTCTCTCTCTCTCTCTCTCTCTCTCTCTCTCTCTCTCTCTCTCTCTCTCTCTCTCTCTCTCTCTCTCTCTCTCTCTCTCTCTCTCTCTCTCTCTCTCTCTCTCTCTCTCTCGTTGTTAGTGTTAATTGGACTATTGATCTGAAAGGTCATTGTGTGTGTGTGTTTCTAACCTTCTACTATGACTAACACTCATTGTGACCTAATGGTCTGACTAAAAGGCTCCACTAAAACACTGGAGATAAACGACACACACACAGACACACACACACAGACACACACACACAGACACACACACATAGACACACACACATAGACACACACACATAGACACACAAACATAGACACACACACATAGACACACACATAGACACACACATAGACACACACATAGACACACACATAGACACACACATAGACACACACGCAGACACACACACACAGACACACACATAGACACACACACAGACACACACATAGACACACACATAGACACACACACAGACACACACACAGACACACACACACAGACACACACACACAGACACACACGCAGACACACACACGCAGACACACACGCAGACACACACACAGACACACACACAGACACACACGCATAGACACACACATTGACACACACGCAGACACACACATAGACACACACATAGACACACACGCAGACACACACGCAGACACACACATAGACACACACGCAGACACACACAGACACACACATAGACACACCAGTCTGCTTAATGAATACTAGACTGCATCTAAAGCCTAGACACCATGCAGGCTGGTGTGAAGAGACATTTCTAACACAATATGCAGTGAACAGACATTTCTAGAATAGTAATCTAGACACTCTCCTCCCTGTCCTCCTCCTCACACTGTCTTCCCCAACCCTCAAGGTTCTTCTTCTCCTCCTCCTCACACTGTCTTCCCCCAACCCTCAAGGTTCTCCTCCTCCTCACACTACCTTCCCCAACCCTCAAGGTTCTTCTTCTCCTCCTCCTCACACTGTCTTCCCCCAACCCTCAAGGTTCTCCTCCTCCTCACACTACCTTCCCCAACCCTCAAGGTTCTTCTTCTCCTCCTCCTCACACTGTCTTCCCCCAACCCTCAAGGTTCTTCTCCTCCTCCTCACGCTGTCTTTCCTCTACCCTCAAGGTCTTCTCCTCCTCCTCACACTGTCTTCCCCAACCCTCAAGGTTCTCCTCCTCCTCACACTGTCTTCCCCCAACCCTCAAGGTTCTCCTCCTCCTCACACTGTCTTCCCAAACCCTCAAGGTTCTTCTCCTCCTCCTCACACTGTCTTCCCCAACCCTCAAGGTTCTCCTCCTCCTCACACTGTCTTCCCCCAACCCTCAAGGTTCTTCTCCTCCTCCTCACACTGTCTTCCCCCAACCCTCAAGGTTCTTCTCCTCCTCCTCACACTGTCTTCCCCCAACCCTCAAGGTTCTTCTCCTCCTCCTCACACTGTCTTCCCCCAACCCTCAAGGTTCTCCTCCTCCTCACACTGTCTTCCCCCAACCCTCAAGGTTCTTCTCCTCCCCCTGACACTGTCTTCCCCAACCCTCCTAACCCGTACCTCCCTGTTCCCCTCTCCTAACCCGTACCTCCCTGTTCCCCTCTCCTAACCCGTACCTCCCTGTTCCCCTCTCCTAACCCGTACCTCCCTGTTCTCCTCTCCTAACCCGTACCTCCCTGTTCCCCTCTCCTAACCCGTACCTCCCTGTTCCCCTCTCCTAACCCGTACCTCCCTGTTCCCCTCTCCTAACCCGTACCTCCCTGTTCTCCTCTCCTAACCCGTACCTCCCTGTTCCCCTCTCCTAACCCGTACCTCCCTGTTCCCCTCTCCTAACCCGTACCTCCCTGTTCCCCTCTCCTAACCCGTACCTCCCTGTTCCCCTCTCCTAACCCGTACCTCCCTGTTCCCCTCTCCTAACCCGTACCTCCCTGTTCCCCTCTCCTAACCCGTACCTCCCTGTTCTCCTCTCCTAACCCGTACCTCCCTGTTCCCCTCTCCTAACCCGTACCTCCCTGTTCCCCTCTCCTAACCCGTACCTCCCTGTTCCCCTCTCCTAACCCGTACCTCCCTGTTCTCCTCTCCTAACCCGTACCTCCCTGTTCCCCTCTCCTAACCCGTACCTCCCTGTTCCCCTCTCCTAACCCGTACCTCCCTGTTCCCCTCTCCTAACCCGTACCTCCCTGTTCCCCTCTCCTAACCCGTACCTCCCTGTTCCCCTCTCCTAACCCGTACCTCCCTGTTCCCCTCTCCTAACCCGTACCTCCCTGTTCCCCTCTCCTAACCCGTACCTCCCTGTTCTCCTCTCCTAACCCGTACCTCCCTGTTCCCCTCTCCTAACCCGTACCTCCCTGTTCCCCTCTCCTAACCCGTACCTCCCTGTTCCCCTCTCCTAACCCGTACCTCCCTGTTCCCCTCTCCTAACCCGTACCTCCCTGTTCCCCTCTCCTAACCCGTACCTCCCTGTTCTCCTCTCCTAACCCGTACCTCCCTGTTCCCCTCTCCTAACCCGTACCTCCCTGTTCCCCTCTCCTAACCCGTACCTCCCTGTTCCCCTCTCCTAACCCGTACCTCCCTGTTCCCCTCTCCTAACCCGTACCTCCCTGTTCCCCTCTCCTAACCCGTACCTCCCTGTTCCCCTCTCCTAACCCGTACCTCCCTGTTCCCCTCTCCTAACCCGTACCTCCCTGTTCCCCTATCCTAACCCGTACCTCCCTGTTCCCCTCTTCTAACCCGTATCTCCCTGTTCCCCTCTCCTAACCCGTACCTCCCTGTTCCCCTCTCCTAACCCGTACCTCCCTGTTCCCCTCTCCTAACCCGTACCTCCCTGTTCCCCTCTCCTAACCCGTACCTCCCTGTTCCCCTCTCCTAACCCGTACCTCCCTGTTCCCCCCTTCTAACCCGTACCTCCCTGTTCCCCCCTTCTAACCCGTACCTCCCTGTTCCCCTCTCCTAACCCGTACCTCCCTGTTCCCCCCTTCTAACCCGTACCTCCCTGTTCCCCTCTCCTAACCCGCACCTCCCTGTTCCCCTCTCCTAACCCGTACCTCCCTGTTCCCCTCTCCTAACCCGTACCTCCCTGTTCCCCTCTCCTAACCCGTACCTCCCTGCTCCCCTCTCCTAACCCGTACCTCCCTGTTCCCCTCTCCTAACCCGTACCTCCCTGTTCCCCCCTTCTAACCCGTACCTCCCTGTTCCCCTCTCCTAACCCGTACCTCCCTGTTCCCCCCTTCTAACCCGTACCTCCCTGTTCCCCTCTCCTAACCCGTACCTCCCTGTTCCCCTCTCCTAACCCGTACCTCCCTGTTCCCCTCTCCTAACCCGTACCTCCCTGTTCCCCTCTCCTAACCCGTACCTCCCTGTTCCCCTCTCCTAACCCGTACCTCCCTGTTCCCCTCCCTGTTCCCCTCTCCTAACCCGTACCTCCCTGTTCCCCTCTCCTAACCCGTACCTCCCTGTTACCCTCCCTGTTCCCCTCTCCTAACCCGTACCTCCCTGTTCCCCTCTCCTAACCCGTACCTCCCTGTTCCCCTCTCCTAACCCGTACCTCCCTGTTCCCCTCTCCTAACCCGTACCTCCATGTTCCCCTCTCCTAACCCGTACCTCCCTGTTCCCCTCCCTGTTCCCCTCTCCTAACCCGTACCTCCCTGTTCCCCTCTCCTAACCCGTACCTCCCTGTTCCCCTCTCCTAACCCGTACCTCCCTGTTCCCCTCCCTGTTCCCCTCTCCTAACCCGTACCTCCCTGTTCCCCTCTCCTAACCCGTACCTCCCTGTTCCCCTCTCCTAACCCGTACCTCCCTGTTCCCCTCTCCTAACCCGTACCTCCCTGTTCTCCTCTCCTAACCCGTACCTCCCTGTTCCCCTCTCCTAACCCGTACCTCCCTGTTCCCCTCTCCTAACCCGTACCTCCCTGTTCCCCTCTCCTAACCCGTACCTCCCTGTTCCCCTCTCCTAACCCGTACCTCCCTGTTCCCCTCTCCTAACCCGTACCTCCCTGTTCCCCTCTCCTAACCCGTACCTCCCTGCTCCCCTCTCCTAACCCGTACCTCCCTGTTCCCCTCTCCTAACCCGTACCTCCCTGTTCCCCTCTCCTAACCCGTACCTCCCTGTTCCCCTCTCCTAACCCGTACCTCCCTGTTCCCCTCCCTGTTCCCCTTTCCTAACCCGTACCTCCCTGTTCCCCTCTCCTAACCCGTACCTCCCTGTTCCCTGAGAATGTTGTGGTAATATTAGGTCAAACTTAAAAATAACATTTTATAAACGTTCTTGAAAGGTTCTGAGGACAATGTAAAATGTATATTGTGTGAACATCTATTGAATATTACATTAAACCTAAAACAAACAAATATGCTCTGCATGTCATAAAAACAGACTTGTAGGAATGTTCTAAGCAACCTTCATGAATATCACAATAATATTCTTGATATATTAAAAGAATATCCTGTACAACCTAACTGCAACATTGTATGACTGTCAGCACAACTGAGCATATGTTGTGTTCTGGGAACCTCTCAATGTATTCACACTGTTCCCACAACCTAATTAAATGTTCTGGGAACCTCTGACTGTATCCACACTGTTCCCACAACATAATTACATGTTCTGGGAACCTCTGACTGTATCCACACTGTTCCCACAACCTAACATGCTACTGTGCTAACATGCTACCGTGCTAACGTGTTAACGTCCAACCTCAAAATATAAATGGAGATGTCCCCACATTGTTCACCCCAGACTGTTCCCATCCATGTCTGAGGACGTCGAGAAACAGGCCACTAGGGGCAACGGTGAGCACTGTTACCTTCAGGTAGGTTTTGCTCAGGGTCTTGTGGACAGGGATGGTGGATGGGCTGTAAGCATCTGCCTCTATCGTTGGACTTGAACGTGCAACCATTGGAATCCGAGCATATACAGTGGGGAGAACAAGTATTTGATACACTGCCGATTTTGCAGGTTTTCCTACTTACAAAGCATGTAGAGGTCTGTAATTTTTATCATAGGTACACTTCAACTGTGAGAGACGGAATCTAAAAGAAAAATCCAGAAAATCACATTGTATGATTTTTAAGTAATTAATTTGCATTTTATTGCATGACATAAGTATTTGATCACCTACCAACCAGTAAGAATTCCGGCTCTCACAGACCTGTTAGTTTTTCTTTAAGAAGCCCTCCTGTTCTCCACTCATTACCTGTATTAACTGCACCTGTTTGAACTCGTTACCTGTATAAAAGACACCTGTCCACACATTCAATCAAACAGACTCCAACCTCTCCACAATGGCCAAGACCAGAGAGCTGTGTAAGGACATCAGGGATAAAATTGTAGACCTGCACAAGGCTGGGATGGGCTACAGGACAATAGGCAAGCAGCTTGGTGAGAAGGCAACAACTGTTGGCGCAATTATTACAAAATGGAAGAAGTTCAAGACGGCGGTGTATCAAATACTTGTTCTCCCCACTGTATATGTATATTTTTTGTTTTACCTTTATTTAACTAGGCAAGTCAGTTAAGAACACATTCTTATTTTCAATGACGGCCTAGGAACAGTGGTTTAACTGTCCTGTTCAGGGGCAGAAGGACAGATTTTTACCTTGTCAGCTCGGGGATGCAATCCTGCAACCTTACGGTTAACTTGTCCAACGCTCTAACCACTAGGCGACCTGCCGCCCCTCTAACCACTAGGCTACCTGCCGCCCCTCTAACCACTAGGCTACCTGCCGGCCCCCTCTAACCACTAGGCTACCTGCCGCCCCTCTAACCACTAGGCTACCTGCCGCCCCTCTAACCACTAGGCTACCTGCCGCCCCTCTAACCACTAGGCTACCTGCCGCCCCTCTAACCACTAGGCTACCTGCCACCCCTCTAACCACTAGGCTACCTGCCGCCCCTCTAACCACTAGGCTACCTGCCCTCCCTCTAACCACTAGACTACCTGCCACCCCTCTAACCACTAGGCTACCTGCCCTCCCTCTAACCACTAGACTACCTGCCACCCCTCTAACCACTAGGCTACCTGCCACCCCTCTAACCACTAGGCTACCTGCCGCCCCTCTAACCACTAGGCTACCTGCCACCCCTCTAACCACTAGGCTACCTGCCGCCCCTCTAACCACTAGGCTACCTGCCGCCCCTCTGACCACTAGGCTACCTGCCGCCCCTCTAACCACTAGGCTACCTGCCTCCCCTCTAACCACTAGGCTACCTGCCGCCCCTCTAACCACTAGGCTACCTGCCGCCCTTCTAACCACTAGGCTACCTGCCGCCCCTCTAAACACTAGGCTACCTGCCGCCCCTCTAACCACTAGGTTACCTGCCGCCCCTCTAACCACTAGGCTACCTGCCGCCCCTCTAACCACTAGGCTACCTGCCGCCCCTCTAACCACTAGGCTACCTGCCGCCCCTCTGACCACTAGGCTACCTGCCGCCCCTCTAACCACTAGGCTACCTGCCGCCCCTCTAACCACTAGGCTACCTGCCGCCCCTCTAACCACTAGGCTACCTGCCGCCCCTCTAACCACTAGGCTACCTGCCGCCCCTCTAACCACTAGGCTACCTGCCGCCCCTCTAAATACTAGGCTACCTGCCGCCCCTCTAAATACTAGGCTACCTGCCACCCCTCTAACCACTAGACTACCTGCCGCCCCTCTAACCACTAGGCTACCTGCCGCCCCTCTAACCACTAGGCTACCTGCCTCCCCTCTAACCACTAGACTACCTGCCGCCCCTCTAACCACTAGACTACCTGCCGCCCCTCTAACCACTAGGCTACCTGCCGCCCCTCTAACCACTAGGCTACCTGCCGCCCCTCTAAATACTAGGCTACCTGCCGCCCCTCTAAATACTAGGCTACCCGCCGCCCCTTGATATCCAGTGATGCACCTGT
>NC_092086.1:12542640-12647640 GCF_045679555.1 Salvelinus alpinus
ATCTCTCTCTCCTCCGCTCTATCTCTCTCTCCACCGCTCTATCTCTCTCTCCTCTGCTCTATCTCTCTCTCCACCGCTCTATCTCTCTCTCCACCGCTCTATCTCTCTCTCCCCCGCTCTATCGCTCTCTCCCCCGCTCTATCGCTCTCTCCCCCGCTCTATCGCTCTCTCCTCTGCTCTATCTCTCTCTCCTCTGCTCTATCTCTCTCTCCTCCGCTCTATCTCTCTCTCATCCGCTCTATCGCTCTCTCCTCCGCTCTATCTCTCTCCCCCCCGCTCTCTCTCTCTCCTCCGCTCTCTCTCTCTCCTCCGCTCTATCTCTCTCTCCTCCGCTCTATCTCTCTCCCCCGCTCTATCTCTCTCTCCCCCGCTCTATCTCTCTCTCCCCCGCTCTATCTCTCACTCCCCCGCTCTATCTCTCTCTCCCCCGCTCTATCTCTCTCTCCCCCGCTCTATGTCTCTCTCCCCCGCTCTATCTCTCTCTCCCCCGCTCTATCTCTCTCTCCCCCGCTCTATCTCTCACTCCCCCGCTATATCTCTCTCTCCTCTGCTCTATCTCTCTCTTCTCCGCTCTCTCTCTCTCTCCTCCGCTCTATCTCTCTCTCCTCCACTCTATCTCGCTCTCCTCCGCTCTATCTCTCTCTCCTCCGCTCTATCTCTCTCTCCTCAGCTTGTTCACATCCAATAGGTTGTTGATGACAAGCCACTGAGATCAAATCAATTTGTTTACAGGTTCAGATTCAGAGGTTAGCAAGCTGCATTAACGCTAACACACTGTGAATCAGACGGGAACAGATTCCATCCAACCATCTCTCTCTCTTCTCTCCCCCAGATTCCATCCAACCATCTCTCTCTCTTCTCTCCCCCCAGATTCCATCCAACCATCTCTCTCTCTTCTCTCCCCCCAGATTCCATCCAACCATCTCTCTCTCTTCTCACCCCCCAGATTCCATCCAACCATCTCTCTCTCTTCTCTCCCCCCAGATTCCATCCAACCATCTCTCTCTCTTCTCACCCCCCAGATTCCATCCAACCATCTCTCTCTCTTCCCTCCCCCCAGATTCCATCCAACCATCTCTCTCTCTTCCCTCTCCCCAGATTCCATCCAACCATCTCTCTCTCTTCTCTCCCCCCAGATTCCATCCAACCATCTCTCTCTCTTCTCACCCCCCAGATTCCATCCAATCATCTCTCTCTCTCTTTTCTCCCCCAGATTCCATCCAACCATCTCTCTCTCTTCCCAGGCCCCCAGATATGAACTGTAACTTAAATACATAATCCAGTCCAAGTTCTATTTGAAGTCTATGAAAAAAAGCAGACACAAAAGAAAGTCCGTCCCCTGTCTATGTGTGTGTAAGTTGAGTACCTCTCCAGCCAGTGGCTTGTTTCATACAGCCTCTCAGGCCTTCTGTGACCCAGATAGAAGACAGGATTTCACACATTTAGGATTCTCCTCTATTAAACTCTCTCTTTCTTTCTCTCTCTCTCTCTCCTCCCCCTCTTTCTCTCCATCTCTTCCTCCCGCTCTCCTTCTCCCAAAGCCTGTCTTTTTCTGTTTCTCTCTCTCTTTTCAGAGGAAGAACAAAGTGAGGTCTAGGCAGAGGAGTGAAACGGTGTCAGGGAGAGAGAACACAACCCGTCTCATCCCATTTCCCCCCCTCTTTTCATCCCCTCTCACCACCTTCCAACTCTTTTCACCCCCTCCCTCCACCGTCTTTCTCCCTCTCTCTTCTCTCATTCTTCCTAAATCATCAAAAGGAATTAAAATGCCAGCAGACGTAATGAGGCTGAATGCTGAGAGCTCTCTATTCCTCTCTCCATCTCTCTCCTCCCTCCTCTCTCCATCTCTCTTCTCCCTCCTCTCCCTCCTCTCTCTCTCTCCTCCCCTCCCTCCTCCCTCTCTCTCCTCACCTCCCTCCTCTCTCTCTGCCAGACTCTGCCTTCATCTCTCCCTTTCTCTGTCTCCCTCCATCCTTCTCCCCCGCTCCTCTCTCTCCCTCCCTTCCATCTCTCACTCTTTTCTTCTGTAGTGTTACTCAGTAGAAGATGCTAAACAGAATAATTAGGTCATACGTGTGTGTGTGTGTGTGTGTGTGTGTGTGTGTGTGTGTGTGTGTGTGTGTGTGTGTGTGTGTGTGTGTGTGTGTGTGTGTGTGTGTGTGTGTGTGTGTGTGTGTGTGTGTGTAGGAATGATAAAACACAGTCATTTGTTCCTCTCCTCTTTTAATAGAATGTCTTACACAATCCTGCTCTGTCACTGTCTCTCTGAGTAGAATTAGTCAACTGCTGGGTACTGATATCCTCTGCACGTGTGTGTGTGTGTGTGTGTGTGTGTGAGTGTGAGTGTGTGTGTGTGTGTGTGTGTGTGTGTGTGTGTGTGTGTGTGTGTGTGTGTGTGTGTGTGTGTGTGTGTGTGTGTGTGTGTGTGTGTGTGTGTGTGTGTGTGTGTGTGTGTGTGTGTGTGTGTGTGTGTGTGTGTGTGTCAGTGGTTACAACAGTCACTGTATGAATGGTTAACAACAGCTGTGAAAGGATCAGCAAACGTAAACACATAACTTTGCTGTCGTAGCAACAGTGGACTGGAGAAGCAAAAGGTGAGAGGTCATATAGCCTGGAACCTGAAGACTTGTGCTAGCTTCCTGGTAATGCCTGGGATGTAGTTCAGCGGGATGACACGACAGGTGTGTGTATGCTAGCGCCCTGCTTTGGGGAAAATCTAAATAGTCTGACATATGCTAAGTGTCAGCAATGGTAACTAAGCAACACACTTGTCACTCTTTGCGATGTCACTTCCTTTACAGTCAAAAACCTCTCAGAGAGAGAGAAAACCCCTTAAGAACGCTTTAGGGGGACGGGAGACAGGGACAGGGACAGGGACAGGGAAGGATGGGGGGTGTCTGTGTGTGTGTGCCTGTGTGTGTGTGCATCGCAGTAACCTGAGTTAAACACTAATTAAACTGGACGGGTCAGGTTACAACCTCACAGCTCATAATGCTGACCACAATCTAAGCTATCCCTCACTTTCTCTCTCTCTCTCACTCACTCACTCTGTCTGTTTTCTGCTTCCAAAGAGAGAGAGAGAGGAGAGAGAGAGAGAAAGACAGCAAGAGAGAGGGATAGAAGAGAGAGAGAGAGAGAAAGACAGCAAGAGAGAGGGATAGAAGAGAGAGAGTAGGTAGAAGGTGATGATTGAACAGCATCAGCCCTTGTCTCACTTTCACCCTCATATCTCTCTCTCTCTCTCTCCTCTCTCCTACCTCTCTCTCTCCACTCTCCTACCTCTCCTACCTCTCTCCTCTCTCCTACCTCTCACCTCTCTCCTACCTCTCTCCTACCTCTCTCCTACCTCTCTCCTACCTCTCTCCTACCTCTCTCCTACCTCTGGTGAGAGGTAGGAGAGGTAGGAGAGAGGTAGGAGAGAGAGAGGGAGATATGAGGGTGAAAGTGAGACAAGGGCTGATGCTGTTCAATCATCACCTTCTACCTACTCTCTCTCTCTCTCTCTCTCTCTCTCTCTCTCTCTCTCTCTCTCTCTCTCTCTCTCTCTCTCTCTCTCTCTCTCTCTCTCTCTCTCTCTCTCTCTCTCTCTCTCTCTCTCTCTCTCTCTCCCTCTCTCCCTCTCTCCCTCTCTCCCTCCCTCCCTCCCTCCCTTAGTAGAATATTGATGCATCCAGATATTGTTGTCATCCAGCTCATCTAATTAAATATGCACGAGTGTTAATGAGACAGTGGACTCCTCCCCATTCCCAGACTGCCCTAGATTCAGGAAGGAACACACTATGATGGAACAAATGGAGCAATCACCACAGACCCGCTGTAGAACACGGACTATATAAAGAATACGCAATACTACACCATAAAACCCCTAGCAACCCCTACCAACACCATACTAACATACACCATACAACCCCTATCAACACCAGACTAATATACACCATACAACCCCTACCAACACCATACTAATATACACCATACAACCCCTACCAACACCATACTAATATACACCATACAACCCCTACCAACACCATACTAATATACACCATACAACCCCGACCAACACCATACTAATATACACCATACAACCCCTACCAACACCATACTAATATACACCATAAAACCCCTACCAACACCATACTAATATACACCATACAACCCCTACCAACACCATACTAATATACACCATATAATCCCTACCAACACCAGACTAATATACACCATACAACCCCTACCAACACCAGACTAATATACACCATACAACCCCTACCAACACCATACTAATATACACCATACAACCCCTACCAACACCATACTAATATACACCATACAACCCCTACCAACACCATACTAATATACACCATACAACCCCTACCAACACCATACTAATATACACCATACAACCCCTACCAACACCATACTAATATACACCATACAACCCCTACCAACACCAGACTAATATACACCATACAACCCCTACCAACACCAGACTAATATACACCATACAACCCCTACCAACACCAGACTAATATACACCATACAACCCCTACCAACACCAGACTAATATACACCATACAACCCCTACCAACACCAGACTAATATACACCATACATTTACATTTACATTTAAGTCATTTAGCAGACACTCTTATCCAGAGCGACTTACAAATTGGAAAGTTCATACATATTCATCCTGGTCCCCCCGTGGGGAATGAACCCACAACCCTGGCGTTGCAAGCGCCATGCTCTACCAACTGAGCCACACGGGACCAGAGCAAGAGACAACCCCTACCAACACCAGACTAATATACACCATACAAGCCCTACCAACACCAGACTAATATACACCATACAACCCCTACCAACACCAGACTAATATACACCATACAACCCCTACCAACACCATACTAATATACACCATACAACCCCTACCAACACCATACTAATATACACCATACAACCCCTACCAACACCATACTAATATACACCATACAACCCCTACCAACACCATACTAATATACACCATACAACCCCTACCAACACCATACTAATATACACCATACAACCCCTACCAACACCATACTAATATACACCATACAACCCCTACCAACACCATACTAATATACACCATACAACCCCTACCAACACCAGACTAATATACACCATACAACCCCTACCAACACCATACTAATATACACCATACAACCCCTACCAACACCATACTAATATACACCATACAACCCCTACCAACACCATACTAATATACACCATATAATCCCTACCAACACCATACTAATATACACCATACAACCCCTACCAACACCATACTAATATACACCATACAACCCCTACCAACACCATACTAATATACACCATACAACCCCTACCAACACCATACTAATATACACCATGCAACCCCTACCAACACCATACTAATATACACCATACAACCCCTACCAACACCATACTAATATACACCATACAACCCCTACCAACACCATACTAATATACACCATACAACCCCTACCAACACCATACTAATATACACCATACAACCCCTACCAACACCATACTAATATACACCATACAACCCCTACCAACACCAGACTAATATACACCATACAACCCCTACCAACACCAGACTAATATACACCATACAACCCCTACCAACACCATACTAATATACACCATACAACCCCTACCAACACCAGACTAATATACACCATACAACCCCTACCAACACCAGACTAATATACACCATACAACCCCTACCAACACCATACTAATATACACCATACAACCCCTACCAACACCAGACTAATATACACCATACAACCCCTACCAACACCATACTAATATACACCATACAACCCCTACCAACACCATACTAATATACACCATACAACCCCTACCAACACCATACTAATATACACCATACAACCCCGACCAACACCATACTAATATACACCATACAACCCCGACCAACACCATACTAATATACACCATACAACCCCTACCAACACCAGACTAATATACACCATACAACCCCTACCAACACCAGACTAATATACACCATACAACCCCTACCAACACCATACTAATATACACCATACAACCCCTACCAACACCAGACTAATATACACCATACAACCCCTACCAACACCATACTAATATACACCATACAACCCCTACCAACACCATACTAATATACACCATACAACCCCTACCAACACCATACTAATATACACCATACAACCCCGACCAACACCATACTAATATACACCATACAACCCCGACCAACACCATACTAATATACACCATACAACCCCTACCAACACCATACTAATATACACCATACAACCCCTACCAACACCATACTAATATACACCATACAACCCCTACCAACACCATACTAATATACACCATACAACCCCTACCAACACCATACTAATATACACCATACAACCCCTACCAACACCATACTAATATACACCATATAATCCCTACCAACACCAGACTAATATACACCATACAACCCCTACCAACACCATACTAATATACACCATAAAACCCCTACCAACACCATACTAATATACACCATACAACCCCTACCAACATCATACTAATATACACCATATAATCCCTACCAACACCAGACTAATATACACCATACAACCCCTACCAACACCATACTAATATACACCATACAACCCCTACCAACACCATACTAATATACACCATACAACCCCTACCAACACCATACTAATATACACCATACAACCCCTACCAACACCATACTAATATACACCATACAACCCCTACCAACATCATACTAATATACACCATACAACCCCTACCAACACCATACTAATATACACCATAAAACCCCGACCAACACCATACTAATATACACAGTACAATCCAGAACTAATCTAGAACTACATCATCTAGAAATAACAATGTAGACATAAACCATCTAGAGATACATATTCTAGAACTAGACCACCTAGAGATACACCACCTAGAACTACACCATCTAGAGATACACATTCTAGAACTACACCATCTAGAACTACACCATCTAGAGAAACACATTCTAGAACTACACCACCTAGAACTACACCCTATAGAGATACACCATCTAGAGATACACCATCTAGAACTACACCATCTAGAGATTCACATTCTAGAACTACACCATCTAGAGATACACATTCTAGAACTACGCCATCTAGAGATACACATTCTAGAACTACGCCATCTAGAGATACGCCACCTATAACTACACCATCTAGAGATACACATTTTAGAACTACACCATCTAGATATACACATTCTAGAACTACACCCTATAGAGATATGCCACCTATAACTACACCATCTAGAGATACACCACCTATAACTACACCATCTAGAGATACACCACCTATAACTACACCATCTAGAGATACACCACCTATAACTACACCATCTAGAGATACAAATTTACACCATCACGAACTAGAACTACACCATCTAGAGATGCACATTCTAGAGCTACACCACCTAAAGATAAACCTTCAAGAACTACACAATCTAGAGATACACCATATAGAACTACACCATCTAGAGATACACATTCTAGAGCTACACCACCTAGAGATAAACCTTCTAGAACTACACCATCTAGAGATGCACCATCTAGAAATACACCATCTAGAGATACACATTCTATAACTACACCATCTAGTGATACACCATCTAGAACTACACCATCTAGAACTACACAATCTAGAAATAAACATATTAGAGAAACCCTCACTCACTCATTCTCTCTCTCATTCTCTCTCTCTCTCTCTCACACTCCCTCCCTCCCTCCATCTCATCCCTCTATCTCCTATCATGCAATCTCCAGTCATGCGTGTAGGCTGAGTAGAGATTCTGTGTTCTTACACCATTGAGAGGGAGGGGGGGGGCAAAATGGGCACATGCAGAGCACAGTAAGACACACGTACCCACACATACAAACATAAACCCACACACACACCCACACAACACACCCACCCACCCACCGACCCACACACACACACCCTCACCAGACTACATTCTCCCTTTATCACCAGGTGTACCACATCACTTCCCTGTAGAATACACACCATGTCAGCGAAGGAAAACAGAAACACTTCACACACTCTGGCCCCCCGTCACACCACCACCAGTACACTACCACATTATCACTCTACAGAGACACACAGCACCACCAGTACACTACCACATTATCACTCTACAGAGACACACAGCACCACCAGTACACTACCACATTATCACTCTACAGAGACACACAGCACCACCAGTATACTACCACATTATCACCCCACAGAGACACACAGCACCACCAGTATACTACCACATTATCACCCCACAGAAACACACAGCACCAGTATACTACCACATTATCACCCCACAGAAACACACAGCACCACCAGTATACTACCACATTATCACCCCACAGAAACACACAGCACCACCAGTATACTACCACATTATCACCCCACAGAAACACACAGCACCACCAGTATACTACCACATTATCACCCCACAGAAACACACAGCACCAGTATATTACCACATTATCACACCACAGAAACACACAGCACCAGTATACTACCACATTATCACCCCACAGAAACACACAACACCACCAGTATACTACCACATTATCACCCCGCAGAAACACACACCACCACCAGTATACTACCACATTATCACCCCACAGAAACACACAGCACCAGTATATTACCACATTATCACCCCACAGAAACACACAGCACCACCAGTATACTACCACATTATCACCCCACAGAAACACACAGCACCAGTATATTACCACATTATCATCCCGCAGAGACACACAGCACCACCACCAGTATACTACCACATTATCACTCTACAGAAACACACAGCACCACCAGTACACTACCACATTATCACCCCACAGAGACACACAGCACCACCAGTATACTACCACATTATCACCCCACAGAAACACACAGCACCACCACCAGTACACTACCACATTACCACCCCACAGAAACACACAGCACCACCAGTATACTACCACATTATCACCCCACAGAAACACACAGCACCAGTATATTACCACATTATCACCCCACAGAAACACACAGCACCACCAGTATACTACCACATTATCACCCCACAGAGACACACAGCACCACCAGTATACTACCACATTATCACCCCACAGAAACACACACCACCACCAGTATAATACCACATTATCACCCCACAGAAACACACAGCACCAGTATATTACCACATTATCACCCCACAGAAACACACAGCACCAGTATATTACCACATTATCACCCCACAGAAACACACAGCACCAGTATATTACCACATTATCACCCCACAGAAACACACCACCACCACCAGTATACTACCACATTATCACCCCACAGAAACACACAGCACCACCAGTATACTACCACATTATCACCCCACAGAAACACACAGCACCAGTATACTACCACATTATCACCCCACAGAGACACACAGCACCACCAGTATACTACCACATTATCACCCCACAGAAACACAGAGCACCACCACCAGTATATTACCACATTATCACACCACAGAAACACACAGCACCACCAGTATACTACCACATTATCACCCCACAGAAACACACAGCACCACCAGTATACTACCACATTATCACCCCACAGAAACACACAGCACCAGTATATTACCACATTATCACCCCACAGAAACACACAGCACCACCAGTATACTACCACATTATCACCCCACAGAGACACACAGCACCACCAGTATACTACCACATTATCACCCCACAGAAACACACAGCACCACCAGTATACTACCACATTATCACCCCACAGAAACACACAGCACCAGTATATTACCACATTATCACACCACAGAAACACACAGCACCAGTATACTACCACATTATCACCCCACAGAAACACACAACACCACCAGTATACTACCACATTATCACCCCGCAGAAACACACACCACCACCAGTATACTACCACATTATCACCCCACAGAAACACACAGCACCAGTATATTACCACATTATCACCCCACAGAAACACACAGCACCACCAGTATACTACCACACTATCACCCCACAGAGACACACAGCACCACCAGTATACTACCACATTATCACCCCACAGAAACACACAGCACCACCAGTATACTACCACATTATCACCCCACAGAAACACACAGCACCAGTATATTACCACATTATCACACCACAGAAACACACAGCACCAGTATACTACCACATTATCACCCCACAGAAACACACACCACCACCAGTATAATACCACATTATCACCCCACAGAAACACACAGCACCAGTATATTACCACATTATCACCCCACAGAAACACACAGCACCAGTATATTACCACATTATCACCCCACAGAAACACACAGCACCAGTATATTACCACATTATCACCCCACAGAAACACACCACCACCACCAGTATACTACCACATTATCACCCCACAGAAACACACAGCACCACCAGTATACTACCACATTATCACCCCACAGAAACACACAGCACCAGTATACTACCACATTATCACCCCACAGAGACACACAGCACCACCAGTATACTACCACATTATCACCCCACAGAAACACAGAGCACCACCACCAGTATATTACCACATTATCACCCCACAGAAACACACAGCACCACCAGTATACTACCACATTATCACCCCACAGAAACACACAGCACCACCAGTATACTACCACATTATCACCCCACAGAAACACACAGCACCAGTATATTACCACATTATCACCCCACAGAAACACACAGCACCACCAGTATACTACCACATTATCACCCCACAGAGACACACAGCACCACCAGTATACTACCACATTATCACCCCACAGAAACACACAGCACCACCAGTATACTACCACATTATCACCCCACAGAAACACACAGCACCAGTATATTACCACATTATCACACCACAGAAACACACAGCACCAGTATACTACCACATTATCACCCCACAGAAACACACAACACCACCAGTATACTACCACATTATCACCCCGCAGAAACACACACCACCACCAGTATACTACCACATTATCACCCCACAGAAACACACAGCACCAGTATATTACCACATTATCACCCCACAGAAACACACAGCACCAGTATACTACCACATTATCACCCCACAGAGACACACAGCACCACCAGTATACTACCACATTATCACCCCACAGAAACACAGAGCACCACCACCAGTATATTACCACATTATCACCCCACAGAAACACACAGCACCACCAGTATACTACCACATTATCACCCCACAGAAACACACAGCACCACCAGTATACTACCACATTATCACCCCACAGAAACACACAGCACCAGTATATTACCACATTATCACCCCACAGAAACACACAGCACCACCAGTATACTACCACATTATCACCCCACAGAGACACACAGCACCACCAGTATACTACCACATTATCACCCCACAGAAACACACAGCACCACCAGTATACTACCACATTATCACCCCACAGAAACACACAGCACCAGTATATTACCACATTATCACACCACAGAAACACACAGCACCAGTATACTACCACATTATCACCCCACAGAAACACACAACACCACCAGTATACTACCACATTATCACCCCGCAGAAACACACACCACCACCAGTATACTACCACATTATCACCCCACAGAAACACACAGCACCAGTATATTACCACATTATCACCCCACAGAAACACACAGCACCACCAGTATACTACCACACTATCACCCCACAGAGACACACAGCACCACCAGTATACTACCACATTATCACCCCACAGAAACACACAGCACCACCAGTATACTACCACATTATCACCCCACAGAAACACACAGCACCAGTATATTACCACATTATCACACCACAGAAACACACAGCACCAGTATACTACCACATTATCACCCCACAGAAACACACAACACCACCAGTATACTACCACATTATCACCCCGCAGAAACACACACCACCACCAGTATACTACCACATTATCACCCCACAGAAACACACAGCACCACCAGTATACTACCACATTATCACCCCACAGAAACACACAACACCACCAGTATACTACCACATTATCACCCCGCAGAAACACACAGCACCACCAGTATACTACCACATTATCACCCCACAGAAACACACAGCACCACCAGTATACTACCACATTATCACCCCACAGAAACACACAGCACCACCAGTACACTACCACATTATCACCCCACAGAAACACACAGCACCACCAGTATACTACCACATTATCACCCCACACCAGTATATTACCACATTATCACACCACAGAAACACACAGCACCAGTACACTACCACATTATCACCCCACAGAAACACACAGCACCACCAGTACACTACCACATTATCACCCCACAGAAACACACAGCACCATTCATCTGATTAATGTGGAGCTCTCTACCTATTAAATAAATGATACCATTCATCAAATCAAATGAAAATCAAATGTTATTTGTCACATGCTCCGTAAACAACAGGTGTAGACTAACAGTGAAATGGTTACTTAAGGGTCCTTCCCAACAGTTCAGAGAGAAGAGAAAGAAAATAGAGAATAATAAAACTAATATGAAATACACAATGAGTAACGATAACTTGGCTTTACACATGGGGTACCAGTACTGAGTCAATGTGCAGGGGTACCAGTACTGAGTCAATGTGCAGGAGTACCAGTACTGAGTCAATGTGCAGGAGTACCAGTACTGAGTCAATGTGCAGGAGTACCAGTACTGAGTCAATGTGCAGGAGTACCAGTACTGAGTCAATGTGCAGGAGTACCAGTACTGAGTCAATGTGCAGGAGTACCAGTACTGAGTCAATGTGCAGGAGTACCAGTACTGAGTCAATGTGCAGGAGTACCAGTACTGAGTCAATGTGCAGGAGTACCAGTACTGAGTCAATGTGCAGGAGTACCAGTACTGAGTCAATGTGCAGGAGTACCAGTACTGAGTCAATGTGCAGGGGTACCAGTACTGAGTCAATGTGCAGGAGTACCAGTACTGAGTCAATGTGCAGGGGTACCAGTACTGAGTCAATGTGCAGGGGTACCAGTACTGAGTCAATGTGCAGGGGTACGAGGTAATGGAGGTAGATACGTACGTATAACTAGAAATAAAATGACAGATAATAAACAGTAGCAGCGGTTGTGTGTGATGATTGAAACAAGTTAGAGTCAAAAAGGGGTCAATGCAGATTAACGTGGAGCTCTCTCAACCTTTTAACAAAGGAGTTAATTGGAAAACATCATTCTGGATGCTGACTTGAATTAGCTGTTTGATTCATCAGGGGAGGGAGGGGGGAGAAATGATGTCACAGTTTAATTAAGGATAATTGTTAAATATACATTTGCAGTCATTTCAAATGTCACACGCTCGTAATTACTCATACCAGCTTATTGTGTCCATTACACATTCATATATTTTGTCATTTTTGTAAAATGACTGCAAATGTATATTTAACAATTATATATATATATATACAGTTGAAGTCAGAAGTTTACATACACCTTAGCCAAATACATTTAACTCAGTTTTTAACAATTCCTGACATTATTAAATCCCAGTAAAAATTCCCTGTCTTAGGTCAGTTAGGATCACCACTTTATTTTAAGAATGTGAAGTGTCAGAATAATAGTAGAGAGAATGATTTATTTCAGCTTTTATTTCTTTCATCACATTCCCAGTGGGTCAGAAGTTTACATACACTCAATTAGTATTTGGTAGCATTGCCTTTAAATTGTTTAACTTGGGTCAAACGTTTCGGGTAGCCTTCCACAAGCTTCCCACAATATGTTGGGTGAATTTTGT
The DNA here is from genome assembly GCF_045679555.1 of Salvelinus alpinus. NCBI lineage: Eukaryota > Metazoa > Chordata > Actinopteri > Salmoniformes > Salmonidae > Salvelinus > Salvelinus alpinus. The sequence continues at coordinate 12,556,618 of NC_092086.1, forward strand.
CCCATTCCTCCCGACAGAGCTGGTGGCCTCATGGCTTGCACACGCTTTTTCAGTTCTGCCAACACATTTTCTATAGGATTGAGGACAGGGCTTTGTGATGGCCACTCCAATACATTGACTTTGTTGTCCTTAAGCCATTTTGCCACAACTCTGGAAGTATGCTTGGGGTCATTGTCCATTTGGAAGACCCATTTGCGACCAAGATTTAACTTCCTGACTGATGTCTTGAGATGTTGCTTCAATATATCCACATAATTTTCCATCCTCATGATGCCATATATTGTGTGAAGTGCACCAGTCCCTCCTGCAGCAAAGCATCCCCATAACATGATGCTGCCACCCCGTGCTTCACGGTTGGGATGGTGTTATTCGGCTTGCAAGCCTCCCCCAAGCCTCCCCCTCCAAACAGACACTGTTTAAAATAACAGATCTGACACCCTGATATCTCTCATCTCAGACACTGTTTAAAATAACAGATCTGACACCCTGATATCTCTCATCTCAGACACTGTTTAAAATAACAGATCTGACACCCTGATATCTCTCATCTCAGACACTGTTTAAAATAACAGATCTGACACCCTGATATCTCTCATCTCAGACACTGTTTAAAATAACAGATCTGACACCCTGATATCTCTCATCTCAGACACTGTTTAAAATAACAGATCTGGGGTCCTGGGTGGCGCAGTGGTCAAAAGGGTTCGATTCCAGGCTGTCACAGCCGGCACTGTCCGAGGTAGGGGAGGGTTTGGCCGGTGGGGCTTTCCTTGGCTCATCGTGCTCTAGCGACTCCTTGTAAAAGGGCCAGGCAGACGGCAACCTGACTCCGGTCGTCATTCGAGCAGGGTTTCCTCCAACGCATTGGGGAGGCTGACATCCAAGTCAAGCAGGCGGTGTGATAAGGCAGCCAGGCGGGCCATGTTTCAGAGGACGCATGACTTCACCTCCGCCTCTCCCAAGCACATTGAGATGAGCCAAGGGACCAAATTCAGGGAGAAAATGGCGTGAAAAATACACTTGTGGCCAAACCCTTCTGAACACGCATGTTCAGAGTCAGGCCTGGTTAGTACAGGGAGAAGGCCTGTTCAGAGTCAGGCCTGGTTAGTACAGGGAGAAGGCCTGTTCAGAGTCAGGCCTGGTTAGTACAGGGAGAAGGCCTGTTCAGAGTCAGGCCTGGTTAGTACAGGGAGAAGGCCTGTTCAGAGTCAGGCCTGGTTAGTACAGGGAGAAGGCCTGTTCAGAGTCAGGCCTGGTTAGTACAGGGAGAAGGCCTGTTCAGAGTCAGGCCTGGTTAGTACAGGGAGAACGCCTGGCCCGGCGCAAAGGAGGGCTCTGGCCATGGAGCAGGACTGGACACCGTACCTGGACTGGGCACCAGCGCGGAGGAAGGCTCCTGTCATGGAGCAGGACTGGGGAGGCGCACTGGAGGCCTGGTGCGTGGAGCCGGCACAGGTGGCACCGGACTGGTGACATGCACTTCAGGGCGGGTGCGAGGAGCTGGCACAGGACGTACCGGACTGGGGACAGGCTCTTCAGGTCGGATGCCGTGCAGAACACACCTACATAACATTTCTCTGATCTCTCTCCCAACTTTTCCAACTCCTCCCTGACGGTCTCTGGCTCTTCAGCACGCCTGCGCTGCAGCATACTCCTCGCCAAAACCCCTCTCCGGTATCCCTCATTGAACTCCTTCCGAGACTCCGATTCTGGTTCTGACACTCTCCGCTGCTCAGCCGCAAGCTCCATGTGCTGAAATCTTGGGGTTTCTGTGGCCGCGGTCCCCGGCGTCGTCGCTGTCCTTCCACCTTCCTTGGTGTCTCCTTCCAAGGAAGGGTCTCACAACCTCCCATAATTTCTTCCCAGGTCCTAAACTCCTTTACCTCCGTCACACGCTGCTTGGTCTTTGCTTGGTGGGATATTCTGTCACGATCGTCGTAATTGACAGACCAAGGCGCAGCGTGATTTGAATTCCACATTTTATATTCACTCTGAAACTTCCAACAAAACAATAAAGAAATGCACAAACACAAAACAATATCCCACAAACACAGGTGGGAAAAATGGCTACCTAAATATGATCCCCAATTAGAGGGTTACCAGCTGCCTCTAATTGAGAACCATACAGAACACCAACATAGAAATATTGAGCTAGAACCCCCGCTAGTCACGGTCAGGGTGTGACACTCTGTATTAATGTATCTATGTATCTCTCTCTGTATTAATATATCTATTTATCTCTGTGTATTAATGTATCTATGTATCTCTCTCTGTTTTAATGTATCTATTTATCTCTCTCTGTATTAATCTTGATCTATCTAGAGACAATACCACTGGGTTAAATAATGGATGCTGTTCTATCTAGAGACAATACCACTGGGTTAAATAATGGATGCTGTTCTATCTAGAGACAATACCACTGGGTTAAATAATGGATGTTGTTCTATCTAGAGACAATACCACTGGGTTAAATAATGGATGTTGTTCTATCTAGAGACCACTGGGTTAAATAATGGATGCTGTTCTATCTAGAGACCACTGGGTTAAATAATGGATGTTATTCTATCTAGAGACAATACCACTGGGTTAAATAATGGATGCTGTTCTATCTAGAGACAATACCACTGGGTTAAATAATGGATGTTGTTCTATCTAGAGACCACTGGGTTAAATAATGGATGTTGTTCTATCTAGAGACCACTGGGTTAAATAATGGATGTTGTTCTATCTAGAGACAATACCACTGGGTTAAATAATGGATGTTGTTCTATCTAGAGACCACTGGGTTAAATAATGGATGTTCTATCTAGAGACAATACCACTGGGTTAAATAATGGATGTTGTTCTATCTAGAGACCACTGGGTTAAATAATGGATGTTGTTCTATCTAGAGACAATACCACTGGGTTACATAATGGATGTTGTTCTATCTAGAGACCACTGGGTTAAATAATGGATGTTGTTCTATCTAGAGACCACTGGGTTAAATAATGGATGTTGTTCTATCTAGAGACAATACCACTGGGTTACATAATGGATGTTGTTCTATCTAGAGACCACAGGGTTAAATAATGGATGTTGTTCTATCTAGAGACAATACCACTGGGTTAAATAATGGATGTTGTTCTATCTAGAGACAATACCACTGGGTTAAATAATGGATGTTGTTCTATCTAGAGACCACTGGGTTAAATAATGGATGTTGTTCTATCTAGAGACAATACCACTGGGTTAAATAATGGATGTTGTTCTATCTAGAGACAATACCACTGGGTTACATAATGGATGTTGTTCTATCTAGAGACAATACCACTGGGTTAAATAATGGATGTTGTTATATCTAGAGACAATACCACTGGGTTAAATAATGGATGTTGTTCTATCTAGAGACAATACCACTGGGTTAAATAATGGATGTTGTTCTATCTAGAGACCACTGGGTTAAATAATGGATGCTGTTCTATCTAGAGACAATACCACTGGGTTAAATAATGGATGTTCTATCTAGAGACAATACCATTGGGTTAAATAATGGATGTTGTTATATCTAGAGACAATACCACTGGGTTAAATAATGGATGTTGTTCTATCTAGAGACAATACCACTGGGTTAAATAATGGATGTTGTTCTATCTAGAGACCACTGGGTTAAATAATGGATGCTGTTCTATCTAGAGACAATACCACTGGGTTAAATAATGGATGTTCTATCTAGAGACAATACCACTGGGTTAAATAATGGATGTTGTTCTATCTAGAGACCACTGGGTTAAATAATGGATGTTCTATCTAGAGACAATACCACTGGGTTAAATAATGGATGTTATTCTATCTAGAGACCACTGGGTTAAATAATGGATGTTCTATCTAGAGACAATACCACTGGGTTAAATAATGGATGTTGTTCTATCTAGAGACAATACCACTGGGTTAAATAATGGATGTTCTATCTAGAGACAATACCACTGGGTTAAATAATGGATGTTGTTCTATCTAGAGACAATACCACTGGGTTAAATAATGGATGTTATTCTATCTAGAGACCACAGGGTTAAATAATGGATGTTGTTCTATCTAGAGACAATACCACTGGGTTAAATAATGGATGTTATTCTATCTAGAGACCACTGGGTTAAATAATGGATGTTGTTCTATCTAGAGACAATACCACTGGGTTAAATAATGGATGCTGTTCTATCTAGAGACAATACCACTGGGTTAAATAATGGATGTTGTTCTATCTAGAGACAATACCACTGGGTTAAATAATGGATGTTGTTCTATCTAGAGACAATACCACTGGGTTAAATAATGGATGTTGTTCTATCTAGAGACAATACCACTGGGTTAAATAATGGATGTTGTTCTATCTAGAGACAATACCACTGGGTTAAATAATGGATGCTGTTCTATCTAGAGACAATACCACTGGGTTAAATAATGGATGTTGTTCTATCTAGAGACAATACCACTGGGTTAAATAATGGATGTTGTTCTATCTAGAGACAATACCACTGGGTTAAATAATGGATGTTGTTCTATCTAGAGACAATACCACTGGGTTAAATAATGGATGTTGTTCTATCTAGAGACAATACCACTGGGTTAAATAATGGATGTTGTTCTATCTAGAGACAATACCACTGGGTTACATAATGGATGTTGTTCTATCTAGAGACAATACCACTGGGTTAAATAATGGATGTTGTTCTATCTAGAGACAATACCACTGGGTTAAATAATGGATGTTGATGTTGTTCTATCTAGAGACCACTGGGTTAAATAATGGATGTTGTTCTATCTAGAGACCACTGGGTTAAATAATGGATGTTGTTCTATCTAGAGACCACTGGGTTAAATAATGGATGTTCTATCTAGAGACAATACCACTGGGTTAAATAATGGATGTTGTTCTATCTAGAGACCACTGGGTTAAATAATGGATGTTCTATCTAGAGACAATACCACTGGGTTAAATAATGGATGTTGTTCTATCTAGAGACCACTGGGTTACATAATGGATGTTGTTCTATCTAAGGACAATACCACTGGGTTAAATAATGGATGTTGTTCTATCTAGAGACCACTGGGTTAAATAATGGATGTTGTTCTATCTAGAGACCACTGGGTTAAATAATGGATGTTGTTCTATCTAGAGACAATACCACTGGGTTAAATAATGGATGTTGTTCTATCTAGAGACAATACCACTGGGTTAAATAATGGATGTTGTTCTATCTAGAGACAATACCACTGGGTTAAATAATGGATGTTGTTCTATCTAGAGACAATACCACTGGGTTAAATAATGGATGTTGTTCTATCTAGAGACAATACCACTGGGTTAAATAATGGATGTTGTTCTATCTAGAGACAATACCACTGGGTTAAATAATGGATGTTGTTCTATCTAGAGACAATACCACTGGGTTAAATAATGGATGTTGTTTTATCTAGAGACAATACCACTGGGTTAAATAATGGATGTTGTTCTATCTAGAGACCACTGGGTTAAATAATGGATGTTGTTCTATCTAGAGACAATACCACTGGGTTAAATAATGGATGTTGTTCTATCTAGAGACAATACCACTGGGTTAAATAATGGATGTTGTTTTATCTAGAGACAATACCACTGGGTTAAATAATGGATGTTGTTCTATCTAGAGACAATACCACTGGGTTAAATAATGGATGTTGTTCTATCTAGAGACCACTGGGTTAAATAATGGATGATGTTCTATCTAGAGACCACTGGGTTAAATAATGGATGTTGTTCTATCTAGAGACAATACCACTGGGTTAAATAATGGATGTTGTTCTATCTAGAAAAAATACCACTGGGTTACATAATGGATGTTGTTCTATCTAGAGACCACTGGGTTAAATAATGGATGTTGTTCTATCTAGAGACCACTGGGTTAAATAATGGATGTTGTTCTATCTAGAGACAATACCACTGGGTTAAATAATGGATGTTGTTCTATCTAGAGACCACTGGGTTAAATAATGGATGTTGTTCTATCTAGAAACAATACCACTGGGTTAAATCATGGATGTTGTTCTATCTAGAGACAATACCACTGGGTTAAATAATGGATGTTGTTCTATCTAGAGACAATACCACTGGGTTAAATAATGGATGTTGTTCTATCTAGAGACAATACCACTGGGTTAAATAATGGATGTTGTTCTATCTAGAGACAATACCACTGGGTTAAATAATGGATGTTGTTCTATCTAGAGACCACTGGGTTACATAATGGATGATGTTCTATCTAGAGACCACTGGGTTAAATAATGGATGTTGTTCTATCTAGAGACAATACCACTGGGTTAAATAATGGATGTTGTTCTATCTAGAGACAATACCACTGGGTTAAATAATGGATGTTGTTCTATCTAGAGACAATACCACTGTTAAATAATGGATGTTGTTCTATCTAGAGACAATACCACTGGGTTAAATAATGGATGTTGATCTATCTAGAGACCACTGGGTTAAATAATGGATGTTGTTCTATCTAGAGACCACTGGGTTAAATAATGGATGTTGTTCTATCTAGAGACCACTGGGTTAAATAATGGATGCTGTTCTATCTAGAGACAATACCACTGGGTTAAATAATGGATGTTCTATCTAGAGACAATACCACTGGGTTAAATAATGGATGTTGTTCTATCTAGAGACCACTGGGTTAAATAATGGATGCTGTTCTATCTAGAGACAATACCACTGGGTTAAATAATGGATGTTCTATCTAGAGACAATACCACTGGGTTAAATAATGGATGTTGTTCTATCTAGAGACCACTGGGTTAAATAATGGATGTTGTTCTATCTAGAGACCACTGGGTTAAATAATGGATGTTGTTCTATCTAGAGACAATACCACTGGGTTACATAATGGATGTTGTTCTATCTAGAGACAATACCACTGGGTTAAATAATGGATGTTGTTCTATCTAGAGACAATACCACTGGGTTAAATAATGGATGTTGTTCTATCTAGAGACAATACCACTGGGTTACATAATGGATGTTGTTCTATCTAGAGACAATACCACTGGGTTACATAATGGATGTTGTTCTATCTAGAGACAATACCACTGGGTTAAATAATGGATGTTGTTCTATCTAGAGACCACTGGGTTAAATAATGGATGTTGTTCTATCTAGAGACAATACCACTGGGTTACATAATGGATGTTGTTCTATCTAGAGACCACTGGGTTAAATAATGGATGTTGTTCTATCTAGAGACAATACCACTGGGTTAAATAATGGATGTTGTTCTATCTAGAGACCACTGGGTTAAATAATGGATGTTGTTCTATCTAGAGACAATACCACTGGGTTAAATAATGGATGTTGTTCTATCTAGAGACAATACCACTGGGTTAAATAATGGATGTTGTTCTATCTAGAGACAATACCACTGGGTTAAATAATGGATGTTGTTCTATCTAGAGACCACTGGGTTAAATAATGGATGTTGTTCTATCTAGAGACCACTGGGTTAAATAATGGATGTTGTTCTATCTAGAGACCACTGGGTTAAATAATGGATGTTGTTCTATCTAGAGACAATACCACTGGGTTAAATAATGGATGTTGTTCTATCTAGAGACCACTGGGTTAAATAATGGATGTTGTTCTATCTAGAGACCACTGGGTTAAATAATGGATGTTGTTCTATCTAGAGACCACTGGGTTAAATAATGGATGTTGTTCTATCTAGAGACAATACCACTGGGTTAAATAATGGATGTTGATCTATCTAGAGACAATACCACTGGGTTAAATAATGGATGTTCTATCTAGAGACAATACCACTGGGTTAAATAATGGATGTTGTTCTATCTAGAGATAATACCACTGGGTTAAATAATGGATGTTATTCTATCTAGAGACAATACCACTGGGTTACATAATGGATGTTCTATCTAGAGACAATACCACTGGGTTAAATAATGGATGTTCTATCTAGAGACAATACCACTGGGTTAAATAATGGATGTTGTTCTATCTAGAGACAATACCACTGGGTTAAATAATGGATGTTGTTCTATCTAGAGACCACTGGGTTAAATAATGGATGTTGTTATATCTAGAGACAATACCACTGGGTTAAATAATGGATGTTGTTCTATCTAGAGACAATACCACTGGGTTAAATAATGGATGTTGTTCTATCTAGAGACAATACCACTGGGTTACATAATGGATGTTGTTCTATCTAGAGACAATACCACTGGGTTAAATAATGGATGTTGTTATATCTAGAGACAATACCACTGGGTTAAATAATGGATGTTGTTCTATCTAGAGACAATACCACTGGGTTAAATAATGGATGTTGTTCTATCTAGAGACAATACCACTGGGTTAAATAATGGATGTTGTTCTATCTAGAGACCACTGGGTTAAATAATGGATGTTGTTCTATCTAGAGACAATACCACTGGGTTAAATAATGGATGTTGTTCTATCTAGAGACCACTGGGTTAAATAATGGATGTTGTTCTATCTAGAGACAATACCACTGGGTTAAATAATGGATGTTGTTCTATCTAGAGACAATACCACTGGGTTAAATAATGGATGTTGTTCTATCTAGAGACAATACCACTGGGTTACATAATGGATGTTGTTCTATCTAGAGACCACTGGGTTAAATAATGGATGTTGTTCTATCTAGAGACCACTGGGTTAAATAATGGATGTTGTTCTATCTAGAGACCACTGGGTTAAATAATGGATGTTGTTCTATCTAGAGACAATACCACTGGGTTAAATAATGGATGTTGTTCTATCTAGAGACAATACCACTGGGTTAAATAATGGATGTTGTTCTGTCCTCCAGATATAAAAGCAATTAACTGGTGGCATAATGTAATTTGTATCGGCTGAGGTAAAGGTTAGGAATGTCACTAGAGGTTTATGGTTGAGCCAGCTGAGAGAGAGAAAGGGAAGGAGAGAGAGAGATGGAGAGGGAGATGGAGAGAGGGAGAGAGAAATAGAGAGAGATGGAGAGAGAGAGAGAGAAAGAGAGAGAGATGGAGAGAGGGAGAGAGAGAGGGAGTATATTAATCTATATAATGTCAAATGTGTCAAAAAAAAGCCTAGAGAATTAGGAAAAGTTTATTATGTATACCACCCCGTTCATGAAAATGGTTCGCTCTTCCAGACATTGAGTCACATGGCCGTGGCTTGTTACTGTTCCATCAGATGTTAGAATGGGCAAAACCAGTGACCTAAGGGTCTTTGAGCGTGGTATGATTGTCTGTGCCAGGCGGACCGGATCCAGAATCTCAGAGACGTCCGTCCTCCTCAGAGACGTCCGTCCTCCTCAGAGACGTCCGTCCTCCTCAGAGACGTCCGTCCTCCTCAGAGACGTCCGTCCTCCTCAGAGACGTCAGTCCTCCTCAGAGACGTCCGTCCTCCTCAGAGACGTCCGTCTTCCTGCGCTTTTCACGCACGACATTACCGAGAATGGTGCGACAATTCAAAAAACAGCCAGTCAGCGGCAGTCCTTTGGGAGAAAACAGCCAGTCAGCAGCAGTCCTTTGGGAGAAAACAGCCAGTCAGCAGCAGTCCTTTGGGAGAAAACAGCCAGTCAGCGGTAGTCCTTTGGGAGAAAACAGCCAGTCAGCAGCAGTCCTTTGGGAGAAAACAGCCAGTCAGCAGCAGTCCTTTGGGAGAAAACAGCCAGTCAGCAGCAGTCCTTTGGGAGAAAACAGCCAGTCAGCAGCAGTCCTTTGGGAGAAAACAGCCAGTCAGCAGCAGTCCTTTGGGAGAAAACAGCCAGTCAGCGGTAGTCCTTTGGGAGAAAACAGCCAGTCAGCAGCAGTCCTTTGGGAGAAAACAGCCAGTCAGCAGCAGTCCTTTGGGAGAAAACAGCCAGTCAGCAGCAGTCCTTTGGGAGAAAACAGCCAGTCAGCAGCAGTCCTTTGGGAGAAAACAGCCAGTCAGCAGCAGTCCTTTGGGAGAAAACAGCCAGTCAGCAGCAGTCCTTTGGGAGAAAACAGCTCATTGATGAAGGAGAACGGCAAGAATGGTGCAAGATAACAGGCGGACCACAAACAGCCAAATAACAGGCGGACCACAAACAGCCAAATAACAGGCGGACCACAAACAGCCAAATAACAGGCGGACCACAAACAGCCAAATAACAGGCGGACCACAAACAGCCAAATAACAGGCGGACCACAAACAGCCAAATAACAGGCGGACCACAAACAGCCAAATAACAGGCGGACCACAAACAGCCAAATAACAGGCGGACCACAAACAGCCAAATAACAGGCGGACCACAAACAGCCAAATAACAGGCGGACCACAAACAGCCAAATAACAGGCGGACCACAAACAGCCAAATAACAGGCGGACCACAAACAGCCAAATAACAGGCGGACCACAAACAGCCAAATAACAGGCGGACCACAAACAGCCAAATAACAGGCGGACCACAAACAGCCAAATAACAGGCGGACCACAAACAGCCAAATAACAGGCGGACCACAAACAGCCAAATAACAGGCGGACCACAAACAGCCAAATAACAGGCGGACCACAAACAGCCAAATAACAGGCGGACCACAAACAGCCAAATAACAGGCGGACCACAAACAGCCAAATAACAGGCGGACCACAAACAGCCAAATAACAGGCGGACCACAAACAGCCAAATAACAGGCGGACCACAAACAGCCAAATAACAGGCGGACCACAAACAGCCAAATAACAGGCGGACCACAAACAGCCAAATAACAGGCGGACCACAAACAGCCAAATAACAGGCGGACCACAAACAGCCAAATAACAGAGCAGCACAACGCATCTCAGAACGGACAACTCCTCGGTCCTTGTCACGGATTGGCTGTTGCAGCAGACGACCACACCAGGTTCAACTCCTATCAGCTAAAAACAAGAAGTGGGCCTATCCTTTACCCCTACCTACAGCGATCACCAACACTGGACAACTGAGGAGTGGATGAATCCTGGTCCGACGAATCCGGGTGTCTGGTCCTTCCAATCTCACTTCCTGTTACGTCATGCTGATGGCAGAGTCAGGATTTGGCGTAAGCAGCATTAGTCCATGGCCCCATCCTGCCTGGTGTCAACAGTACAGGCTGGTGGTGGTGGTGTACTGGTGTGGGAAATGTTTTCCTGGCACACGTTAGGTCCCTTGATAAAAGGGGGTGGGGGGATACCTAGTCAGTTGTCCAACTGAATGCCTCCAACTGAAATGTGTCTGACACATTTAACCCAACCCCTCTGAATCAGAGAGGTGCGGGGGGGCTGCCTTCATCAACATCCACGTCTTCGGTGGCCCGGGGAACAGTGGGTTAACTGCCTTGCTCAGTGGCAAAAGAACAGATTTTTACCTTGTCAGCTCAGGGATTTGATCCAGCAACCTTCCAGTTCCTGGCCCAATGCTCTAACCACTAGGCTTCCTGCTCTAACCAATAGGCTACCTGCTCTAACCACTAGGCTTCCTGCTCTAACCACTAGGCTTCCTGCTCTAACCACTAGGCTTCCTGCTCTAACCACTAGGCTACCTGCTCTAACCACTAGGCTACCTGCTCTAACCACTAGGCTTCCTGCTCTAACCACTAGGCTTCCTGCTCTAACCACTAGGCTTCCTGCTCTAACCACTAGGCTTCCTGCTCTAACCACTAGGCTTCCTGCTCTAACCACTAGGCTTCCTGCTCTAACCACTAGGCTTCCTGCTCTAACCACTAGGCTTCCTGCCGCCCCAGATACCAGTTGATCAATGATTGAACGCCACGGTGTATCTGAACATTGTTGCTGACCAAACCCAATAGAACATCTTTGGGATGAGATGGAACGGCCTGTTGGTAGCATGAATGTACCACCGTCCAATCTGCAGCAAGCACAGACCAAAATCACTGTGGAAAGTTTCCGACAGCTTGTAGAATAGCCCAAATAATTCAGGATGTTCTGGAGGCAAAGGGGGGTCCTACCGTATACCCAACTGGTTTTCCCTAATAAACAAGCCACTGAGTGTATGCTTCGTTGTCATGGTTAAGACCACGCATTGTTTACAGAACACAGCAACTAACATGATTGTAGGTCAACATACTAACATGGTGGTAGGTCAACATACTAACATGATGGTAGGTCAACATACTAACATGATGGTAGGTCAACATACATTTACATTTACATTTAAGTCATTTAGCAGACGCTCTTATCCAGAGCGACTTACTAACATGATGGTAGGTTAACATACTAACATGATGGTAGGTCAACATACTAACATGATGGTAGGTCAACATACTAACATGATGGTAGGTCAACAGACTACCATGATGGTAGGTCAACATACTAACATGATGGTAGGTCAACATACTAACATGATGGTAGGTCAACATACTAACATGATGGTAGGTCAACATACTAACATGATGGTAGGTCAACATGATGGTAGGTCAACATACTAACATGATGGTAGGTCAACATACTAACATGATGGTAGGTCAACAGACTACCATGATGGTAGGTCAACATACTAACATGATGGTAGGTCAACAGACTACCATGATGGTAGGTCAACATACTAACATGATGGTAGGTCAACATACTAACATGATGGTAGGTCAACATACTAACATGATGGTAGGTCAACATACTAACATGATGGTAGGTCAACATACTAACATGATGGTAGGTCAACAGACTACCATGATGGTAGGTCAACATACTAACATGATGGTAGGTCAACATACTAACATGATGGTAGGTTAACATACTAACATGATGGTAGGTCAACATACTAACATGATGGTAGGTCAACATACTAACATGATGGTAGGTCAACAGACTAACATGATGGTAGGTCAACATACTAACATGATGGTAGGTCAACATACTAACATGATGGTAGGTCAACAGACTACCATGATGTTAGGTCAACATACTAACATGATGGTAGGTCAACATACTAACATGATGGTAGGTCAACATACTAACATGATGGTAGGTTATCATACTAACATGATGGTAGGTCAACATACTAACATGATGGTAGGTCAACATACTAACATGATGGTAGGTCAACATACTAACATGATGGTAGGTCAACAGACTACCATGATGGTAGGTCAACATACTAACATGATGGTAGGTTAACATGATGGTAGGTCAACATACTAACATGATGGTAGGTCAACAGACTAACATGATGGTAGGTTAACATGATGATAGGTCAACATACTAACATGATGGTAGGTCAACATGATGGTAGGTCAACATACTAACATGATGGTAGGTCAACAGACTAACATGATGGTAGGTTAACATGATGGTAGGTCAACATACTAACATGATGGTAGTTCAACATGATGGTAGGTCAACATAATACCAGGATGGTAGGTCAACATACTAAGATGATGGTAGGTCAACATGATGGTAGGTCAACATACTAATATAAGGGTAGGTCAACATGATGGTAGGTCAACATGATGGTAGGCCAACATACTAACATGATGGTAGGTCAACATACTAACATGATGGTGGGTCAACATGATGGAAGGCCAACATACTAACATGATGGTAGATCAACATACTAACATGATGGTAGGTCAACATACTAACATGATGGTAGGTTAACATGATGGTAGGTCAACATACTAACATGATGGTAGGTCAACAGACTAACATGATGGTAGGTCAACATGATGGTATGTCAACATACTAACATGATGGTAGGCCAACATACTAACATGATGGTAGGTCAACACGATGGTAGGTCAACATGATGGTAGGTCAATATACGAACATGATGGTAGGTCAACATGATGGTAGGTCAACATACTAACATGATGGTAGGTCAACATACTAACATGATGGTAGGTCAACATGATGGTAGGTCAACATGATGGTAGGTCAACATACTAACATGATGGTAGGTCAACATACTAACATGATGGTAGGTCAACATGATGGTAGGTCAACATACTAACATGATGGTAGGTCAACATACTAACATGATGGTAGGTCAACATGATGGTAGGTCAACATGATGGTAGTTCAATATACGAACATGATGGTAGGTCAACATGATGGTAGGTCAACATACTAACATGATGGTAGGTCAACATACTAACATGATGGTAGGTTAACATGATGGTAGGTCAACATACTAACATGATGGTAGGTCAACATGATGGTAGGTCAACATACTAACATGATGGTAGGTCAACATACTAACATGATGGTAGGTCAACATACTAACATGATGGTAGGTTAACATGATGGTAGGTCAACATACTAACATGATGGTATGTCAACATACTAACATGATGGTAGGTCAACATACTAACATGATGGTAGGTCAACATGATGGTAGGTCAACATACTAACATGATGGTAGGTCAACATACTAACATGATGGTAGGTTAACATGATGGTAGGTCAACATACTAACATGATGGTAGGTTAACATACTAACATGATGGTATGTCAAAATACTAACATGATGGTAGGTCAATATGATGGTAGGTCAACATGATGGTAGGTCAACATGATGGTAGGTTAACATGATGGTAGGTCAACATACTAACATGATGGTAGGTCAATATGATGGTAGGTCAACATGATGGTAGGTCAACATGATGGTAGGTCAACATACTAACATGATGGTAGGTCAACATACTAACATGATGGTAGGTCAACATGATGGTAGGTCAATATGATGGTAGGTCAACATGTATAATACAGCTGGCTATATGGTCATAGTCACATTTCATCTCGGACTGCATTTCATAAAATGGATTTAATCTTTATTTACAGAGAATCCCGAATTAGATGTTGCTCTGTGTTACAAACAATAACCAAGATACTCTCAAACCATATTGAAACAATAATCAAGATAGTATCAAAACCATATGAAAATCGGCATAGAATAATCTAGTTTAGCCTAGGCCTATACTCAGACATAGGCTAACTATTGTAATATAGACATATTTCCTCATATAAAACATGGCTGATGTAATTTAGACATGAATATTTCCTGATATAAAACATGGCTGATTTAATATAGACATATTTCCTGATATAAAACATGGCTGATATGATATAGACATATTTCCTGATATAAAACATGGCTGATATGATGTAGACATATTTCCTGATATAAAACATGACTGATGTAATATAGACATATTTCCTGATATAAAACAAGGCTGATGTAATTTAGACATGAATATTTCCTGATATAAAACATGGCTGATGTAATTTAGACATATTTCCTGATATAAAACAAGGCTGATGTAATTTAGACATGAATATTTCCTGATATAAAACATGGCTGATGTAATTTAGACATGAATATTTCCTGATATAAAACATGGCTGATGTAATTTAGACATGAATATTTCCTGATATAAAACATGGCTGATGTAATTTAGACATATTTCCTGATATAAAACAAGGCTGATGTAATTTAAACATGAATATTTCCTGATATAAAACATGGCTGATGTAATTTAGACATGAATATTTCCTCATATAAACATGACGGATGTAATATAGTCATGAATATGGGCCACAAGCATATTTTGTCACATACAAATAGCAGAGTGCAGCACCATTTTCCCACGATCTAGAGATGTTTCTCAACTGGAGCAAATCCACACACGCAGCCCAGCCACTCACCTGCTGGAGGTACATAAAGGTGAGAGCAGAGCAGGACAGTTGAGGACACATGTCTACGTTGGGCATCGCCACGCACGTTCCTCCCGTCAGGGGATGCTGCATTCTGTGCGCGGAGGCGGCGTACAGGGCTTGCATGCAGCGCGTGAGTCCCGATGCCTGAACCCGGTTTGTCTGTCTGTCTCTGTCTGTCTGTATGTTTCTTTCCGCGTGCTGAAATGCAGTGCCGTGGGCCCGGTTCCCGTTATTTCTTTACCGATGTCAGCCGAGGTTTAACGTTCACCGGGTTGTTGTGTGGATGTATTTTCAGAGCCCGGACAGTCCCGTGTCTTGCGCAATAGAATAACGGTCACGTCGAGTGCGCGCTGAGTGGGACAGCCTTTCGCGTGCAGAGGAAAGCCGACGAAGAGAGTTTGTGTGTGTCGGTGTGTGAGCACTGGCTGCAGTGAGCGCGGGCGTGTGTGTGTGTGTGTGAAGAGATGGCGTGCCGAAGCAGCCCGCGTGCTACAGAGCTATGAGAGAATGTGAGTTAGTGTGTGTGGAGGGAGGAAATAGAACGCCTGTGTGCATGTCGTGCCCACTGTAAATGTTGCAAGCTCTCTCTCTCTCTCTCAGTCGGATGAACTTCTCTGCCACCGGGCTCTGTTATATGCTGACTGTCTTTTCCCGTTACCGGTTCTTCCCGGGCCATCATCCAACGACCGACTTCTACCCCAGCCAAAACACTAACCCAACCTCGCTGCACACTTTCACTATTATAAAGGGACGCAGCCATAGCCACAGTCTGTGTGTGTGTGTGTGTGTGTGTGTGTGTGTGTGTGTGTGCGCGTGTGCGTGTGCGTGCGTGTGTGTGTGTGTGTGTGTGTGCGTGTGTGTGTTTGTGTGTGTCACGGCGAGGAGAAGGATGCAGCGGAGGAGAAGTGACGGTGACTCACCGATCAGGGAGCCGTGTTTTGGGCGCCTGGACTGGTGAGAGCTGAACGGAGGTGTTTCTGGGGGCCTGGCTGCTCAACAGAGATGGTACAGAGAAGACGCAGCAATGGGCCGATTTAACTAATTATTGTAAACATCTACCAATGTAATTTGGATTGTTACACATCATGAACAAAGTTTTACACGAATAAAAGTAACCTAATGTCAATTCGATAGTAATTCATTAATGAAATTCATTAATAAAATCGTATATCATCTGAGCTTGTATTTCTTCAAATAGTTTGTTTGTTTGTTATTGTACCCAGTGACACAGCCAAAATGAAATAAAAATGACCACATAAGCTCATGAATGTTCTTCTGCAAAAAAAAAGGAAAATGTAATAGCCACTTATTCACAGAAAGTCAAACAAAATCTGAAAGAAATGCATCAATTATAAGCATCTGAAAGCTTCTCATGAAACATCAATTAAATTGATTGGAGAAAAACAACAACACACTACCTCTCTCTCTCTCTTTCTCTCTCTCTTTCTCTCTCTTTCGCTCTCTCTCCCTCTCCCTCTCTCTCTCTCTCTCTCTCTCTCTCTCTCTCTCTCTCTCTCTCTCTCTCTCTCTCTCTCTCTCTCTCTCTCTCTCTCTCTCTCTCTCAATTCAATTCAATTCAATTCAAGGGGCTTTATTGGCATGGGAAACATGTGTTAACATTGCCAAAGCAAGTGAGGTAGGTAATATACAAAAGTCAAATAAACAATAAAAATGAACAGTAAACATTACACATACAGAAGTTTCAAAACAATAAAGACATTACAAATGTCATATTATATATATGCAGTGTTGTAACAATGTACAAATGGTTAAAGCACACAAGTTAAAATAAATAAACATAAATATGGGTTGTATTTACAGTGGTGTTTGTTCTTCACTGGTTGCCCTTTTCTTGTGGCAACAGGTCACAAATCTTGCTGCTGTGATGGCACACTGTGGAATTTCACCCAGTAGATATGGGAGTTTATCAAAATTTGATTTGTTTTCGAATTCTTTGTGGATCTGTGTAATCTGAGGGAAATATGTCTCTCTAATATGGTCATACATTGGGCAGGAGGTTAGGAAGTGCAGCTCAGTTTCCACCTCATTTTGTGGGCAGTGTGCACATAGCCTGTCTTCTCTTGAGAGCCATGTCTGCCTACGGCGGCCTTTCTCAATAGCAAGGCTATGCTCACTGAGTCTGTACATAGTCAAAGCTTTCCTTAAGTTTGGGTCAGTCACAGTGGTCAGGTATTCTGCCACTGTGTACTCTCTGTTTAGGGCCAAATAGCATTCTAGTTTGCTCTGTTTTTTTGTTAATTCTTTCCAATGTGTCAAGTAATTATCTTTTTGTTTTCTCATGATTTGGTTGGGTCTAATTGTGCTGTTGTCCTGGGGCTCTGTGGGGTGTGTTTGTGTTTGTGAACAGAGCCCTAGGACCAGCTTGCTTAGGGGACTCTTCTCCAGGTTAATCTCTCTGTAGGTGATGGCTTTGTTATGGAAGGTTTGGGAATCGCTTCCTTTTAGGTGGTTGTAGAATTTAACGGCTCTTTTCTGGATTTTGATAATTAGTGGGTATCGGCCTAATTCTGCTCTGCATGCATTATTTGGTGTTCTACGTTGTACACGGAGGATATTTTTGCAGAATTCTGCATGCAGAGTCTCAATTTGGTGTTTGTCCCATTTTGTGAAATCTTGGTTGGTGAGCGGACCCCAGACCTCACAACCATAAAGGGCAATGGGCTCTATGACTGATTCAAGTATGTTTAGCCAGATCCTAATTGGTATGTTGAAATTTATGTTCCTTTTGATGGCATAGAAGGCCCTTCTTGCCTTGTCTCTCAGATCGTTCACAGCTTTGTGGAAGTTACCTGTGGTGCTGATGTTTAGGCCGAGGTATGTATAGTTTTTTGTGTGCTCTAGGGCAACGGTGTCTAGATGGAATTTGTGGTCCTGGTGACTGGACCTTTTTTGGAACACCATTATTTTGGTCTTACTGAGATTTACTGTCAGGGCCCAGGTCTGACAGAATCTGTGCAGAAGATCTAGGTGCTGCTGTAGGCCCTCCTTGGTTGGTGACAGAAGCACCAGATCATCAGCAAACAGTAGACATTTGACTTCGGATTCTAGTAGGGTGAGACCGGGTGCTGCAGACTGTTCTAGTGCCCGCGCCAATTCGTTGATATATATGTTGAAGAGGGTGGGGCTTAAGCTGCATCCCTGTCTCACCCCACGACCCTGTGTGAAGAAATGTGTGTGTTTTTTGCCAATTTTAACCGCACACTTGTTGTTTGTGTACATGGATTTTATAATGTCGTATGTTTTACCCCCAACACCACTTTCCATCAATTTGTATAGCAGACCCTCATGCCAAATTGAGTCGAAGGCTTTTTTGAAATCAACAAAGCATGAGAAGACTTTGCCTTTGTTTTGGTTTGTTTGGTTGTCAATTAGGGTGTGTAGGGTGAATACATGGTCTGTTGTACGGTAATTTGGTAAAAAGCCAATTTGACATTTGCTCAGTACATTGTTTTCATTGAGGAAATGTACGAGTCTGCTGTTAATGATAATGCAGAGTATTTTCCCAAGGTTACTGTTGACGCATATTCCACGGTAGTTATTGGGGTCAAATTTGTCTCCACTTTTGTGGATTGGGGTGATCAGTCCTTGGTTCCAAATATTGGGGAAGATGCCAGAGCTAAGGACGATGTTAAAGAGTTTTAGTATAGCCAATTGGAATTTGTTGTCTGTATATTTGATCATTTCATTAAGGATACCATCAACACCACAGGCCTTTTTGGGTTTGAGGGTTTTTATTTTGTCCTGTAACTCATTCAAGGTAATTGGAGAATCCAATGGGTTCTGGTAGTCTTTAATAGTTGATTCTAGGATTTGTATTTGATCATGTATATGTTTTTGTTCTTTATTCTTTGTTATAGAGCCAAAAAGATTGGAGAAGTGGTTTACCCATACATCTCCATTTTGGATAGATAATTCTTCGTGTTGTTGTTTGTTTAGTGTTTTCCAATTTTCCCAGAATTGGTTAGAGTCTATGGAGTCTTCAATTACATTGAGCTGATTTCTGACGTGCTGTTCCTTCTTTTTCCGTAGTGTATTTCTGTATTTCTCTCTCTCTCTCTCTCTCTCTCTCTCTCTCTCTCTCTCTCTCTCTCTCTCTCTCTCTCTCTCTCTCTCTCTCTCTCTCTCTCTCTCTCTCTCTCTCTCTCTCTCTCTCTCTCTCTCTCTCTCTCTCTCTCTCTCCCTCTCTCTCCCTCCCTCTCTCTCGTCCTCTCCCTCCCTCTCTCTCTCTCCCCCCCTCTCCCTCTCGTCCTCTCCCTCTCCCCCCCCTCTCCCTCTCGTCCTCTCCCTCTCGTCCTCTCCCGTTCGCTCTTCTGCTCTCTCTCTCTCTAAATAATGCATCATAATAAACTTAAACAGGGCCGCAACATCTGTGAATAATCTAAAATGTAGACAGACGACTCTGCAGACAGACGACTCCATCACAAGAAAACCTTCTCTGCACACAACCATAAACAAACCTATTATCTATCAAATCAAAAGAGCTGATTTGTTAAAAGAGAGAGCGAGAGAAAGAGAGAGAGAGAGAGACAGAGACAGGGACAGAGACAGGGACAGAGACAGAAAGAGAGACCGAGACAGAGAGACAGAGAGAGAGAGACAGGGACAGGGACAGAGACAGGAACAGAGACAGGGACAGGGAGAGAGACAGAGACAGAGACAGAGACAGAGACAGAGACAGAGACAGGGACAGAGACAGAGACAGAGACAGACAGAGACAGGGACAGGGACAGAGACAGAGACAGGGACAGATACAAAGACAGAGACAGGGACAGGGACAGGGACAGAGACAGGGACAGAGAGAGAGACAGAGACAGAGACAGAGACAGGGACAGAGACAGAGACAGGGACAGATACAAAGACAGGGACAGGGACAGGGACAGAGACAGGGACAGAGACAGGGACAGAGACAGGGACAGAGACAGGGACAGAGAGAGAGACAGAGACAGAGACAGGGACAGAGACAGAGACAGGGACAGATACAAAGACAGGGACAGGGACAGGGACAGAGACAGGGACAGAGACAGGGACAGAGACAGGGACAGAGACAGGGACAGAGACAGGGACAGAGAGAGAGACAGAGACAGGGACAGAGACAGGGACAGATACAAAGACAGGGACAGGGACAGGGACAGGGACAGAGACAGAGACAGGGACAGGGACAGAGACAGGGACAGGTACAGGGACAGAGACAGAGACAGGGACAGGGAGAGATACAGGGACAGAGACAGGGACAGAGACAGAGACAGGGACAGGGACAGGGACAGGGACAGGGACAGGGACAGAGACAGAGACAGGGAGAGGGACAGATACAGGGAGAGATACAGGGACAGAGACAGAGACAGGGACAGGGACAGGGAGCTGTGTTGTTCTAAACTCTAAGTAAAACAACACAGCTCTACTACCAGAGCTTCAGAATCTGAAAGAAAGGTCTCCTTCTATTCGCTTCATTATTTACCACTAATGGAACAACGTGCATGTGTGTCTGACTGCATGTGTGTCTGACTGTATGTGTGTCTTACTGTATGCGTGTCTGACTGTATGTGTGTCTGACTGTATGTGTGTCTGACTGCATGTGTGTCTGACTGTATGTGTGTCTTACTGTATGTGTGTCTGACTGCATGTGTGTCTGACTGCATGTGTGTCTGACTGCATGTGTCTGACTGTATGTGTGTCTGACTGTATGTGTGTCTGACTGTATGTGTGTCTGACTGTATGTGTGTGTGACTGTATGTGTGTCTGACTGTATGTGTGTCTGACTGTATGTGTGAGATTTGATGACAGCTAAGGTCCCAGTAACGTGACCATTTAAACAATGGCTAAAAAAAAATATTTTAAATAACAACCAAAACAAATAATTAAATACAAACATAAACTTAGTCAGCTAATAATAGTGTTGAATCACTGACCTCTAATAGTGTTGAATCACAGACCTCTAATAGTGATGAATCACTGACCTCTAATAGTGTTGAATCACAGACCTCTAATAGTGTTGAATCACAGACCTCTAATAGTGATGAAACACAGACCTCTAATAGTGTTGAATCACAGACCTCTAATAGTGATGAATCACAGACCTCTAATAGTGTTGCATCACAGACCTCTAATAGTGATGAATCACATACCTCTAATAGTGTTGAATCACAGACCTCTAATAGTGTTGAATCACAGACCTCTAATAGTGTTGAATCAAAGACCTCTAATAGTGATGAATCACAGACCTCTAATAGTGATGAATCACAGACCTCTAATAGTGTTGAATCACAGACCTCTAATAGTGATGAATCACAGACCTCTAATAGTGATGAATCACAGACCTCTAATAGTGATGAATCACAGACCTCTAATAGTGATGAATCACAGACCTCTAATAGTGATGAATCACAGACCTCTAATAGTGATGAATCACAGACCTCTAATAGTGATGAATCACAGACCTCTAATAGTGATGAATCACAGACCTCTGATAGTGATGAATCACAGACCTCTAATAGTGTTGCATCACAGACCTCTAATAGTGTTGCATCACAGACCTCTAATAGTGATGAATCACATACCTCTAATAGTGATTAATCACAGACCTCTAATAGTGATGAATCACAGACCTCTAATAGTGATGAATCACAGACCTCTAATAGTGATGAATCACAGACCTCTAATAGTGATGAATCACAGACCTCTAATAGTGATGAATCACAGACCTCTAATAGTGATGAATCACAGACCTCTAATAGTGATGAATCACAGACCTCTAATAGTGTTGAATCACAGACCTCAAATAGTGATGAATCACAGACCTCTAATAGTGATGAATCACAGACCTCTAATAGTGATGAATCACAGACCTCTAATAGTGATGAATCACAGACCTCTAATAGTGATGAATCACAGACCTCTAATAGTGATGAATCACAGACCTCTAATAGTGATGAATCACAGACCTCTAATAGTGTTGCATCACAGACCTCTAATAGTGATGAATCACATACCTCTAATAGTGATGAATCACAGACCTCTAATAGTGATGAATCACAGACCTCTAATAGTGATGAATCACAGACCTCTAATAGTGATGAATCACAGTTCTCTAATAGAGTTGAATCACAGACCTCTAATAGTGATGAATCACAGACCTCTAATAGAGTTGAATCACAGACCTCTAATAGTGATGAATCACAGACCTCTAATAGAGTTGAATCACAGACCTCTAATAGTGATGAATCACAGACCTCTAATAGTGATGAATCACAGACCTCTAATAGTGATGAATCACAGACCTCTAATAGTGATGAATCACAGACCTCTAATAGTGATGAATCACAGACCTCTAATAGTGTTGCATCACAGACCTCTAATAGTGATGAATCACATACCTCTAATAGTGATGAATCACAGACCTCTAATAGTGATGAATCACAGACCTCTAATAGTGATGAATCACAGACCTCTAATAGTGATGAATCACAGTTCTCTAATAGAGTTGAATCACAGACCTCTAATAGTGATGAATCACAGACCTCTAATAGAGTTGAATCACAGACCTCTAATAGTGATGAATCACAGACCTCTAATAGAGTTGAATCACAGACCTCTAATAGTGATGAATCACAGACCTCTAATAGTGATGCATCACAGACCTCTAATAGTGATGAATCACAGACCTCTAATAGAGTTGAATCACAGACCTCTAATAGAGATGAATCACAGACCTCTAATAGTGTTGAATCACAGACCTCTAATAGTGATGAATCACAGACCTCTAATAGTGTTGAATCACAGACCTCTAATAGTGATGAATCACAGACCTCTAATAGTGTTGAATCACAGACCTCTAATAGTGATGAATCACAGACCTCTAATAGTGATGAATCACAGACCTCTAATAGTGATGAATCACAGACCTCTAATAGTGATGAATCACAGACCTCTAATAGTGATGAATCACAGACCTCTAACAGTGTTGAATCACAGACCTCTAATAGTGATGAATCACAGACCTCTAATAGTGATGAATCACAGACCTCTAATAGTGATGAATCACAGACCTCTAATAGTGATGAATCACAGACCTCTAATAGTGATGAATCACATACCTCTAATAGTGATGAATCACATACCTCTAATAGTGATGAATCACAGACCTCTAATAGTGTTGAATCACAGACCTCTAATAGTGATGAATCACAGACCTCTAATAGTGATGAATCACAGACCTCTAATAGTGATGAATCACAGACCTCTAATAGTGATGAATCACAGACCTCTAATAGTGATGAATCATAGACCTCTAATAGTGATGAATCACAGACCTCTAATAGTGATGAATCACAGACCTCTAATAGTGATGAATCACAGACCTCTAATAGTGATGAATCACAGACCTCTAATAGTGTTGAATCACAGACCTCTAATAGTGTTGAATCACAGACCTTTAATAGTGTTGAATCACAGACCTCTAATAGTGATGAATCACAGACCTCTAATAGTGTTGAATCACAGTCCTCTAATAGTGATGAATCACAGACCTCTAATAGTGATGAATCACAGACCTCTAATAGTGTTGAATCACAGACCTCTATGTATAACCTTCCAGGTCTCAGTAAATTTCCTTCTCCAGAATGACAACACCACAACAGAGTGATTAGTCCATTACTGTTGTACAGGAGGAGGATAATATCATCTACTGACTGGGACACATTATCACGCACGCACGCACGCACGCACACACGCACACACTCAGCATGGCATCTGATTTGGGGATGTCGGGCTACATGATAGTAATTGCCTAGACAGATGAAGTTGTGTGGGAGCAGGGCAGGGAGTTTAAGGGGCTCACACACACACACACACACACACACACACACACACACACACACACACACACACACACACACACACACACACACACACACACACACACACACACACACACACACACACAAGGAGAGGAGAGTAGCGAGGAGGAGAGGGGAGAGTAGCGAGGAGGGGAGGGGAGAGGAGAGTAGCGAGGAGGAGAGGAGAGGAGAGGAGGGGAGTGGAGAGGAGAGTAGCGAGGAGAGGAGGGGAGGGGAGAGGAGAGTAGCGAGGAGGGGAGAAGGAGGGAGGTAGGAGAGATGGTGCATGGGTAATATAATTTGCCCTGGGCAGCGGGGCTTAGAAATGAGGTGGTAACACAACAATAGATATCACAATACACGTTTAATATACAGCTGTTATTAGACCTAAATACACCAGTTCATATCAATGTCTTTCATAAAAACACAGATACACTCTGTGGCCAGTTTATTAGGTACAGCCATCTAGTACTAGGCCAGTTTATTCAGTACACCCATCTAGTACCAGACCAGTTTATTCAGTACAGCCATCTAGTACCAGGCCAGTTTATTCAGTACAGCCATCTAGTTACCAGGCCAGTTTATTAGGTACAGCCATCTAGTACCATACCAGTTTATTAGGCACACCCATCTAGTACCTGGCCAGTTTATTAGGCACACCCATCTAGTACCAGGCCAGTTTATTAGGTACACCCATCTAGTACCAGGCCAGTTTATTAGGTACACCCATCTAGTACCATACCAGTTTATTAGGTACACCCATCTAGTACCAGGCCAGTTTATTAGGTACACCCATCTAGTACCAGGCCAGTTTATTAGGTACAGCCATCTAGTACCAGGCCAGTTTATTAGGCACACCCATCTAGTACCAGGCCAGTTTATTACGTACACCCATCTAGTACCAGGCCAGTTTATTAGGCACACCCATCTAGTACCAGGCTAGTTTTTTAGGCACACCCATCTAGTACCAGGCCATTTATTAGGCACACCCACACCCACTCTGAATTCTTCGGGGCATGGAAACATTGCTCAATTGGTATCAAGGGACTTAATATCTGCCGGGAAAACATTCTCCACCCATTCCACCACCGCCACCAGCCTATACCGTTGACACCAGGCAGGATGGGGCCAAGGAGAGGAGGAGGGGAAGAGGAGAGGAGGATGGGAAGAGGAGAGGATGGGAAGAGGAGAGGAGGAGGGAAAGAGGAGAGGAGGAGGGAAAGAGGAGAGGAGGAGGGAAAGAGGAGAGGAAGAAGAGAGGAAGATGGGAGGAGGAGGGGAAAAGGAGGGGAGGAAGAGGAGGGGAGGAAGAGGAGAGGAAGGGAAGAGGAGAGGAGGAAGGGAAGAGGAGAGGAGGAGAGGAGGAAGAGGAGAGTAGGGGGGAAGAGGGGAGGAGGAGGAGAAACATTCTCAGAGTTAGACAGTGATGAGGAGCGACATGTCGGAGCGCAGGGCCAAACACCAGGGCTGACTGCTCTGTGCTCGCTTGTATGTGTGTGTGTCGCTTGGGTAAACACCAGGGCTCCCTGCTCACACCAGGCTCAGCCATTACAACGTTTTAACTTCCATTAACATGTCACTTCCCCTAACGTGTGTGTGTGCGCCTGTGCCGGTGCGTGACTGTGTGTCGTGCGCGTGCGTGTGTATGACCAGGGGCTGTCACATACAGTAACAGTTCAGCGGCATCTAGCAGGAAAACCCTGAGAGCTGACGACCCCACCATCCATCAAACCTGACACACACACACCACCCTCTCATCACACTGTGTCTGTGACAGAAAGGAAGGAAGATAGAAACAGAAGGCAGAGAGAGAGAGGCAGAGAGAGGCAGAGAGAGAGGCAGAGAGAGAGAGGCAGAGAGAGAGAGGCAGAGAGAGGCAGAGAGAGAGGCAGAGAGAGAGAGGCAGAGAGAGAGAGGCAGAGAAAGGCAGAGAGAGAGGAAGAGAGAGAGAGGCAGAGAGAGAGAGGCAGAGAGAGAGGAAGAGAGGGGTAGGAGGAAGAGAGAGGGGAGAGTGTAAGAGTCTTGGTGAGAGAGGCAGAGAGATATGTGTGACTATTAATGAACTGTGTGACATGTTTAGTCTGTTAACACTCTAATAACCTCCTCCACAGTCACTCTATGAAGATATGGATGTTCTAATGCCTCCTCCACAGTCACTCTATGAAGATATGGATGTTCTAATGCCTCATCCACAGTCACTATGGAGATATGGATGTTCTAATGCCTCATCCACAGTCACTCTATGGAGATATGGATGTTCTAATGCCTCCTCCACAGTCACTATGGAGATATGGATGTTCTAATGCCTCATCCACAGTCACTATGGAGATATGGATGTTCTAATGCCTCATCCACAGTCACTATGGAGATATGGATGTTCTAATGCCTCCTCCACAGTCTCTATGAATATATGGATGTTCTAATGCCTCCTCCACAGTCACTATGATTCGATGGATGTTCTAATGCCTCCTCCACAGTCTCTATGGAGAGATGGATGTTCTAATGCCTCCTCCACAGTCACTATGGAGATATGGATGTTCTAATGCCTCCTCCACAGTCTCTATGGAGATATGGATGTTCTAATGCCTCTTCCACAGTCACTATGGAGATATGGATGTTCTAATGCCTCCTCCACAGTCACTATGGAGATATGATGTTCTAATGCCTCCTCCACAGTCTCTATGGAGATATGGATGTTCTAATGGCTCCTCCACAATCACTATGGAGATATGGATGTTCTAATGCCTCTTCCACAGTATCTATGGAGATATGGATGTTCTAATGCCTCTTCCACAGTCACTATGATTAGATGGATGTTCTAATGCCTCCTCCACAGTCTCTATGGAGATATGGATGTTCTAATGCCTCCTCCACAGTCACTATGGAGATATGGATGTTCTAATGCCT
This sequence comes from Salvelinus alpinus, assembly GCF_045679555.1. Classification (NCBI taxonomy): domain Eukaryota; kingdom Metazoa; phylum Chordata; class Actinopteri; order Salmoniformes; family Salmonidae; genus Salvelinus; species Salvelinus alpinus. The sequence goes on from NC_092086.1 coordinate 12,584,074, forward strand.
CTTCCACAGTCACTATGGAGATATGGATGTTCTAATGCCTCCTCCACAGTCACTATGGAGATATGGATGTTCTAATGCCTCTTCCACAGTCACTATGGAAAAATGGATGTTCTAATGCATCCTAAAGGGTCAATCTGCGATTGGTACATCAATTTTTTTTATTTTATTATGAGCTTAGCAACTGTCACACTCCATGAGAACCCAGAATATAAACTTGTTTTACTCCATTGTTTGTAGTCATTGTAATTGTAAATAAACACTGTTTGGCCTCAAAACATGGTTAAAACTATCATTTTGATCAAACTTTGCCACTGGTTATAGCTGGTTATAGCTGGTTACAGCTGGTTATATAGCTGGTTATAGCTGGTATAGCTGGTTATATAGCTGACTACAGCTCAGCATTCAACATCATAGTACCCTCCAAGTTCATCATTGAGCTGTAGGCCCTGGGTCTCAACCCCGCCCTGTCCAACAGGTCCTGGACTTTCTGATAGTCTGCCCCCAGGTGGTGAAGTTAGGAAACAACACCTCGACTTCACTGACCCTCAACACTGGGGCCACACAAGGGTGCGTTCTCAGCCCCCTCCTGTACTCCCTGTTCACCCATGACTGTGTGGCCATGCACGCCTCCAACTCAATCATCAAGTTTGGAGACGACACAACAGTGGTAGGCTTGATTACCAACAACGACGAGACGGCCTACAGGGAGGAGGTGAGGGCACTCGGAGTGTGGTGTCAGGAAAACAACCTCTCTCTCAACGTCAACAAAACAAAGGAGATGATTGTGGACTTCAGGAAACAGCAACCCCCCCCACCCCCCCTCCCCTATCCACATCAAAGGGACCGCAGTGGAGAAAGTAGAACGTTTTAAGTTCCTGGGCGTACACATCACAGACAAACTGAAATGGTCCACCCACATGGACAATGTGCTGAAGAAGACGCAACAGCGCCTCTTCAACCTCAGGTGGCTGAAGAAATTTGTCTTGTCACATAAAACCCTGACAAACTTTTACGGGTTCACAATCGAGAGTATCCCGTCGGGCTGTATCACCGCCTGGTACGGCAACTGCACCGCCCTCAAACTCAAGGCTCTCCAAAGGGTGGTGAGGTCTGCACAACGCATCACCGGGGGCAAACTACATGCCTTCCATGACACCTACAGCACCCGATGTCACAGGAAGGCCATAAAGATCATCAAGGACAACAACCACCCGAGCCACTGCCTGTTCACCCCGCTATCATCCAGAAGGTGAGGTCAGTACAGGTGCATCAAAACTGGGACCGAGAGACTGAAAAACAGCTTCTATCTCAAGGCCATCAGACTGTTAAACAGCCATCACTAACACAGAGAGGCTGCTGCCTACATACAGACTTGAAATCACTGGCCACTTTAATAAATGGATCACTAGTCACTTTAATAATGCCACTTTAATAATGTTTACATATTTTACATTACTCATCTCATATGTATATACTGTATTTTATATCTATTGCATCTTAACCTATGCCGCTCGGCCATCGCTCATCCATATATTTATATGAACATATTCTTATTTCATCCCTTCAGATGTGTGTGTGTAACGTAGTTGTTGTGAAATTGTTAGATTACTTGTTAGATATTACTGCACTGTCGGAACTAGAAGCACAAGCATTTCACTACACTCGCATTAACATCTGCTAACCACGTGTATGTGACCAATAACATCTGCTAACCATGTGTATGTGACCAATAACATCTGCTAACCATGTGTATGTGACCAATAACATCTGCTAACCATGTGTATGTGACCAATAACATCTGCTAACCATGTGTATGTGACCAATAACATCTGCTAACCATGTGTATGTGACCAATAACATCTGCTAACCATGTGTATGAGACCAATAACATCTGCTAACCATGTGTATGAGACCAATAACATCTGCTAACCATGTGTATGAGACCAATAACATCTGCTAACCATGTGTATGAGACCAATAACATCTGCTAACCATGTGTATGAGACCAATAACATCTGCTAACCATGTGTATGAGACCAATAACATCTGCTAACCATGTGTATGAGACCAATAACATCTGCTAACCATGTGTATGAGACCAATAACATCTGCTAACCATGTGTATGAGACCAATAACATCTGCTAACCATGTGTATGTGACCAATAACATCTGCTAACCATGTGTATGAGACCAATAACATCTGCTAACCATGTGTATGAGACCAATAACATCTGCTAACCATGTGTATGAGACCAATAACATCTGCTAACCATGTGTATGAGACCAATAACATCTGCTAACCATGTGTATGTGACCAATAACATCTGCTAACCATGTGTATGTGACCAATAACATTTGCTTGGATTAGATTTGATAGATGGTAAGTGGTGGTCTGTAGATGATGTGATTAGATCGTACCATTGGCATCGTCTGACATGGCCTGACAAGAGAGAGGAGAGGAGGAGGGTAAGAGGAAGAGAGAGGAGAGGAGGATGGTAGGAGCAAGAGAGAGGGGAGGAGGATGGTAGGAGCAAGAGAGAGGAGAGGAGGATGGTAGGAGAAAGAGAGAGGGGAGGAGGATGGTAGGAGCAAGAGAGAGGAGAGGAGGATGGTAGGAGCAAGAGAGAGGAGAGGAGGGGGGTAGGAGAAAGAGAGAGGAGAGGAGGATGGTAGGAGCAAGAGAGAGGGGAGGAGGATGGTAGGAGCAAGAGAGAGGAGAGGAGGATGGTAGGAGAAAGAGAGAGGGGAGGAGGATGGTAGGAGAAAGAGAGAGGAGAGGAGGATGGTAGGAGCAAGAGAGAGGAGAGGAGGATGGTAGGAGAAAGAGAGAGGGGAGGAGGGGGGTAGGAGCAAGAGAGAGGAGAGGAGGATGATAGGAGCAAGAGAGAGGAGAGGAGGATGATAGGAGCAAGAGAGAGGAGAGGAGGATGGTAGGAGAAAGAGAGAGGGGAGGAGGATGGTAGGAGCAAGAGAGAGGAGAGGAGGATGGTAGGAGAAAGAGAGAGGAGAGGAGGGGGGTAGGAGAAAGACAGAGGAGAGGAGGAGGGTAGGAGGAAGAGAGAGGAGAGGAGGGGGTAGGGGGAAGAGAGAAAGGAGAGGAGGGTGGTAAGAGGAAGAGAGAGAGGAGAGGAGGGGGATAGGAGGAAGAGAGAGAAGAGGAGGGGATAGGAGGAGGAGAGAGAGAAGAGGAGGGGGTAGGAGGAAGAGGGAGAGGAGGGTGGTAGAAGGAAGAGAGAGAATAGGAGGGGTAGGAGGAAGAGAGAGGAGGGTGGTAGGAGGAAGAGAGAGAGGAGAGGAGGTGGTAGGAGGAAGAGAGAGAGGAGAGGGGGGGGTAGGAGGAAGAGAGAGAGGAGAGGAGGGGGTAGGAGCCTGACAAGAGAGAGGAGGATAAAGAGGGAGAGGGTAAGAGAAGCCCTGAGGCTGACACCACAGGAGAGGGGAGAGGGGGGAAGGGAGAGGGAAGAGAGGTGTAGAGGAGAGAGGGGTGAGTAGAGTGCAGTAGAGTGCTGAATAAGGGGTTCGACAAAAGATAGAGAAAGAATATTTTTTTTAAACAGATAGAGAAAGCAAGATATATAAAGAGAAAGATGAAAAAAGATAGTGACCGTGAAGTGGAAAGAAATATAAATCAAGCAGCTGAATTAAACAAAGTACGATCACTAAATTGTACTCTGTCCTGACATTCCTAAGCAGTGCTGGAAATGTCTGAAGTGCCTCACAACAAAACAACCTCTGTCACCTTTTGATTTCAGAAACAAAACAAGACTCGACCACCTGGTTGTTTTTTGATTCCCAGACTGACCCTTTAATGTGTTTTCAGAAGAAGATGATGAGGAAGAAGAGGAAGATGATGATGAGGAAGAACAACAAACTGGTGACTAACTTCTCTGAGGCTTAAATGAATACACCTCCCCATGTGACAGAGGATTCCATTAGAGTCACTATCTGAAATGATCAACTACAACACATTAGAGCAGGAAGCTGAGTCGTTATCGTGTTAGCATCGTCACGCTAACTACGTGACTCAACCGCTAAGGGCCTGTCTGTGTGTTTGTGCTTTATGTGTTAATGTGTGTGGCAGGTAGCCTAGCGGTTAAGAGCGTTGGGCCAGTATACCGAAAGGTCACTGGTTCGAATCTCCCCTTGAGCATGGAATTCAGAAAGTATTCAGACCCCTTGACTTTCTCTACATTGGCCCACCCACTCTATAACAAGCTTTCCTATTGGTTCTGATCAGTATGGACACTTCACATTGGTTCCTGTAGCTGTGTCTCTATGGTCACGGTGCAGTAAGCTGCATGGTGATTGGCTGCTGATGGTTCTATTAGATGGACATGTCCTTCAGAAAGGTTTCACACCCCTTGACTTTTCCCACATGTTGTTTTACAGCCTGTGTGACTGTCCTACTCACAATACCCCGTAACGTTTTACAGCCTGTGTGACTGTCCTACTCACAATACCCCGTAACGTTTTACAGCCTGTGTGACTGTCCTACACACAATACCCCGTAACGTTTTACAGCCTGTGTGACTGTCCTACACACAATACCCCGTAACGTTTTACAGCCTGTGTGACTGTCCTACACACTATACCCCGTAACGTTTTACAGCCTGTGTGACTGTCCTACACACTATACCCCGTAACGTTTTACAGCCTGTGTGACTGTCCTACACACTATACCCCGTAACGTTTTACAGCCTGTGTGACTGTCCTACACACTATACCCTGTAACGTCAACGTTGCATTTAGGTGGGGTCTTACATTATGTCATGGCTCGTCAAGGAATAGAGCTCAGCACAGGCAAAGTCCTAGAGGAAAACCTGGTTCAGTCTGCTTTCCACCAGACACTGGGAGAGGAATTCACCTTTCAGTAGTGCAATAACCTAAAACACAAGGCTAAATATACACTGGAGGTGCTCACCAAGGGGACACTGAATGTTCCTGAGTGGGCGAGTTCAAATGTTGACTTAAATCAATTAGAAAATCTATGGCATGTGTCACGACTTCCGCCGAAGTCGGTCCCTCTCCTTGTTCGGGCGGCGTTCGGCGGTCTTCTAGCCATCGCCGCTCCACCTTTCATTTTCCTTTGCTTTTGTCTTGTTTTCCTGCACACCTGGTTTACGTCTCCTCATAATTACTGTGTATTTATCCCTCTGTTCCCTCCATGTCTGTGTGGGGTTGTGTTTATTTGTCGAGGTTGGCACGCTTCTGGGCTGGTTATTCACCAGGTTTTATGTATACCTGGGTTTTGTGGACGCCGGAACTTTGTTCTTTGTTTGTGGTACTTTGTGCTGCCTTACTTGTTTTTGGGCATTTGGTTTTGGTGACGCTGTTGCGTTCTGGTCTTACTATTTGCCTCAGTAAAGTGCTTCGTGTTCATTCATCTCTGCTCTCCTGCACCTGACTTCCATGCACCAGCCACATCCACCGTTGACAGCAAGACTAGAAAATGGTTGTCTACTATTGATCAACAACCAACTTGACAGAGCTTGAAGAATTTAAAAAATAATAATGTGCAAATAAATCCAGGTGTGGAAAACTCTTAGAGACTTACCCAGAAACCCTCACAGCTCTTAGAGACTTACCCAGAAACCCTCACAGCTCTTAGAGACTTACCCAGAAACACTCACAGCTCTTAGAGACTTACCCAGAAACACTCACAGCTCTTAGAGACTTGCCCAGAAACACTCACAGCTCTTAGAGACTCACCCAGAAACCCTCACAGCTCTTAGAGACTTACCCAGAAACACTCACAGCTCTTAGAGACTTACCCAGAAACACTCACAGCTCTTAGAGACTTGCCCAGAAACACTCACAGCTCTTAGAGACTCACCCAGAAACCCTCACAGCTCTTAGAGACTTACCCAGAAACACTCACAGCTCTTAGAGACTTGCCCAGAAACACTCACAGCTCTTAGAGACTTACCCAGAAACACTCACAGCTCTTAGAGACTTACCCAGAAACCCTCACAGCTCTTAGAGACTTACCCAGAAACCCTCACAGCTCTTAGAGACTTACCCAGAAACACTCACAGCTCTTAGAGACTTACCCAGAAACCCTCACAGCTCTTAGAGATTTACCCAGAAACCCTCACAGCTCTTAGAGACTTACCCAGAAACCCTCACAGCTCTTAGAGACTTACCCAGAAACCCTCACAGCTGTAAACGCTGCCAAAGGTGATACTAACATGTATTGACTCAGGGGTGTGAATACTTGTAAATGTAAATGAGATATTTCACTTTGTCATTATAAGGTACTGTGTGTTGATGGGTGAGAGAAACAAAAGTAAATGTAATCCATGTTGAATTCAGGCTGTAACACAACAACATGTGCAATAAGTCCAGGAGAATGAATCCTTTATGAAGGGACTGTATAAAAGAGTTAGGACACCCCAGGGGTGGACTCAGCCGCGGGCTGATGTTTGTCAGAGTGGATGGTCGAGGGGTCGGAACATAGTTATGCTAATTTGTACACTGCAAATTGACCACAAGTTGGACAAGGAATTAGATAGATTTTGAAAATAACACCATTTAGTACCTAGATTATGTCAACTTTTTTATTCGTGGGAATTTTTGGGGGGCTGAATTCATGGTGATTTAAAAAAAGTTTGACCAACACCTTATTTTTTTGTACTAAACACTTCGGTCCCCAAAAATGACTTGCAGGCCGGTTTTGGCCCGTGGGCCGCCTGTTCCCGTGTTATAACCTAATACACCCCAGTGAAACAAGCTCTCCTATTGGTTCTGATTAGTATGGACTCTCCCATTGGTTCCTGTATCTGTCTCTATGGCCACGGTGCAGTAATGATGCATGATGATTGGCTGCTGTATAAATCACAGAGCCTCCCCTTCCAGTAGAGTGTGAGATGTTAGATGAATAATTGTTAGATTTATAGTTGTGACAATCTGTGCTATCTATTACCTGAGTCTATTCCCCTGCCCTGAACACAACCCTCCCCAACAGACATCCCTCTGATTCAATCAATACTGAGACAGAAAGAGAGAAAGAGAGAGAGAAAGAGAGTGAGAGAGAGAAAGAGAGAGAGAGAGAGAGGATGGAGAGGATGGAGAGATGGAGAAGGCTGATACTGGGCTCCCGAATGGCACAGAGGTCTAAGGCACTACATCTCAGTGCTAGAGGCGTCACTAAAGACACCCTGGTTTGAATCCAGGCTGTATCATAACTGGCCGGGATTGGGAGTCCCATAGGGCGGTGCATAATTGGCCCAGCGTCATCCGTGTTTGGCTGGGGTAGGCCGTCATTGTAAATAAGAATTTGTTCTTAAACGACTTGCCTTGTTAAATAAAGGTTACACTTAAAAAATATATCTGCTGTAGAGTTTCCCTTCAGTCAGTGGCCTCATAGTTTGAATATTACAAATATGTTTCATCATTTTATAATAATAAACATATATACAGTACATATATATATATTTCAACACAGAACATCCAGTGTTTCAATGTCAAACAGTTTTGTTAAATTTCAGTCTTCTGTGATGTATATAAAGTGTAATATTAGGGTTGAATCTCAAAATGTAATACATTTCAACTCTATATCTGACATGGTACAGGTGTCTTCTTTTCTTTAAGCCCAGAACCATGTGTGGGAGGGGTAGACTTTTGTTTCAAAGTAGATTTGTTTAGGACTTCTTAAAAACCCAGTGTGACTCTGATTTAACCCACTGCAGTAACATATGAATAACAGAAACCCAGTGTGACTCTGATTTAACCCACTGCAGTAACATATGAATAACAGAAACCCAGTGTGACTCTGATTTAGCCCACTGCAGTAACATATGAATAACAGAAACCCAATGTGACTCTGATTTAGCCCACTGCAGTAACATATGAATAACAGAAACCCAGTGTGACTCTGATTTAGCCCACTGCAGTAACATATGAATAACAGAAACCCAGTGTGACTCTGATTTAGCCCACTGCAGTAACATATGAATAACAGAAACCCAGTGTGACTCTGATTTAGCCCACTGCAGTAACATATGAATAACAGAAACCCTGATTTAACCCACTGCAGTAACATATGAAAAACAGAAACCCAGTGTGACTCTGATTTCGCCCACTGCAGTAACATATGAATAACAGAAACCCAGTGTGACTCTGATTTAGCCCACTGCAGTAACATATGAATAACAGAAACCCAGTGTGACTCTGATTTAGCTCACTGCAGTAACATATGAATAACAGAAACCCAGTGTGACTCTGATTTAGCCCACTGCAGTAACATATGAATAACAGAAACCCAGTGTGACTCTGATTTAGCCCACTGCAGTAACATATGAATAACAGAAACCCAGTGTGACTCTGATTTAGCCCACTGCAGTAACATATGAATAACAAAACATCCTAAAACCTGACATAACCCTACAAATGGAGAATAAGCCTCCCTAAATCTCTCTTTTTTCTCTCTCTCTCTCTCTCTCTCTCTTAACAAGTGTGCACGTGTGTGTGCACGTGTGTGTGCACGTGTGTGTTAGACATGCTTGTGTGTCTATGTGTGTGTTAAGGATCAGTGATGATAAAAAAAAGGCCAGCAGATGATAAATGTGTTTTCTTGGATAAATAAAGTAGGAAACTCTCAGGTCAGTGTTTATCAGGTTGCTGCAGCCTCTCTCTCCTCACCCCCTGGCTCTTTAAGAGCGGGAGAGGGCTGCAGGCCACGCCCCCAAATTAAGGTCTGTTAATTGAACATTTTAATCTGTTCTCGTTCAGGGGCAAACAGGGTTAAACCGGCACCACTGCAATTCACTTAAGGCCAAATCCCCACTCTGAACCACACACACACACACACACACACACACACACACACACACACTGAGAGGCATGCATGCAGACACACACACACACGCACACACATTTCTGTGCAGCAGGCCCTCAGATGAATCCTCCCTCCTCAGGGAATCACATGACTGTCAGCTATTAAAGGAACAACTACAGAGTGATGTCACCAGATGATGGAGGGAAGTCTTGAGAGAGAGACTCTGTTTAGTTAAGTATTCATTTGAGGAGATGGTGTGGGATTGGGGTTAGGGGTTAGGGGTTAGGGGTTAGGGGTAGGAGGATGGGGGTACTGTCCAGCCCTCAGACATCAGATGTAATGAACAGTACAGGAAACCAGTCTACTGTCCAGCCCTCAGACATCAGATGTAATGAACAGTACAGGAAGCCAGTCTACTGTCCAGCCCTCAGACATCAGATGTAATGAACAGTACAGGAAACCAGTCTACTGTCCAGCCCTCAGACATCAGATGTAATGAACAGTACAGGAAGCCAGTCTACTGTCCAGCCCTCAGACATCAGATGTAATGAACAGTACAGGAAGCCAGTCTACTGTCCAGCCCTCAGACATCAGATGTAATGAACAGTACAGGAAGCCAGTCTACTGTCCAGCCCTCAGACATCAGATGTAATGAACAGTACAGGAAGCCAGTCTAATGTCCAGCCCTCAGACATCAGATGTAATGAACAGTACAGGAAGCCAGTCTACTGTCCAGCCCTCAGACATCAGATGTAATGAACAGTACAGGAAGCCAGTCTACTGTCCAGCCCTCAGACATCAGATGTAATGAACAGTACAGGAAACCAGTCTACTGTCCAGCCCTCAGATGTAATGAACAGTACAGGAAACCAGTCTACTGTCCAGCCCTCAGATGTAATGAACAGTACAGGAAGCCAGTCTACTGTCCAGCCCTCAGACATCAGATGTAATGAACAGTACAGGACACCAGTCTACTGTCCAGCCCTTAGACATCAGATGTAATGAACAGTACAGGAAGCCAGTCTACTGTCCAGCCCTCAGACATCAGATGTAATGAACAGTACAGGAAGCCAGTCTACTGTCCAGCCCTCAGACATCAGATGTAATGAACAGTACAGGAAGCCAGTCTACTGTCCAGCCCTCAGATGTAATGAACAGTACAGGAAACCAGTCTACTGTCCAGCCCTCAGACATCAGATGTAATGAACAGTACAGGAAGCCAGTCTACTGTCCAGCCCTCAGACATCAGATGTAATGAACAGTACAGGAAGCCAGTCTACTGTCCAGCCCTCAGACATCAGATGTAATGAACAGTACAGGAAGCCAGTCTACTGTCCAGCCCTCAGACATCAGATGTAATGAACAGTACAGGAAGCCAGTCTAATGTCCAGCCCTCAGACATCAGATGTAATGAACAGTACAGGAAGCCAGTCTACTGTCCAGCCCTCAGACATCAGATGTAATGAACAGTACAGGAAGCCAGTCTACTGTCCAGCCCTCAGACATCAGATGTAATGAACAGTACAGGAAACCAGTCTACTGTCCAGCCCTCAGATGTAATGAACAGTACAGGAAACCAGTCTACTGTCCAGCCCTTAGACATCAGATGTAATGAACAGTACAGGAAACCAGTCTACTGTCCAGCCCTCAGATGTAATGAACAGTACAGGAAGCCAGTCTACTGTCCAGCCCTCAGATGTAATGAACAGTACAGGAAACCAGTCTACTGTCCAGCCCTCAGATGTAATGAACAGTACAGGAAGCCAGTCTACTGTCCAGCCCTCAGACATCAGATGTAATGAACAGTACAGGAAACCAGTCTACTGTCCAGCCCTTAGACATCAGATGTAATGAACAGTACAGGAAGCCAGTCTACTGTCCAGCCCTCAGACATCAGATGTAATGAACAGTACAGGAAGCCAGTCTACTGTCCAGCCCTCAGACATCAGATGTAATGAATAGTACAGGAAGCCAGTCTACTGTCCAGCCCTCAGATGTAATGAACAGTACAGGAAACCAGTCTACTGTCCAGCCCTCAGACATCAGATGTAATGAACAGTACAGGAAGCCAGTCTACTGTCCAGCCCTCAGACATCAGATGTAATGAACAGTACAGGAAGCCAGTCTACTGTCCAGCCCTCAGACATCAGATGTAATGAACAGTACAGGAAGCCAGTCTACTGTCCAGCCCTCAGACATCAGATGTAATGAACAGTACAGGAAACCTGTCTACTGTCCAGCCCTCAGACATCAGAGTAATGAACAGTACAGGAAGCCAGTCTACTGTCCAGCCCTCAGACATCAGATGTAATGAACAGTACAGGAAGCCAGTCTACTGTCCAGCCCTCAGACATCAGATGTAATGAACAGTACAGGAAACCTGTCTACTGTCCAGCCCTCAGACATCAGAGTAATGAACAGTACAGGAAGCCAGTCTACTGTCCAGCCCTCAGACATCAGATGTAATGAACAGTACAGGAAACCTGTCTACTGTCCAGCCCTCAGACATCAGATGTAATGAACAGTACAGGAAACCTGTCTACTGTCCAGCCCTCAGACATCAGATGTAATGAACAGTACAGGAAGCCAGTCTACTGTCCAGCCCTCAGACATCAGATGTAATGAACAGTACAGGAAGCCAGTCTACTGTCCAGCCCTTAGACATCAGATGTAATGAACAGTACAGGAAACCAGTCTACTGTCCAGCCCTCAGATGTAATGAACAGTACAGGAAACCAGTCTACTGTCCAGCCCTTAGACATCAGATGTAATGAACAGTACAGGAAGCCAGTCTACTGTCCAGCCCTCAGATGTAATGAACAGTACAGGAAACCAGTCTACTGTCCAGCCCTCAGACATCAGATGTAATGAACAGTACAGGAAGCCAGTCTACTGTCCAGCCCTCAGACATCAGATGTAATGAACAGTACAGGAAGCCAGTCTACTGTCCAGCCCTCAGACATCAGATGTAATGAACAGTACAGGAAGCCAGTCTACTGTCCAGCCCTCAGACATCAGATGTAATGAACAGTACAGGAAACCTGTCTACTGTCCAGCCCTCAGACATCAGAGTAATGAACAGTACAGGAAGCCAGTCTACTGTCCAGCCCTCAGACATCAGATGTAATGAACAGTACAGGAAGCCAGTCTACTGTCCAGCCCTCAGACATCAGATGTAATGAACAGTACAGGAAACCTGTCTACTGTCCAGCCCTCAGACATCAGAGTAATGAACAGTACAGGAAGCCAGTCTACTGTCCAGCCCTCAGACATCAGATGTAATGAACAGTACAGGAAACCTGTCTACTGTCCAGCCCTCAGACATCAGATGTAATGAACAGTACAGGAAACCTGTCTACTGTCCAGCCCTCAGACATCAGATGTAATGAACAGTACAGGAAGCCAGTCTACTGTCCAGCCCTCAGACATCAGATGTAATGAACAGTACAGGAAGCCAGTCTACTGTCCAGCCCTTAGACATCAGATGTAATGAACAGTACAGGAAACCAGTCTACTGTCCAGCCCTCAGATGTAATGAACAGTACAGGAAACCAGTCTACTGTCCAGCCCTTAGACATCAGATGTAATGAACAGTACAGGAAACCAGTCTACTGTCCAGCCCTCAGATGTAATGAACAGTACAGGAAGCCAGTCTACTGTCCAGCCCTCAGATGTAATGAACAGTACAGGAAACCAGTCTACTGTCCAGCCCTCAGATGTAATGAACAGTACAGGAAGCCAGTCTACTGTCCAGCCCTCAGACATCAGATGTAATGAACAGTACAGGAAACCAGTCTACTGTCCAGCCCTCAGACATCAGATGTAATGAACAGTACAGGAAACCAGTCTACTGTCCAGCCCTTAGACATCAGATGTAATGAACAGTACAGGAAGCCAGTCTACTGTCCAGCCCTCAGACATCAGATGTAATGAACAGTACAGGAAGCCAGTCTACTGTCCAGCCCTCAGACATCAGATGTAATGAACAGTACAGGAAGCCAGTCTACTGTCCAGCCCTCAGATGTAATGAACAGTACAGGAAACCAGTCTACTGTCCAGCCCTCAGACATCAGATGTAATGAACAGTACAGGAAGCCAGTCTACTGTCCAGCCCTCAGACATCAGATGTAATGAACAGTACAGGAAGCCAGTCTACTGTCCAGCCCTCAGACATCAGATGTAATGAACAGTACAGGAAGCCAGTCTACTGTCCAGCCCTCAGACATCAGATGTAATGAACAGTACAGGAAACCTGTCTACTGTCCAGCCCTCAGACATCAGAGTAATGAACAGTACAGGAAGCCAGTCTACTGTCCAGCCCTCAGACATCAGATGTAATGAACAGTACAGGAAGCCAGTCTACTGTCCAGCCCTCAGACATCAGATGTAATGAACAGTACAGGAAACCTGTCTACTGTCCAGCCCTCAGACATCAGAGTAATGAACAGTACAGGAAGCCAGTCTACTGTCCAGCCCTCAGACATCAGATGTAATGAACAGTACAGGAAACCTGTCTACTGTCCAGCCCTCAGACATCAGATGTAATGAACAGTACAGGAAACCTGTCTACTGTCCAGCCCTCAGACATCAGATGTAATGAACAGTACAGGAAGCCAGTCTACTGTCCAGCCCTCAGACATCAGATGTAATGAACAGTACAGGAAGCCAGTCTACTGTCCAGCCCTTAGACATCAGATGTAATGAACAGTACAGGAAACCAGTCTACTGTCCAGCCCTCAGATGTAATGAACAGTACAGGAAACCAGTCTACTGTCCAGCCCTTAGACATCAGATGTAATGAACAGTACAGGAAACCAGTCTACTGTCCAGCCCTCAGACATCAGATGTAATGAACAGTACAGGAAGCCAGTCTACTGTCCAGCCCTCAGATGTAATGAACAGTACAAGAAGCCAGTCTACTGTCCAGCCCTCAGATGTAATGAACAGTACAGGAAGCCAGTCTACTGTCCAGCCCTCAGACATCAGATGTAATGAACAGTACAGGAAACCAGTCTACTGTCCAGCCCTCAGATGTAATGAACAGTACAGGAAACCAGTCTACTGTCCAGCCCTTAGACATCAGATGTAATGAACAGTACAGGAAACCAGTCTACTGTCCAGCCCTCAGACATCAGATGTAATGAACAGTACAGGAAGCCAGTCTACTGTCCAGCCCTCAGACATCAGATGTAATGAACAGTACAGGAAGCCTGTCTACTGTCCAGCCCTCAGACATCAGATGTAATGAACAGTACAGGAAACCTGTCTACTGTCCAGCCCTCAGACATCAGATGTAATGAACAGTACAGGAAACCTGTCTACTGTCCAGCCCTCAGACATCAGATGTAATGAACAGTACAGGAAACCTGTCTACTGTCCAGCCCTCAGACATCAGATGTAATGAACAGTACAGGAAGCCAGTCTACTGTCCAGCCCTCAGATGTAATGAACAGTACAGGAAACCAGTCTAATGTCCAGCCCTCAGACATCAGATGTAATGAACAGTACAGGAAACCTGTCTACTGTCCAGCCCTCAGACATCAGATGTAATGAACAGTACAGGAAACCTGTCTACTGTCCAGCCCTCAGACATCAGATGTAATGAACAGTACAGGAAGCCAGTCTACTGTCCAGCCCTCAGACATCAGATGTAATGAACAGTACAGGAAGCCAGTCTACTGTCCAGCCCTTAGACATCAGATGTAATGAACAGTACAGGAAACCAGTCTACTGTCCAGCCCTCAGATGTAATGAACAGTACAGGAAACCAGTCTACTGTCCAGCCCTCAGACATCAGATGTAATGAACAGTACAGGAAACCAGTCTACTGTCCAGCCCTCAGATGTAATGAACAGTACAGGAAGCCAGTCTACTGTCCAGCCCTCAGATGTAATGAACAGTACAGGAAACCAGTCTACTGTCCAGCCCTCAGACATCAGATGTAATGAACAGTACAGGAAGCCAGTCTACTGTCCAGCCCTCAGACATCAGATGTAATGAACAGTACAGGAAACCAGTCTACTGTCCAGCCCTCAGACATCAGATGTAATGAACAGTACAGGAAACCTGTCTACTGTCCAGCCCTCAGAAATGAGATGTAATGAACAGTACAGGAAGCCAGTCTACTGTCCAGCCCTCAGACATCAGATGTAATGAACAGTACAGGAAGCCAGTCTACTGTCCAGCCCTCAGATGTAATGAACAGTACAGGAAGCCAGTCTAATGTCCAGCCCTCAGACATCAGATGTAATGAACAGTACAGGAAGCCAGTCTACTGTCCAGCCCTCAGACATCAGATGTAATGAACAGTACAGGAAGCCAGTCTACTGTCCAGCCCTCAGATGTAATGAACAGTACAAGAAGCCAGTCTACTGTCCAGCCCTCAGATGTAATGAACAGTACAGGAAGCCAGTCTACTGTCCAGCCCTCAGACATCAGATGTAATGAACAGTACAGGAAGCCAGTCTACTGTCCAGCCCTCAGACATCAGATGTAATGAACAGTACAGGAAGCCAGTCTACTGTCCAGCCCTCAGACATCAGATGTAATGAACAGTACAGGAAGCCAGTCTACTGTCCAGCCCTCAGACATCAGATGTAATGAACAGTACAGGAAGCCTGTCTACTGTCCAGCCCTCAGACATCAGATGTAATGAACAGTACAGGAAACCTGTCTACTGTCCAGCCCTCAGACATCAGATGTAATGAACAGTACAGGAAACCTGTCTACTGTCCAGCCCTCAGACATCAGATGTAATGAACAGTACAGGAAACCTGTCTACTGTCCAGCCCTCAGACATCAGATGTAATGAACAGTACAGGAAGCCAGTCTACTGTCCAGCCCTCAGATGTAATGAACAGTACAGGAAACCAGTCTAATGTCCAGCCCTCAGACATCAGATGTAATGAACAGTACAGGAAACCTGTCTACTGTCCAGCCCTCAGACATCAGATGTAATGAACAGTACAGGAAACCTGTCTACTGTCCAGCCCTCAGACATCAGATGTAATGAACAGTACAGGAAGCCAGTCTACTGTCCAGCCCTCAGACATCAGATGTAATGAACAGTACAGGAAGCCAGTCTACTGTCCAGCCCTCAGATGTAATGAACAGTACAGGAAACCAGTCTACTGTCCAGCTCTCAGACATCAGATGTAATGAACAGTACAGGAAGCCAGTCTACTGTCCAGCCCTCAGACATCAGATGTAATGAACAGTACAGGAAACCTGTCTACTGTCCAGCCCTCAGACATCAGAGTAATGAACAGTACAGGAAGCCAGTCTACTGTCCAGCCCTCAGACATCAGATGTAATGAACAGTACAGGAAACCTGTCTACTGTCCAGCCCTCAGACATCAGATGTAATGAACAGTACAGGAAACCTGTCTACTGTCCAGCCCTCAGACATCAGATGTAATGAACAGTACAGGAAGCCAGTCTACTGTCCAGCCCTCAGACATCAGATGTAATGAACAGTACAGGAAGCCAGTCTACTGTCCAGCCCTCAGACATCAGATGTAATGAACAGTACAGGAAGCCAGTCTACTGTCCAGCCCTCAGACATCAGATGTAATGAACAGTACAGGAAGCCAGTCTACTGTCCAGCCCTCAGACATCAGTTGTAATGAGCAGTACAGGAAGCAAGTCTACTGTCCAGCCCTCAGACATCAGATGTAATGAACAATACAGGAAACCAGTCTACTGTCCAGCCCTCAGACATCAGATGTAATGAACAGTACAGGAAACCAGTCTACTGTCCAGCCCTCAGACATCAGATGTAATGAACAGTACAGGAAACCTGTCTACTGTCCAGCCCTCAGACAAGAGATGTAATGAACAGTACAGGAAGCCAGTCTACTGTCCAGCCCTCAGACATCAGATGTAATGAACAGTACAGGAAGCCAGTCTACTGTCCAGCCCTCAGATGTAATGGACAGTACAGGAAGCCAGTCTAATGTCCAGCCCTCAGACATCAGATGTAATGAACAGTACAGGAAGCCAGTCTACTGTCCAGCCCTCAGACATCAGATGTAATGAACAGTACAGGAAGCCAGTCTACTGTCCAGCCCTCAGATGTAATGAACAGTACAAGAAGCCAGTCTACTGTCCAGCCCTCAGATGTAATGAACAGTACAGGAAGCCAGTCTACTGTCCAGCCCTCAGACATCAGATGTAATGAACAGTACAGGAAGCCAGTCTACTGTCCAGCCCTCAGACATCAGATGTAATGAACAGTACAGGAAGCCAGTCTACTGTCCAGCCCTCAGACATCAGATGTAATGAACAGTACAGGAAGCCAGTCTACTGTCCAGCCCTCAGACATCAGATGTAATGAACAGTACAGGAAGCCAGTCTACTGTCCAGCCCTCAGACATCAGATGTAATGAACAGTACAGGAAACCTGTCTACTGTCCAGCCCTCAGACATCAGATGTAATGAACAGTACAGGAAACCTGTCTACTGTCCAGCCCTCAGACATCAGATGTAATGAACAGTACAGGAAACCTGTCTACTGTCCAGCCCTCAGACATCAGATGTAATAAACAGTACAGGAAGCCAGTCTACTGTCCAGCCCTCAGACATCAGATGTAATGAACAGTACAGGAAGCCAGTCTACTGTCCAGCCCTCAGATGTAATGAACAGTACAGGAAACCAGTCTAATGTCCAGCCCTCAGACATCAGATGTAATGAACAGTACAGGAAACCTGTCTACTGTCCAGCCCTCAGACATCAGATGTAATGAACAGTACAGGAAACCTGTCTACTGTCCAGCCCTCAGCCATCAGATGTAATGAACAGTACAGGAAGCCAGTCTACTGTCCAGCCCTCAGACATCAGATGTAATGAACAGTACAGGAAGCCAGTCTACTGTCCAGCCCTCAGATGTAATGAACAGTACAGGAAACCAGTCTACTGTCCAGCCCTCAGACATCAGATGTAATGAACAGTACAGGAAGCCAGTCTACTGTCCAGCCCTCAGACATCAGATGTAATGAACAGTACAGGAAACCTGTCTACTGTCCAGCCCTCAGACAACAGAGTAATGAACAGTACAGGAAGCCAGTCTACTGTCCAGCCCTCAGACATCAGATGTAATGAACAGTACAGGAAACCTGTCTACTGTCCAGCCCTCAGACATCAGATGTAATGAACAGTACAGGAAACCTGTCTACTGTCCAGCCCTCAGACATCAGATGTAATGAACAGTATAGGAAGCCAGTCTACTGTCCAGCCCTCAGACATCAGATGTAATGAACAGTACAGGAAGCCAGTCTACTGTCCAGCCCTCAGATGTAATGAACAGTACAGGAAACCAGTCTACTGTCCAGCCCTCAGACATCAGATGTAATGAACAGTACAGGAAGCCAGTCTACTGTCCAGCCCTCAGACATCAGATGTAATGAACAGTACAGGAAGCCAGTCTACTGTCCAGCCCTCAGACATCAGATGTAATGAACAGTACAGGAAGCCAGTCTACTGTCCAGCCCTCAGACATCAGATGTAATGAACAGTACAGGAAACCTGTCTACTGTCCAGCCCACAGACATCAGAGTAATGAACAGTACAGGAAGCCAGTCTACTGTCCAGCCCTCAGACATCAGATGTAATGAACAGTACAGGAAGCCAGTCTACTGTCCAGCCCTCAGACATCAGATGTAATGAACAGTACAGGAAACCTGTCTACTGTCCAGCCCTCAGACATCAGAGTAATGAACAGTACAGGAAGCCAGTCTACTGTCCAGCCCTCAGACATCAGATGTAATGAACAGTACAGGAAACCTGTCTACTGTCCAGCCCTCAGACATCAGATGTAATGAACAGTACAGGAAACCTGTCTACTGTCCAGCCCTCAGACATCAGATGTAATGAACAGTACAGGAAGCCAGTCTACTGTCCAGCCCTCAGACATCAGATGTAATGAACAGTACAGGAAGCCAGTCTACTGTCCAGCCCTCAGACATCAGATGTAATGAACAGTACAGGAAGCCAGTCTACTGTCCAGCCCTCAGACATCAGATGTAATGAACAGTACAGGAAGCCAGTCTACTGTCCAGCCCTCAGACATCAGATGTAATGAGCAGTACAGGAAGCCAGTCTACTGTCCAGCCCTCAGACATCAAATGTAATGAACAATACAGGAAACCAGTCTACTGTCCAGCCCTCAGACATCAGATGTAATGAACAGTACAGGAAACCAGTCTACTGTCCAGCCCTCAGACATCAGATGTAATGAACAGTACAGGAAACCTGTCTACTGTCCAGCCCTCAGACATGAGATGTAATGAACAGTACAGGAAGCCAGTCTACTGTCCAGCCCTCAGACATCAGATGTAATGAACAGTACAGGAAGCCAGTCTACTGTCCAGCCCTCAGATGTAATGAACAGTACAGGAAGCCAGTCTAATGTCCAGCCCTCAGACATCAGATGTAATGAACAGTACAGGAAGCCAGTCTACTGTCCAGCCCTCAGACATCAGATGTAATGAACAGTACAGGAAGCCAGTCTACTGTCCAGCCCTCAGATGTAATGAACAGTACAAGAAGCCAGTCTACTGTCCAGCCCTCAGATGTAATGAACAGTACAGGAAGCCAGTCTACTGTCCAGCCCTCAGACATCAGATGTAATGAACAGTACAGGAAGCCAGTCTACTGTCCAGCCCTCAGACATCAGATGTAATGAACAGTACAGGAAGCCAGTCTACTGTCCAGCCCTCAGACATCAGATGTAATGAACAGTACAGGAAGCCAGTCTACTGTCCAGCCCTCAGACATCAGATGTAATGAACAGTACAGGAAGCCAGTCTACTGTCCAGCCCTCAGACATCAGATGTAATGAACAGTACAGGAAACCTGTCTACTGTCCAGCCCTCAGACATCAGATGTAATGAACAGTACAGGAAACCTGTCTACTGTCCAGCCCTCAGACATCAGATGTAATGAACAGTACAGGAAACCTGTCTACTGTCCAGCCCTCAGACATCAGATGTAATGAACAGTACAGGAAGCCAGTCTACTGTCCAGCCCTCAGATGTAATGAACAGTACAGGAAACCAGTCTAATGTCCAGCCCTCAGACATCAGATGTAATGAACAGTACAGGAAACCTGTCTACTGTCCAGCCCTCAGACATCAGATGTAATGAACAGTACAGGAAACCTGTCTACTGTCCAGCCCTCAGACATCAGATGTAATGAACAGTACAGGAAGCCAGTCTACTGTCCAGCCCTCAGACATCAGATGTAATGAACAGTACAGGAAGCCAGTCTACTGTCCAGCCCTCAGATGTAATGAACAGTACAGGAAACCAGTCTACTGTCCAGCCCTCAGACATCAGATGTAATGAACAGTACAGGAAGCCAGTCTACTGTCCAGCCCTCAGACATCAGATGTAATGAACAGTACAGGAAACCTGTCTACTGTCCAGCCCTCAGACATCAGAGTAATGAACAGTACAGGAAGCCAGTCTACTGTCCAGCCCTCAGACATCAGATGTAATGAACAGTACAGGAAACCTGTCTACTGTCCAGCCCTCAGACATCAGATGTAATGAACAGTACAGGAAACCTGTCTACTGTCCAGCCCTCAGACATCAGATGTAATGAACAGTACAGGAAGCCAGTCTACTGTCCAGCCCTCAGACATCAGATGTAATGAACAGTACAGGAAGCCAGTCTACTGTCCAGCCCTCAGACATCAGATGTAATGAACAGTACAGGAAGCCAGTCTACTGTCCAGCCCTCAGACATCAGATGTAATGAACAGTACAGGAAGCCAGTCTACTGTCCAGCCCTCAGACATCAGATGTAATGAGGAGTACAGGAAGCCAGTCTACTGTCCAGCCCTCAGACATCAGATGTAATGAACAATACAGGAAACCAGTCTACTGTCCAGCCCTCAGACATCAGATGTAATGAACAGTACAGGAAACCAGTCTACTGTCCAGCCCTCAGACATCAGATGTAATGAACAGTACAGGAAACCTGTCTACTGTCCAGCCCTCAGACAAGAGATGTAATGAACAGTACAGGAAGCCAGTCTACTGTCCAGCCCTCAGACATCAGATGTAATGAACAGTACAGGAAGCCAGTCTACTGTCCAGCCCTCAGATGTAATGGACAGTACAGGAAGCCAGTCTAATGTCCAGCCCTCAGACATCAGATGTAATGAACAGTACAGGAAGCCAGTCTACTGTCCAGCCCTCAGACATCAGATGTAATGAACAGTACAGGAAGCCAGTCTACTGTCCAGCCCTCAGATGTAATGAACAGTACAAGAAGCCAGTCTACTGTCCAGCCCTCAGATGTAATGAACAGTACAGGAAGCCAGTCTACTGTCCAGCCCTCAGACATCAGATGTAATGAACAGTACAGGAAGCCAGTCTACTGTCCAGCCCTCAGACATCAGATGTAATGAACAGTACAGGAAGCCAGTCTACTGTCCAGCCCTCAGACATCAGATGTAATGAACAGTACAGGAAGCCAGTCTACTGTCCAGCCCTCAGACATCAGATGTAATGAACAGTACAGGAAGCCAGTCTACTGTCCAGCCCTCAGACATCAGATGTAATGAACAGTACAGGAAACCTGTCTACTGTCCAGCCCTCAGACATCAGATGTAATGAACAGTACAGGAAACCTGTCTACTGTCCAGCCCTCAGACATCAGATGTAATGAACAGTACAGGAAACCTGTCTACTGTCCAGCCCTCAGACATCAGATGTAATGAACAGTACAGGAAGCCAGTCTACTGTCCAGCCCTCAGACATCAGATGTAATGAACAGTACAGGAAGCCAGTCTACTGTCCAGCCCTCAGATGTAATGAACAGTACAGGAAACCAGTCTAATGTCCAGCCCTCAGACATCAGATGTAATGAACAGTACAGGAAACCTGTCTACTGTCCAGCCCTCAGACATCAGATGTAATGAACAGTACAGGAAACCTGTCTACTGTCCAGCCCTCAGACATCAGATGTAATGAACAGTACAGGAAGCCAGTCTACTGTCCAGCCCTCAGACATCAGATGTAATGAACAGTACAGGAAGCCAGTCTACTGTCCAGCCCTCAGATGTAATGAACAGTACAGGAAACCAGTCTACTGTCCAGCCCTCAGACATCAGATGTAATGAACAGTACAGGAAGCCAGTCTACTGTCCAGCCCTCAGACATCAGATGTAATGAACAGTACAGGAAACCTGTCTACTGTCCAGCCCTCAGACATCAGAGTAATGAACAGTACAGGAAGCCAGTCTACTGTCCAGCCCTCAGACATCAGATGTAATGAACAGTACAGGAAACCTGTCTACTGTCCAGCCCTCAGACATCAGATGTAATGAACAGTACAGGAAACCTGTCTACTGTCCAGCCCTCAGACATCAGATGTAATGAACAGTACAGGAAGCCAGTCTACTGTCCAGCCCTCAGACATCAGATGTAATGAACAGTACAGGAAGCCAGTCTACTGTCCAGCCCTCAGACATCAGATGTAATGAACAGTACAGGAAGCCAGTCTACTGTCCAGCCCTCAGACATCAGATGTAATGAACAGTACAGGAAGCCAGTCTACTGTCCAGCCCTCAGACATCAGATGTAATGAGCAGTACAGGAAGCCAGTCTACTGTCCAGCCCTCAGACATCAGATGTAATGAACAATACAGGAAACCAGTCTACTGTCCAGCCCTCAGACATCAGATGTAATGAACAGTACAGGAAACCAGTCTACTGTCCAGCCCTCAGACATCAGATGTAATGAACAGTACAGGAAGCCAGTCTACTGTCCAGCCCTCAGACATCAGATGTAATGAACAGTACAGGAAACCTGTCTACTGTCCAGCCCTCAGACATCAGATGTAATGAACAGTACAGGAAACCAGTCTACTGTCCAGCCCTCAGACATCAGATGTAATGAACAGTACAGGAAACCTGTCTACTGTCCAGCCCTCAGACATCAGATGTAATGAACAGTACAGGAAGCCAGTCTACTGTCCAGCCCTCAGACATCAGATGTAATGAACAGTACAGGAAGCCAGTCTACTGTCCAGCCCTCAGACATCAGATGTAATGAGCAGTACAGGAAGCCAGTCTACTGTCCAGCCCTCAGACATCAGATGTAATGAACAATACAGGAAACCAGTCTACTGTCCAGCCCTCAGACATCAGATGTAATGAACAGTACAGGAAACCAGTCTACTGTCCAGCCCTCAGACATCAGATGTAATGAGCAGTACAGGAAGCCAGTCTACTGTCCAGCCCTCAGACATCAGATGTAATGAACAATACAGGAAACCAGTCTACTGTCCAGCCCTCAGACATCAGATGTAATGAACAGTACAGGAAACCAGTCTACTGTCCAGCCCTCAGACATCAGATGTAATGAACAGTACAGGAAACCTGTCTACTGTCCAGCCCTCAGACAAGAGATGTAATGAACAGTACAGGAAGCCAGTCTACTGTCCAGCCCTCAGACATCAGATGTAATGAACAGTACAGGAAGCCAGTCTACTGTCCAGCCCTCAGATGTAATGGACAGTACAGGAAGCCAGTCTAATGTCCAGCCCTCAGACATCAGATGTAATGAACAGTACAGGAAGCCAGTCTACTGTCCAGCCCTCAGACATCAGATGTAATGAACAGTACAGGAAGACAGTCTACTGTCCAGCCCTCAGATGTAATGAACAGTACAGGAAGCCAGTCTACTGTCCAGCCCTCAGACATCAGATGTAATGAACAGTACAGGAAGCCAGTCTACTGTCCAGCCCTCAGACATCAGATGTAATGAACAGTACAGGAAGCCAGTCTACTGTCCAGCCCTCAGACATCAGATGTAATGAACAGTACAGGAAGCCAGTCTACCGTCCAGCCCTCAGACATCAGATGTAATGAACAGTACAGGAAGCCAGTCTACTGTCCAGCCCTCAGACATCAGATGTAATGAACAGTACAGGAAACCTGTCTACTGTCCAGCCCTCAGACATCAGATGTAATGAACAGTACAGGAAACCTGTCTACTGTCCAGCCCTCAGACATCAGATGTAATGAACAGTACAGGAAACCTGTCTACTGTCCAGCCCTCAGACATCAGATGTAATGAACAGTACAGGAAGCCAGTCTACTGTCCAGCCCTCAGATGTAATGAACAGTACAGGAAACCAGTCTAATGTCCAGCCCTCAGACATCAGATGTAATGAACAGTACAGGAAACCTGTCTACTGTCCAGCCCTCAGACATCAGATGTAATGAACAGTACAGGAAACCTGTCTACTGTCCAGCCCTCAGACATCAGATGTAATGAACAGTACAGGAAGCCAGTATACTGTCCAGCCCTCAGACATCAGATGTAATGAACAGTACAGGAAGCCAGTCTACTGTCCAGCCCTCAGATGTAATGAACAGTACAGGAAACCAGTCTACTGTCCAGCCCTCAGACATCAGATGTAATGAACAGTACAGGAAGCCAGTCTACTGTCCAGCCCTCAGACATCAGATGTAATGAACAGTACAGGAAACCTGTCTACTGTCCAGCCCTCAGACATCAGAGTAATGAACAGTACAGGAAGCCAGTCTACTGTCCAGCCCTCAGACATCAGATGTAATGAACAGTACAGGAAACCTGTCTACTGTCCAGCCCTCAGACATCAGAGTAATGAACAGTACAGGAAGCCAGTCTACTGTCCAGCCCTCAGACATCAGATGTAATGAACAGTACAGGAAGCCAGTCTACTGTCCAGCCCTCAGACATCAGATGTAATGAACAGTACAGGAAGCCAGTCTACTGTCCAGCCCTCAGATATCAGATGTAATGAACAGTACAGGAAACCTGTCTACTGTCCAGCCCTCAGACATCAGAGTAATGAACAGTACAGGAAGCCAGTCTACTGTCCAGCCCTCAGACATCAGATGTAATGAACAGTACAGGAAACCTGTCTACTGTCCAGCCCTCAGACATCAGAGTAATGAACAGTACAGGAAGCCTGTCTACTGTCCAGCCCTCAGACATCAGATGTAATGAACAGTACAGGAAGCCAGTCTACTGTCCAGCCCTCAGACATCAGATGTAATGAACAGTACAGGAATCCAGTCTACTGTCCAGCCCTCAGATGTAATGAACAGTACAGGAAACCAGTCTAATGTCCAGCCCTCAGACATCAGATGTAATGAACAGTACAGGAAACCTGTCTACTGTCCAGCCCTCAGACATCAGATGTAATGAACAGTACAGGAAACCTGTCTACTGTCCAGCCCTCAGACATCAGATGTAATGAACAGTACAGGAAGCCAGTCTACTGTCCAGCCCTCAGACATCAGATGTAATGAACAGTACAGGAAGCCAGTCTACTGTCCAGCCCTCAGATGTAATGAACAGTACAGGAAACCAGTCTACTGTCCAGCCCTCAGACATCAGATGTAATGAACAGTACAGGAAGCCAGTCTACTGTCCAGCCCTCAGACATCAGATGTAATGAACAGTACAGGAAACCTGTCTACTGTCCAGCCCTCAGACATCAGAGTAATGAACAGTACAGGAAGCCAGTCTACTGTCCAGCCCTCAGACATCAGATGTAATGAACAGTACAGGAAACCTGTCTACTGTCCAGCCCTCAGACATCAGATGTAATGAACAGTACAGGAAACCTGTCTACTGTCCAGCCCTCAGACATCAGATGTAATGAACAGTACAGGAAGCCAGTCTACTGTCCAGCCCTCAGACATCAGATGTAATGAACAGTACAGGAAGCCAGTCTACTGTCCAGCCCTCAGACATCAGATGTAATGAACAGTACAGGAAGCCAGTCTACTGTCCAGCCCTCAGACATCAGATGTAATGAACAGTACAGGAAGCCAGTCTACTGTCCAGCCCTCAGACATCAGATGTAATGAGCAGTACAGGAAGCCAGTCTACTGTCCAGCCCTCAGACATCAGATGTAATGAACAATACAGGAAACCAGTCTACTGTCCAGCCCTCAGACATCAGATGTAATGAACAGTACAGGAAACCAGTCTACTGTCCAGCCCTCAGACATCAGATGTAATGAGCAGTACAGGAAGCCAGTCTACTGTCCAGCCCTCAGACATCAGATGTAATGAACAATACAGGAAACCAGTCTACTGTCCAGCCCTCAGACATCAGATGTAATGAACAGTACAGGAAACCAGTCTACTGTCCAGCCCTCAGACATCAGATGTAATGAACAGTACAGGAAACCTGTCTACTGTCCAGCCCTCAGACAAGAGATGTAATGAACAGTACAGGAAGCCAGTCTACTGTCCAGCCCTCAGACATCAGATGTAATGAACAGTACAGGAAGCCAGTCTACTGTCCAGCCCTCAGATGTAATGGACAGTACAGGAAGCCAGTCTAATGTCCAGCCCTCAGACATCAGATGTAATGAACAGTACAGGAAGCCAGTCTACTGTCCAGCCCTCAGACATCAGATGTAATGAACAGTACAGGAAGCCAGTCTACTGTCCAGCCCTCAGATGTAATGAACAGTACAGGAAGCCAGTCTACTGTCCAGCCCTCAGACATCAGATGTAATGAACAGTACAAGAAGCCAGTCTACTGTCCAGCCCTCAGATGTAATGAACAGTACAGGAAGCCAGTCTACTGTCCAGCCCTCAGACATCAGATGTAATGAACAGTACAGGAAGCCAGTCTACTGTCCAGCCCTCAGACATCAGATGTAATGAACAGTACAGGAAGCCAGTCTACTGTCCAGCCCTCAGACATCAGATGTAATGAACAGTACAGGAAGCCAGTCTACTGTCCAGCCCTCAGACATCAGATGTAATGAACAGTACAGGAAGCCAGTCTACTGTCCAGCCCTCAGACATCAGATGTAATGAACAGTACAGGAAACCAGTCTACTGTCCAGCCCTCAGACATCAGATGTAATGAACAGTACAGGAAGCCAGTCTACTGTCCAGCCCTCAGACATCAGATGTAATGAACAGTACAGGAAACCTGTCTACTGTCCAGCCCTCAGACATAAGAGTAATGAACAGTACAGGAAGCCAGTCTACTGTCCAGCCCTCAGACATCAGATGTAATGAACAGTACAGGAAACCTGTCTACTGTCCAGCCCTCAGACATCAGAGTAATGAACAGTACAGGAAGCCAGTCTACTGTCCAGCCCTCAGACATCAGATGTAATGAACAGTACAGGAAGCCAGTCTACTGTCCAGCCCTCAGACATCAGATGTAATGAACAGTACAGGAAGCCAGTCTACTGTCCAGCCCTCAGATATCAGATGTAATGAACAGTACAGGAAACCTGTCTACTGTCCAGCCCTCAGACATCAGAGTAATGAACAGTACAGGAAGCCAGTCTACTGTCCAGCCCTCAGACATCAGATGTAATGAACAGTACAGGAAACCTGTCTACTGTCCAGCCCTCAGACATCAGATGTAATGAACAGTACAGGAAACCTGTCTACTGTCCAGCCCTCAGACATCAGATGTAATGAACAGTACAGGAAGCCAGTCTACTGTCCAGCCCTCAGACATCAGATGTAATGAACAGTACAGGAAGCCAGTCTACTGTCCAGCCCTCAGATGTAATGAACAGTACAGGAAACCAGTCTACTGTCCAGCCCTCAGACATCAGATGTAATGAACAGTACAGGAAGCCAGTCTACTGTCCAGCCCTCAGACATCAGATGTAATGAACAGTACAGGAAACATGTCTACTGTCCAGCCCTCAGACATCAGAGTAATGAACAGTACAGGAAGCCAGTCTACTGTCCAGCCCTCAGACATCAGATGTAATGAACAGTACAGGAAACCTGTCTACTGTCCAGCCCTCAGACATCAGATGTAATGAACAGTACAGGAAACCTGTCTACTGTCCAGCCCTCAGACATCAGATGTAATGAACAGTACAGGAAGCCAGTCTACTGTCCAGCCCTCAGACATCAGATGTAATGAACAGTACAGGAAGCCAGTCTACTGTCCAGCCCTCAGACATCAGATGTAATGAACAGTACAGGAAGCCAGTCTACTGTCCAGCCCTCAGACATCAGATGTAATGAACAGTACAGGAAGCCAGTCTACTGTCCAGCCCTCAGACATCAGATGTAATGAGCAGTACAGGAAGCCAGTCTACTGTCCAGCCCTCAGACATCAGATGTAATGAACAATACAGGAAACCAGTCTACTGTCCAGCCCTCAGACATCAGATGTAATGAACAGTACAGGAAACCAGTCTACTGTCCAGCCCTCAGACATCAGATGTAATGAGCAGTACAGGAAGCCAGTCTACTGTCCAGCCCTCAGACATCAGATGTAATGAACAATACAGGAAACCAGTCTACTGTCCAGCCCTCAGACATCAGATGTAATGAACAGTACAGGAAACCAGTCTACTGTCCAGCCCTCAGACATCAGATGTAATGAACAGTACAGGAAACCTGTCTACTGTCCAGCCCTCAGACAAGAGATGTAATGAACAGTACAGGAAGCCAGTCTACTGTCCAGCCCTCAGACATCAGATGTAATGAACAGTACAGGAAGCCAGTCTACTGTCCAGCCCTCAGATGTAATGGACAGTACAGGAAGCCAGTCTAATGTCCAGCCCTCAGACATCAGATGTAATGAACAGTACAGGAAGCCAGTCTACTGTCCAGCCCTCAGACATCAGATGTAATGAACAGTACAGGAAGCCAGTCTACTGTCCAGCCCTCAGATGTAATGAACAGTACAGGAAGCCAGTCTACTGTCCAGCCCTCAGACATCAGATGTAATGAACAGTACAAGAAGCCAGTCTACTGTCCAGCCCTCAGATGTAATGAACAGTACAGGAAGCCAGTCTACTGTCCAGCCCTCAGACATCAGATGTAATGAACAGTACAGGAAGCCAGTCTACTGTCCAGCCCTCAGACATCAGATGTAATGAACAGTACAGGAAGCCAGTCTACTGTCCAGCCCTCAGACATCAGATATAATGAACAGTACAGGAAGCCAGTCTACTGTCCAGCCCTCAGACATCAGATGTAATGAACAGTACAGGAAGCCAGTCTACTGTCCAGCCCTCAGACATCAGATGTAATGAACAGTACAGGAAACCTGTCTACTGTCCAGCCCTCAGACATCAGATGTAATGAACAGTACAGGAAACCTGTCTACTGTCCAGCCCTCAGACATCAGATGTAATGAACAGTACAGGAAACCTGTCTACTGTCCAGCCCTCAGACATCAGATGTAATGAACAGTACAGGAAGCCAGTCTACTGTCCAGCCCTCAGATGTAATGAACAGTACAGGAAACCAGTCTAATGTCCAGCCCTCAGACATCAGATGTAATGAACAGTACAGGAAACCTGTCTACTGTCCAGCCCTCAGACATCAGATGTAATGAACAGTACAGGAAACCTTTCTACTGTCCAGCCCTCAGACATCAGATGTAATGAACAGTACAGGAAGCCAGTATACTGTCCAGCCCTCAGACATCAGATGTAATGAACAGTACAGGAAGCCAGTCTACTGTCCAGCCCTCAGATGTAATGAACAGTACAGGAAACCAGTCTACTGTCCAGCCCTCAGACATCAGATGTAATGAACAGTACAGGAAGCCAGTCTACTGTCCAGCCCTCAGACATCAGATGTAATGAACAGTACAGGAAACCTGTCTACTGTCCAGCCCTCAGACATCAGAGTAATGAACAGTACAGGAAGCCAGTCTACTGTCCAGCCCTCAGACATCAGATGTAATGAACAGTACAGGAAGCCAGTCTACTGTCCAGCCCTCAGACATCAGATGTAATGAACAGTACAGGAAGCCAGTCTACTGTCCAGCCCTCAGATATCAGATGTAATGAACAGTACAGGAAACCTGTCTACTGTCCAGCCCTCAGACATCAGAGTAATGAACAGTACAGGAAGCCAGTCTACTGTCCAGCCCTCAGATGTAATGGACAGTACAGGAAGCCAGTCTAATGTCCAGCCCTCAGACATCAGATGTAATGAACAGTACAGGAAGCCAGTCTACTGTCCAGCCCTCAGACATCAGATGTAATGAACAGTACAGGAAGCCAGTCTACTGTCCAGCCCTCAGATGTAATGAACAGTACAGGAAGCCAGTCTACTGTCCAGCCCTCAGACATCAGATGTAATGAACAGTACAAGAAGCCAGTCTACTGTCCAGCCCTCAGATGTAATGAACAGTACAGGAAGCCAGTCTACTGTCCAGCCCTCAGACATCAGATGTAATGAACAGTACAGGAAGCCAGTCTACTGTCCAGCCCTCAGACATCAGATGTAATGAACAGTACAGGAAGCCAGTCTACTGTCCAGCCCTCAGACATCAGATATAATGAACAGTACAGGAAGCCAGTCTACTGTCCAGCCCTCAGACATCAGATGTAATGAACAGTACAGGAAGCCAGTCTACTGTCCAGCCCTCAGACATCAGATGTAATGAACAGTACAGGAAACCTGTCTACTGTCCAGCCCTCAGACATCAGATGTAATGAACAGTACAGGAAACCTGTCTACTGTCCAGCCCTCAGACATCAGATGTAATGAACAGTACAGGAAACCTGTCTACTGTCCAGCCCTCAGACATCAGATGTAATGAACAGTACAGGAAGCCAGTCTACTGTCCAGCCCTCAGACATCAGATGTAATGAACAGTACAGGAAGCCAGTCTACTGTCCAGCCCTCAGATGTAATGAACAGTACAGGAAACCAGTCTACTGTCCAGCCCTCAGACATCAGATGTAATGAACAGTACAGGAAGCCAGTCTACTGTCCAGCCCTCAGACATCAGATGTAATGAACAGTACAGGAAACATGTCTACTGTCCAGCCCTCAGACATCAGAGTAATGAACAGTACAGGAAGCCAGTCTACTGTCCAGCCCTCAGACATCAGATGTAATGAACAGTACAGGAAACCTGTCTACTGTCCAGCCCTCAGACATCAGATGTAATGAACAGTACAGGAAACCTGTCTACTGTCCAGCCCTCAGACATCAGATGTAATGAACAGTACAGGAAGCCAGTCTACTGTCCAGCCCTCAGACATCAGATGTAATGAACAGTACAGGAAGCCAGTCTACTGTCCAGCCCTCAGACATCAGATGTAATGAACAGTACAGGAAGCCAGTCTACTGTCCAGCCCTCAGACATCAGATGTAATGAACAGTACAGGAAGCCAGTCTACTGTCCAGCCCTCAGACATCAGATGTAATGAGCAGTACAGGAAGCCAGTCTACTGTCCAGCCCTCAGACATCAGATGTAATGAACAATACAGGAAACCAGTCTACTGTCCAGCCCTCAGACATCAGATGTAATGAACAGTACAGGAAACCAGTCTACTGTCCAGCCCTCAGACATCAGATGTAATGAGCAGTACAGGAAGCCAGTCTACTGTCCAGCCCTCAGACATCAGATGTAATGAACAATACAGGAAACCAGTCTACTGTCCAGCCCTCAGACATCAGATGTAATGAACAGTACAGGAAACCAGTCTACTGTCCAGCCCTCAGACATCAGATGTAATGAACAGTACAGGAAACCTGTCTACTGTCCAGCCCTCAGACAAGAGATGTAATGAACAGTACAGGAAGCCAGTCTACTGTCCAGCCCTCAGACATCAGATGTAATGAACAGTACAGGAAGCCAGTCTACTGTCCAGCCCTCAGATGTAATGGACAGTACAGGAAGCCAGTCTAATGTCCAGCCCTCAGACATCAGATGTAATGAACAGTACAGGAAGCCAGTCTACTGTCCAGCCCTCAGACATCAGATGTAATGAACAGTACAGGAAGCCAGTCTACTGTCCAGCCCTCAGATGTAATGAACAGTACAGGAAGCCAGTCTACTGTCCAGCCCTCAGACATCAGATGTAATGAACAGTACAAGAAGCCAGTCTACTGTCCAGCCCTCAGATGTAATGAACAGTACAGGAAGCCAGTCTACTGTCCAGCCCTCAGACATCAGATGTAATGAACAGTACAGGAAGCCAGTCTACTGTCCAGCCCTCAGACATCAGATGTAATGAACAGTACAGGAAGCCAGTCTACTGTCCAGCCCTCAGACATCAGATATAATGAACAGTACAGGAAGCCAGTCTACTGTCCAGCCCTCAGACATCAGATGTAATGAACAGTACAGGAAGCCAGTCTACTGTCCAGCCCTCAGACATCAGATGTAATGAACAGTACAGGAAACCTGTCTACTGTCCAGCCCTCAGACATCAGATGTAATGAACAGTACAGGAAACCTGTCTACTGTCCAGCCCTCAGACATCAGATGTAATGAACAGTACAGGAAACCTGTCTACTGTCCAGCCCTCAGACATCAGATGTAATGAACAGTACAGGAAGCCAGTCTACTGTCCAGCCCTCAGATGTAATGAACAGTACAGGAAACCAGTCTAATGTCCAGCCCTCAGACATCAGATGTAATGAACAGTACAGGAAACCTTTCTACTGTCCAGCCCTCAGACATCAGATGTAATGAACAGTACAGGAAGCCAGTATACTGTCCAGCCCTCAGACATCAGATGTAATGAACAGTACAGGAAGCCAGTCTACTGTCCAGCCCTCAGATGTAATGAACAGTACAGGAAGCCAGTCTACTGTCCAGCCCTCAGACATCAGATGTAATGAACAGTACAGGAAACCTGTCTACTGTCCAGCCCTCAGACATCAGAGTAATGAACAGTACAGGAAGCCAGTCTACTGTCCAGCCCTCAGACATCAGATGTAATGAACAGTACAGGAAACCTGTCTACTGTCCAGCCCTCAGACATCAGAGTAATGAACAGTACAGGAAGCCAGTCTACTGTCCAGCCCTCAGACATCAGATGTAATGAACAGTACAGGAAGCCAGTCTACTGTCCAGCCCTCAGACATCAGATGTAATGAACAGTACAGGAAGCCAGTCTACTGTCCAGCCCTCAGATATCAGATGTAATGAACAGTACAGGAAACCTGTCTACTGTCCAGCCCTCAGACATCAGATGTAATGAACAGTACAGGAAGCCAGTCTACTGTCCAGCCCTCAGACATCAGATGTAATGAACAGTACAGGAAGCCAGTCTACTGTCCAGCCCTCAGACATCAGATGTAATGAACAGTACAAGAAGCCAGTCTACTGTCCAGCCCTCAGATGTAATGAACAGTACAGGAAGCCAGTCTACTGTCCAGCCCTCAGACATCAGATGTAATGAACAGTACAGGAAGCCAGTCTACTGTCCAGCCCTCAGACATCAGATGTAATGAACAGTACAGGAAGCCAGTCTACTGTCCAGCCCTCAGACATCAGATATAATGAACAGTACAGGAAGCCAGTCTACTGTCCAGCCCTCAGACATCAGATGTAATGAACAGTACAGGAAGCCAGTCTACTGTCCAGCCCTCAGACATCAGATGTAATGAACAGTACAGGAAACCTGTCTACTGTCCAGCCCTCAGACATCAGATGTAATGAACAGTACAGGAAACCTGTCTACTGTCCAGCCCTCAGACATCAGATGTAATGAACAGTACAGGAAACCTGTCTACTGTCCAGCCCTCAGACATCAGATGTAATGAACAGTACAGGAAGCCAGTCTACTGTCCAGCCCTCAGATGTAATGAACAGTACAGGAAACCAGTCTAATGTCCAGCCCTCAGACATCAGATGTAATGAACAGTACAGGAAACCTGTCTACTGTCCAGCCCTCAGACATCAGATGTAATGAACAGTACAGGAAACCTTTCTACTGTCCAGCCCTCAGACATCAGATGTAATGAACAGTACAGGAAGCCAGTATACTGTCCAGCCCTCAGACATCAGATGTAATGAACAGTACAGGAAGCCAGTCTACTGTCCAGCCCTCAGATGTAATGAACAGTACAGGAAACCAGTCTACTGTCCAGCCCTCAGACATCAGATGTAATGAACAGTACAGGAAGCCAGTCTACTGTCCAGCCCTCAGACATCAGGTGTAATGAACAGTACAGGAAACCTGTCTACTGTCCAGCCCTCAGACATCAGAGTAATGAACAGTACAGGAAGCCAGTCTACTGTCCAGCCCTCAGACATCAGATGTAATGAACAGTACAGGAAACCTGTCTACTGTCCAGCCCTCAGACATCAGATGTAATGAACAGTACAGGAAACCTGTCTACTGTCCAGCCCTCAGACATCAGATGTAATGAACAGTACAGGAAACCTGTCTACTGTCCAGCCCTCAGACATCAGATGTAATGAACAGTACAGGAAGCCAGTCTACTGTCCAGCCCTCAGATGTAATGAACAGTACAGGAAACCAGTCTAATGTCCAGCCCTCAGACATCAGATGTAATGAACAGTACAGGAAACCTGTCTACTGTCCAGCCCTCAGACATCAGATGTAATGAACAGTACAGGAAACCTTTCTACTGTCCAGCCCTCAGACATCAGATGTAATGAACAGTACAGGAAGCCAGTATACTGTCCAGCCCTCAGACATCAGATGTAATGAACAGTACAGGAAGCCAGTCTACTGTCCAGCCCTCAGATGTAATGAACAGTACAGGAAACCAGTCTACTGTCCAGCCCTCAGACATCAGATGTAATGAACAGTACAGGAAGCCAGTCTACTGTCCAGCCCTCAGACATCAGATGTAATGAACAGTACAGGAAACCTGTCTACTGTCCAGCCCTCAGACATCAGAGTAATGAACAGTACAGGAAGCCAGTCTACTGTCCAGCCCTCAGACATCAGATGTAATGAACAGTACAGGAAACCTGTCTACTGTCCAGCCCTCAGACATCAGAGTAATGAACAGTACAGGAAGCCAGTCTACTGTCCAGCCCTCAGACATCAGATGTAATGAACAGTACAGGAAGCCAGTCTACTGTCCAGCCCTCAGACATCAGATGTAATGAACAGTACAGGAAGCCAGTCTACTGTCCAGCCCTCAGATATCAGATGTAATGAACAGTACAGGAAACCTGTCTACTGTCCAGCCCTCAGACATCAGAGTAATGAACAGTACAGGAAGCCAGTCTACTGTCCAGCCCTCAGATGTAATGGACAGTACAGGAAGCCAGTCTAATGTCCAGCCCTCAGACATCAGATGTAATGAACAGTACAGGAAGCCAGTCTACTGTCCAGCCCTCAGACATCAGATGTAATGAACAGTACAGGAAGCCAGTCTACTGTCCAGCCCTCAGATGTAATGAACAGTACAGGAAGCCAGTCTACTGTCCAGCCCTCAGACATCAGATGTAATGAACAGTACAAGAAGCCAGTCTACTGTCCAGCCCTCAGATGTAATGAACAGTACAGGAAGCCAGTCTACTGTCCAGCCCTCAGACATCAGATGTAATGAACAGTACAGGAAGCCAGTCTACTGTCCAGCCCTCAGACATCAGATGTAATGAACAGTACAGGAAGCCAGTCTACTGTCCAGCCCTCAGACATCAGATATAATGAACAGTACAGGAAGCCAGTCTACTGTCCAGCCCTCAGACATCAGATGTAATGAACAGTACAGGAAGCCAGTCTACTGTCCAGCCCTCAGACATCAGATGTAATGAACAGTACAGGAAACCTGTCTACTGTCCAGCCCTCAGACATCAGATGTAATGAACAGTACAGGAAACCTGTCTACTGTCCAGCCCTCAGACATCAGATGTAATGAACAGTACAGGAAACCTGTCTACTGTCCAGCCCTCAGACATCAGATGTAATGAACAGTACAGGAAGCCAGTCTACTGTCCAGCCCTCAGATGTAATGAACAGTACAGGAAACCAGTCTAATGTCCAGCCCTCAGACATCAGATGTAATGAACAGTACAGGAAACCTGTCTACTGTCCAGCCCTCAGACATCAGATGTAATGAACAGTACAGGAAACCTTTCTACTGTCCAGCCCTCAGACATCAGATGTAATGAACAGTACAGGAAGCCAGTATACTGTCCAGCCCTCAGACATCAGATGTAATGAACAGTACAGGAAGCCAGTCTACTGTCCAGCCCTCAGATGTAATGAACAGTACAGGAAACCAGTCTACTGTCCAGCCCTCAGACATCAGATGTAATGAACAGTACAGGAAGCCAGTCTACTGTCCAGCCCTCAGACATCAGGTGTAATGAACAGTACAGGAAACCTGTCTACTGTCCAGCCCTCAGACATCAGAGTAATGAACAGTACAGGAAGCCAGTCTACTGTCCAGCCCTCAGACATCAGATGTAATGAACAGTACAGGAAACCTGTCTACTGTCCAGCCCTCAGACATCAGAGTAATGAACAGTACAGGAAGCCAGTCTACTGTCCAGCCCTCAGACATCAGATGTAATGAACAGTACAGGAAGCCAGTCTACTGTCCAGCCCTCAGACATCAGATGTAATGAACAGTACAGGAAGCCAGTCTACTGTCCAGCCCTCAGATATCAGATGTAATGAACAGTACAGGAAACCTGTCTACTGTCCAGCCCTCAGACATCAGAGTAATGAACAGTACAGGAAGCCAGTCTACTGTCCAGCCCTCAGACATCAGATGTAATGAACAGTACATGAAACCTGTCTACTGTCCAGCCCTCAGACATCAGATGTAATGAACAGTACAGGAAACCTGTCTACTGTCCAGCCCTCAGACATCAGATGTAATGAACAGTACAGGAAGCCAGTCTACTGTCCAGCCCTCAGACAAGAGATGTAATGAACAGTACAGGAAGCCAGTCTACTGTCCAGCCCTCAGACATCAGATGTAATGAACAGTACAGGAAGCCAGTCTACTGTCCAGCCCTCAGATGTAATGGACAGTACAGGAAGCCAGTCTAATGTCCAGCCCTCAGACATCAGATGTAATGAACAGTACAGGAAGCCAGTCTACTGTCCAGCCCTCAGACATCAGATGTAATGAACAGTACAGGAAGCCAGTCTACTGTCCAGCCCTCAGATGTAATGAACAGTACAGGAAGCCAGTCTACTGTCCAGCCCTCAGACATCAGATGTAATGAACAGTACAAGAAGCCAGTCTACTGTCCAGCCCTCAGATGTAATGAACAGTACAGGAAGCCAGTCTACTGTCCAGCCCTCAGACATCAGATGTAATGAACAGTACAGGAAGCCAGTCTACTGTCCAGCCCTCAGACATCAGATGTAATGAACAGTACAGGAAGCCAGTCTACTGTCCAGCCCTCAGACATCAGATGTAATGAACAGTACAGGAAGCCAGTCTACTGTCCAGCCCTCAGACATCAGATGTAATGAACAGTACAGGAAGCCAGTCTACTGTCCAGCCCTCAGACATCAGATGTAATGAACAGTACAGGAAACCTGTCTACTGTCCAGCCCTCAGACATCAGATGTAATGAACAGTACAGGAAACCTGTCTACTGTCCAGCCCTCAGACATCAGATGTAATGAACAGTACAGGAAACCTGTCTACTGTCCAGCCCTCAGACATCAGATGTAATGAACAGTACAGGAAGCCAGTCTACTGTCCAGCCCTCAGATGTAATGAACAGTACAGGAAACCAGTCTAATGTCCAGCCCTCAGACATCAGATGTAATGAACAGTACAGGAAACCTGTCTACTGTCCAGCCCTCAGACATCAGATGTAATGAACAGTACAGGAAACCTTTCTACTGTCCAGCCCTCAGACATCAGATGTAATGAACAGTACAGGAAGCCAGTATACTGTCCAGCCCTCAGACATCAGATGTAATGAACAGTACAGGAAGCCAGTCTACTGTCCAGCCCTCAGATGTAATGAACAGTACAGGAAACCAGTCTACTGTCCAGCCCTCAGACATCAGATGTAATGAACAGTACAGGAAGCCAGTCTACTGTCCAGCCCTCAGACATCAGATGTAATGAACAGTACAGGAAACCTGTCTACTGTCCAGCCCTCAGACATCAGAGTAATGAACAGTACAGGAAGCCAGTCTACTGTCCAGCCCTCAGACATCAGATGTAATGAACAGTACAGGAAACCTGTCTACTGTCCAGCCCTCAGACATCAGAGTAATGAACAGTACAGGAAGCCAGTCTACTGTCCAGCCCTCAGACATCAGAGGTAATGAACAGTACAGGAAGCCAGTCTACTGTCCAGCCCTCAGACATCAGATGTAATGAACAGTACAGGAAGCCAGTCTACTGTCCAGCCCTCAGATGTAATGAACAGTACAGGAAGCCAGTCTACTGTCCAGCCCTCAGACATCAGATGTAATGAACAGTACAAGAAGCCAGTCTACTGTCCAGCCCTCAGATGTAATGAACAGTACAGGAAGCCAGTCTACTGTCCAGCCCTCAGACATCAGATGTAATGAACAGTACAGGAAGCCAGTCTACTGTCCAGCCCTCAGACATCAGATGTAATGAACAGTACAGGAAGCCAGTCTACTGTCCAGCCCTCAGACATCAGATGTAATGAACAGTACAGGAAGCCAGTCTACTGTCCAGCCCTCAGACATCAGATGTAATGAACAGTAGAGGAAGCCAGTCTACTGTCCAGCCCTCAGACATCAGATGTAATGAACAGTACAGGAAACCTGTCTACTGTCCAGCCCTCAGACATCAGATGTAATGAACAGTACAGGAAGCCAGTCTACTGTCCAGCCCTCAGATGTAATGAACAGTACAGGAAACCAGTCTAATGTCCAGCCCTCAGACATCAGATGTAATGAACAGTACAGGAAACCTGTCTACTGTCCAGCCCTCAGACATCAGATGTAATGAACAGTACAGGAAACCTTTCTACTGTCCAGCCCTCAGACATCAGATGTAATGAACAGTACAGGAAGCCAGTATACTGTCCAGCCCTCAGACATCAGATGTAATGAACAGTACAGGAAGCCAGTCTACTGTCCAGCCCTCAGATGTAATGAACAGTACAGGAAACCAGTCTACTGTCCAGCCCTCAGACATCAGATGTAATGAACAGTACAGGAAGCCAGTCTACTGTCCAGCCCTCAGACATCAGATGTAATGAACAGTACAGGAAGCCAGTCTACTGTCCAGCCCTCAGACATCAGATGTAATGAACAGTACAGGAAGCCAGTCTACTGTCCAGCCCTCAGACATCAGATGTAATGAACAGTACAGGAAGCCAGTCTACTGTCCAGCCCTCAGACATCAGATGTAATGAACAGTACAGGAAGCCAGTCTACTGTCCAGCCCTCAGACATCAGATGTAATGAACAGTACAGGAAGCCAGTCTACTGTCCAGCCCTCAGACATCAGATGTAATGAACAGTACAGGAAACCTGTCTACTGTCCAGCCCTCAGACATCAGATGTAATGAACAGTACAGGAAGCCAGTCTACTGTCCAGCCCTCAGATGTAATGAACAGTACAGGAAACCAGTCTAATGTCCAGCCCTCAGACATCAGATGTAATGAACAGTACAGGAAACCTGTCTACTGTCCAGCCCTCAGACATCAGATGTAATGAACAGTACAGGAAACCTTTCTACTGTCCAGCCCTCAGACATCAGATGTAATGAACAGTACAGGAAGCCAGTATACTGTCCAGCCCTCAGACATCAGATGTAATGAACAGTACAGGAAGCCAGTCTACTGTCCAGCCCTCAGACATCAGATGTAATGAACAGTACAGGAAACCTGTCTACTGTCCAGCCCTCAGACATCAGAGTAATGAACAGTACAGGAAGCCAGTCTACTGTCCAGCCCTCAGACATCAGATGTAATGAACAGTACAGGAAGCCAGTCTACTGTCCAGCCCTCAGACATCAGATGTAATGAACAGTACAGGAAGCCAGTCTACTGTCCAGCCCTCAGATATCAGATGTAATGAACAGTACAGGAAACCTGTCTACTGTCCAGCCCTCAGACATCAGAGTAATGAACAGTACAGGAAGCCAGTCTACTGTCCAGCCCTCAGACATCAGATGTAATGAACAGTACAGGAAACCTGTCTACTGTCCAGCCCTCAGACATCAGATGTAATGAACAGTACAGGAAACCTGTCTACTGTCCAGCCCTCAGATGTAATGAACAGTACAGGAAACCAGTCTACTGTCCAGCCCTCAGACATCAGATGTAATGAACAGTACAGGAAGCCAGTCTACTGTCCAGCCCTCAGACATCAGATGTAATGAACAGTACAGGAAGCCAGTCTACTGTCCAGCCCTCAGACATCAGATGTAATGAACAGTACAGGAAGCCAGTCTACTGTCCAGCCCTCAGACATCAGATGTAATGAACAGTACAGGAAGCCAGTCTACTGTCCAGCCCTCAGACATCAGATGTAATGAACAGTACAGGAAGCCAGTCTACTGTCCAGCCCTCAGACATCAGATGTAATGAACAGTACAGGAAGCCAGTCTACTGTCCAGCCCTCAGACATCAGATGTAATGAACAGTACAGGAAACCTGTCTACTGTCCAGCCCTCAGACATCAGATGTAATGAACAGTACAGGAAGCCAGTCTACTGTCCAGCCCTCAGATGTAATGAACAGTACAGGAAACCAGTCTAATGTCCAGCCCTCAGACATCAGATGTAATGAACAGTACAGGAAACCTGTCTACTGTCCAGCCCTCAGACATCAGATGTAATGAACAGTACAGGAAACCTTTCTACTGTCCAGCCCTCAGACATCAGATGTAATGAACAGTACAGGAAGCCAGTATACTGTCCAGCCCTCAGACATCAGATGTAATGAACAGTACAGGAAGCCAGTCTACTGTCCAGCCCTCAGATGTAATGAACAGTACAGGAAACCAGTCTACTGTCCAGCCCTCAGACATCAGATGTAATGAACAGTACAGGAAGCCAGTCTACTGTCCAGCCCTCAGACATCAGATGTAATGAACAGTACAGGAAACCTGTCTACTGTCCAGCCCTCAGACATCAGAGTAATGAACAGTACAGGAAGCCAGTCTACTGTCCAGCCCTCAGACATCAGATGTAATGAACAGTACAGGAAACCTGTCTACTGTCCAGCCCTCAGACATCAGAGTAATGAACAGTACAGGAAGCCAGTCTACTGTCCAGCCCTCAGACATCAGATGTAATGAACAGTACAGGAAGCCAGTCTACTGTCCAGCCCTCAGACATCAGATGTAATGAACAGTACAGGAAGCCAGTCTACTGTCCAGCCCTCAGATATCAGATGTAATGAACAGTACAGGAAACCTGTCTACTGTCCAGCCCTCAGACATCAGAGTAATGAACAGTACAGGAAGCCAGTCTACTGTCCAGCCCTCAGACATCAGATGTAATGAACAGTACAGGAAACCTGTCTACTGTCCAGCCCTCAGACATCAGATGTAATGAACAGTACAGGAAACCCGTCTACTGTCCAGCCCTCAGACATCAGATGTAATGAACAGTACAGGAAGCCAGTCTACTGTCCAGCCCTCAGACATCAGATGTAATGAACAGTACAGGAAGCCAGTCTACTGTCCAGCCCTCAGACATCAGATGTAATGAACAGTACAGGAAGCCAGTCTACTGTCCAGCCCTCAGACATCAGATGTAATTAACAGTACAGGAAGCCAGTCTACTGTCCAGCCCTAAGACATCAGATGTAATGAGCAGTACAAGAAGCCAGTCTACTGTCCAGCCCTCAGACATCAGATGTAATGAACAATACAGGAAACCAGTCTACTGTCCAGCCCTCAGACATCAGATGTAATGAACAGTACAGGAAACCAGTCTACTGTCCAGCCCTCAGACATCAGATGTAATGAACAGTACAGGAAACCTGTCTACTGTCCAGCCCTCAGACATGAGATGTAATGAACAGGACAGGAAACCAGTCTACTGTCCAGCCCTCAGACATCAGATGTAATGAACAGTACAGGAAGCCAGTCTACTGTCCAGCCCTCAGATGTAATGAACAGTACAGGAAGCCAGTCTAATGTC
This sequence comes from Salvelinus alpinus, assembly GCF_045679555.1. Taxonomy (NCBI): domain Eukaryota; kingdom Metazoa; phylum Chordata; class Actinopteri; order Salmoniformes; family Salmonidae; genus Salvelinus; species Salvelinus alpinus. The sequence goes on from NC_092086.1 coordinate 12,625,660, forward strand.
CAGCCCTCAGACATCAGATGTAATGAACAGTACAGGAAGCCAGTCTACTGTCCAGCCCTCAGACATCAGATGTAATGAACAGTACAGGAAGCCAGTCTACTGTCCAGCCCTCAGATGTAATGAACAGTACAAGAAGCCAGTCTACTGTCCAGCCCTCAGATGTAATGAACAGTACAGGAAGCCAGTCTACTGTCCAGCCCTCAGACATCAGATGTAATGAACAGTACAGGAAGCCAGTCTACTGTCCAGCCCTCAGACATCAGATGTAATGAACAGTACAGGAAGCCAGTCTACTGTCCAGCCCTCAGACATCAGATGTAATGAACAGTACAGGAAGCCAGTCTACTGTCCAGCCCTCAGACATCAGATGTAATGAACAGTACAGGAAGCCAGTCTACTGTCCAGCCCTCAGACATCAGATGTAATGAACAGTACAGGAAACCTGTCTACTGTCCAGCCCTCAGACATCAGATGTAATGAACAGTACAGGAAACCTGTCTACTGTCCAGCCCTCAGACATCAGATGTAATGAACAGTACAGGAAGCCAGTCTACTGTCCAGCCCTCAGACATCAGATGTAATGAACAGTACAGGAAGCCAGTCTACTGTCCAGCCCTCAGATGTAATGAACAGTACAGGAAACCAGTCTACTGTCCAGCCCTCAGACATCAGATGTAATGAACAGTACAGGAAGCCAGTCTACTGTCCAGCCCTCAGGCATCAGATGTAATGAACAGTACAGGAAACCTGTCTACTGTCCAGCCCTCAGACATCAGAGTAATGAACAGTACAGGAAGCCTGTCTACTGTCCAGCCCTCAGACATCAGATGTAATGAACAGTACAGGAAACCAGTCTAATGTCCAGCCCTCAGACATCAGATGTAATGAACAGTACAGGAAGCCAGTCTACTGTCCAGCCCTCAGACATCAGATGTAATGAACAGAACAGGAAGCCAGTCTACTGTCCAGCCCTCAGACATCAGATGTAATGAACAGTACAGGAAACCTGTCTACTGTCCAGCCCTCAGATGTAATGAACAGTACAGGAAGCAAGTCTACTGTCCAGCCCTCAGACATCAGATGTAATGAACAGTACAGGAAGCCAGTCTACTGTCCAGCCCTCAGACATCAGATGTAATGAACAGTACAGGAAGCCAGTCTACTCTCCAGCCCTCAGATGTAATGAACAGTACAGGAAGCCAGTCTACTGTCCAGCCCTCAGACATCAGATGTAATGAACAGTACAGGAAACCAGTCTACTGTCCAGCCCTCAGACATCCAATGTACTCTGACAGCTTGGCATGGCAGACACATGGCCAGGGAAATCCCCCCCCCCCCCCCCCTTACATACTGGTCTAGAAGAAAACAAACACCTGGAACTAGATGTCTGACATACTGGTCTAGAAGAAAACAAACACCTGGAACTAGATGTCTGACATACTGGTCTAGAAGAAAACAAACACCTGGAACTAGATGTCTGACATACTGGTCTAGAAGAAAACAAACACCTGGAACTAGATGTCTGACATACTGGTTTAGAAGAAAACAAACACCTGGAACTAGATGTCTGACATACTGGTCTAGAAGAAAACAAACACCTGGAACTAGATGTCTGACATACTGGTCTAGAAGAAAACAAACACCTGGAACTAGATGTCTGACATACTGGTTTAGAAGAAAACAAACACCTGGAACTAGATGTCTGACATACTGGTCTAGAAGAAAACAAACACCTGGAACTAGATGTCTGACATACTGGTCTAGAAGAAAACAAACACCTGGAACTAGATGTCTGACATACTGGTCTAGAAGAAAACAAACACCTGGAACTAGATGTCTGACATACTGGTCTAGAAGAAAACAAACACCTGGAACTAGATGTCTGACATACTGGTCTAGAAGAAAGTGTGGATTCCGCTTTCCGCTCCGCTTCACAGGTAGTATTACCATTTCATTTTCATTACAGTACAACGGTTTGATTTGTTTGATCTTAGCTAGCTACATAGCCGTCTTTGTATCAAAGATAATTGTGTAGTTATTGAGGTTCGCTAGCCAGCTATTTTCGTCGTAAAGTAACGTAGTCAACACTGCTAGCTAGCCAGCTAGCCACCGAATAGCAGCACTGCAGAAACGATTACATTACAACGGAACGACGTGATTAGTGTAGTGTTAGCTAGCTACATAGTTGTCTTTGCTATCTTTGTATCTAAGATAATTGTGTAGCTTAGAGTAGTTTAGAGTAATTATTCGGTTAGCTAGCCAGCTATTTTCGTCCGCCGCGCTGCCGTTCCCCTACCTAGTCAACACTGCTAGCTAACACTGCTAGCTAGCCAACTTCTACCGAATAGCAGCACTGTAGAAACTCACATTACAACTTACATTACAACGGAACGACTTGATTAGCGTAGTGTTAGCTAGCTACATAGTTGTCTTTGCTGTCCTTGTATCCAAGATAATTGTGTAGTTTTGAGAAATTGTCGAGGTTACCTAGCCAGTTAGAGGTTACCTAGCCAGCTACACTTTCAAACAAAGTCAACAACGCAGCCACTGCTAGCCAGCCTACTTCACCGCCAGCAGTACTATATCATTTTAGTCAATAAGATTTTATTTTATTTTTTGCAACGTAAGCTTAACTTTCTGAACATTCGAGACGTGTAGTCCACTTGTCATTCTAATCTCCTTTGCATTAGCGTAGCCTCTTCTGTAGCCTGTCAACTATGTGTCTGTCTATCCCTCTTCTCTCCTCTCTGCACAGACCATACAAACGCTTCACACCGCGTGGCCGCCGCTACCCTAACCTGGTGGTTCCAGCGCGCACGACCCACGTGGAGTTCCAGGTCTCCGGCAGCCTCTGGAACTGCCGATCTGCGGCCAACAAGGCAGAGTTCATCTCAGCCTATGCGTCCCTCCAGTCCCTCGACTTCTTGGCACTGACGGAAACATGGATTACCACTGATAACACTGCTACTCCTACTGCTCTCTCCTCGTCTGCCCACGTGTTCTCGCACACCCCGAGAGCTTCTGGTCAGCGGGGTGGTGGCACTGGGATCCTCATCTCTCCCAAGTGGACATTCTCTCTTTCTCCCCTGACCCATCTGTCTATCGCCTCCTTTGAATTCCATGCTGTCACAGTTACCAGCCCTTTCAAGCTTAACATCCTTATCATTTATCGCCCTCCAGGTTCCCTTGGAGAGTTCATCAATGAGCTTGACGCCCTGATAAGTTCCTTTCCTGAGGATGGCTCACCTCTCACAGTTCTGGGTGACTTTAACCTCCCCACGTCTACCTTTGACTCATTCCTCTCTGCCTCCTTCTTTCCACTCCTCTCCTCTTTTGACCTCACCCTCTCACCTTCCCCCCCTACTCACAAGGCAGGCAATACGCTTCACCTCATCTTTACTAGATGCTGTTCTTCCACTAATCTCATTGCAACTCCCCTCCAAGTCTCCGACCACTACCTTGTATCCTTTTCCCTCTCGCTCTCATCCAACACTTCCCACACTGCCCCTACTCGGATGGTATCGCGCCGTCCCAACCTTCGCTCTCTCTCCCCCGCTACTCTCTCCTCTTCCATCCTATCATCTCTTCCCTCTGCTCAAACCTTCTCCAACCTATCTCCTGATTCTGCCTCCTCAACCCTCCTCTCCTCCCTTTCTGCATCCTTTGACTCTCTATGTCCCCTATCCTCCAGGCCGGCTCGGTCCTCCCCTCCTGCTCCGTGGCTCGACGACTCACTGCGAGCTCACAGAACAGGGCTCCGGGCAGCCGAGTGGAAATGGAGGAAAACTCGCCTCCCTGCGGACCTGGCATCCTTTCACTCCCTCCTCTCTACATTCTCCTCTTCTGTCTCTGCTGCTAAAGCCACTTTCTACCACTCTAAATTCCAAGCATCTGCCTCTAACCCTAGGAAGCTCTTTGCCACCTTCTCCTCCCTCCTGAATCCTCCGCCCCCTCCTCCCCCCTCCTCCCTCTCTGCAGATGACTTCGTCAACCATTTTGAAAAGAAGGTCGACGACATCCGATCCTCGTTTGCTAAGTCAAACGACACCGCTGGTTCTGCTCACACTGCCCTACCCTGTGCTTTGACCTCTTTCTCCCCCCTCTCTCCAGATGAAATCTCGCGTCTTGTGACGGCCGGCCGCCCAACAACCTGCCCGCTTGACCCTATCCCCTCCTCTCTTCTCCAGACCATTTCCGGAGACCTTCTCCCTTACCTCACCTCGCTCATCAACTCATCCTTGACCGCTGGCTACGTCCCTTCCGTCTTCAAGAGAGCGAGAGTTGCACCCCTTCTGAAAAAACCCACACTCGATCCCTCCGATGTCAACAACTACAGACCAGTATCCCTTCTTTCTTTTCTCTCCAAAACTCTTGAACGTGCCGTCCTTGGCCAGCTCTCCTGCTATCTCTCTCAGAATGACCTTCTTGATCCAAATCAGTCAGGTTTCAAGACTAGTCATTCAACTGAGACTGCTCTTCTCTGTGTCACGGAGGCGCTCCGCACTGCTAAAGCTAACTCTCTCTCCTCTACTCTCATCCTTCTAGACCTATCGGCTGCCTTTGATACTGTGAACCATCAGATCCTCCTCTCCACCCTCTCCGAGCTGGGCATCTCCGGCGCGGCCCACGCTTGGATTGCGTCCTACCTGACAGGTCGCTCCTACCAGGTGGCGTGGCGAGAATCTGTCTCCGCACCACGTGCTCTCACCACTGGTGTCCCCCAGGGCTCTGTTCTAGGCCCTCTCCTATTCTCGCTATACACCAAGTCACTTGGCTCTGTCATATCCTCACATGGTCTCTCCTATCATTGCTATGCAGACGACACACAATTAATCTTCTCCTTTCCCCCCTCTGATAACCAGGTGGCGAATCGCATCTCTGCATGTCTGGCAGACATATCAGTGTGGATGACGGATCACCACCTCAAGCTGAACCTCGGCAAGACGGAGCTGCTCTTCCTCCCGGGGAAGGACTGCCCGTTCCATGATCTCGCCATCACGGTTGACAACTCCATTGTGTCCTCCTCCCAGAGTGCTAAGAACCTTGGCGTGATCCTGGACAACACCCTGTCGTTCTCAACTCACATCAAGGCGGTGACCCGTTCCTGTAGGTTCATGCTCTACAACATTCGCAGAGTACGACCCTGCCTCACACAGGAAGCGGCGCAGGTCCTAATCCAGGCACTTGTCATCTCCCGTCTGGATTACTGCAACTCGCTGTTGGCTGGGCTCCCTGCCTGTGCTATTAAACCCCTACAACTCATCCAGAACGCCGCAGCCCGTCTGGTGTTCAACCTTCCCAAGTTCTCTCACGTCACCCCGCTCCTCCGCTCTCTCCACTGGCTTCCAGTTGAAGCTCGCATCCGCTACAAGACCATGGTGCTTGCCTACGGAGCTGTGAGGGGAACGTCACCTCCGTACCTTCAGGCTCTGATCAGGCCCTACACCCAAACAAGGGCACTGCGTTCATCCACCTCTGGCCTGCTCGCCTCCCTACCTCTGAGGAAGTGCAGTTCCCGCTCAGCCCATTCAAAACTGTTCGCTGCCCTGGCACCCCAATGGTGGAACAAACTCCCTCACGACGCCAGGTCAGCGGAGTCAATCACCACCTTCCGGAGACACCTGAAACCCCACCTCTTTAAGGAATACCTAGGATAGGATAAAGTAATCCTTCTAACCCCCCCCCTCCCCCTTAAAAGAGTTAGATGCACTATTGTAAAGTGGTTGTTCCACTGGATATCATAAGGTGAAGTTCCAGGTGAATACACCAACTTGTAAGTCTAGATGTCTGACATACTGGTCTAGAAGAAAACAAACACCTGGAACTAGATGTCTGACATACTGGTCTAGAAGAAAACAAACACCTGGAACTAGATGTCTGACATACTGGTCTAGAAGAAAACAAACACCTGGAACTAGATGTCTGACATACTGGTCTAGAAGAAAACAAACACCTGGAACTAGATGTCTGACATACTGGTCTAGAAGAAAACAAACACCTGGAACTAGACGTCTGACATACTGGTCTAGAAGAAAACAAACACCTGGAACTAGATGTCTGGCATACTGGTCTAGAAGAAAACAAACACCTGGAACTAGATGTCTGGCATACTGGTCTAGAAGAAAACAAACACCTGGAACTAGATGTCTGACATACTGGTCTAGAAGAAAACAAACACCTGGAACTAGATGTCTGACATACTGGTCTAGAAGAAAACAAACACCTGGAACTAGATGTCTGACATACTGGTCTAGAAGAAAACAAACACCTGGAACTAGATGTCTGACATACTGGTCTAGAAGAAAACAAACACCTGGAACTAGATGTCTGACATACTGGTCTAGAAGAAAACAAACACCTGGAACTAGATGTCTGACATACTGGTCTAGAAGAAAACAAACACCTGGAACTAGATGTCTGACATACTGGTTTAGAAGAAAACAAACACCTGGAACTAGATGTCTGACATACTGGTCCAGAAGAAAACAAACACCTGGAACTAGATGTCTGACATACTGGTCTAGAAGAAAACAAAGTGTCAGGAGGTTCTCTTCTGTTCAACCAATTCAGTAAATGTGGAGGAGGAGTTAAGATGGAATGTCGCCTTGTTAACGTCCAAAGTGGAAGTCATCTCACAACCGGAACATCCGGTTGATGGGGTCTCGGCATAGCATGGTGGACACCATTACGAGTCCTGGGGAACGGCAGGTTGTGATTGGTTAGAGAGCTGACAGACGGGAGGTTGTGATTGGTCAGAGAGCTGGGTGACGGGAGGTTGTGATTGGTCACGGAGCTCCGCAAAGCGCTGATATTTGTAGGTAAATGCCAAGTCCCTGGAGCTTCTGCCAACACTGTTGTTACAACCACACACTTCCGACACAGAGTTATTACCAAAGCTCGATTGATCCGCCTCAAAAAGGACAATAATCCCACCATCTTGGTCCCTTACTGAGACCTCAAACAGCCACACACACATGTACATGCACAAGAAACGCACAAACACAACAAAGAAATGTCTGTTGAAGTTTGTGAACAGATTTGTGAACGCTGTAAAAAAAAACATGAGACTTATAAACTAAAACACAAGCTAGTACCATACACACACATGTATTCACACACGTGCATGCAAACACGCACGCTCCCCCCCCACAGGTCAGTTGGCAGCACTGTATAGCTGACTAGACCAGCGTCGTCAAATATTTTAATATGAATACTTTTTTAATTGTGATTTATCAGGGGGCTACTGCAGCACCATCAGCACCAGTACTTCCAGCAGCTACGCCGAATGCCAGAAACATTCATTATGGAAATGCTGCTCCGCATTGATTTGTCACCCGCTGTAAAGCTCCGTCGCAACCGACCGGCTCTATCTGCCTGCTCAGCTTTGCCACGGCAACGCCATTAATATCCTTCACTGTAGCCCCTCAGTCCACCGAGCATACACATCCTATTACTACTGCACCACGGAGGGGATAGGGGGCGCGCCAAACGGCACCCTATTCCCTTTATACTACACTACCTTCAACTAGAGCCCTGGTCAAAAGTAGTGCACTATGTAGGGAATAGGGTGCCATATGGCCCTGGTCTTTATTTGGATGCTGGTATAGACAGACTGGAAACAGGAGAGAGCAGAGTAAAGTACTGTACCTGTTTAACTGGGTAGAGGGAACTTTATTCGGATGCAGGTATAGACAGACTGGAAACAGGAGAGAGCAGAGTAAAGAACTGTACCTAGTTTGTGGTTGTCAGAGAGCAGGAATGAGAAAGAGAAAGAGGAGGCAGAGGAGACAGAGAACGAAGAGATAGAAAAAGAGGAGATAGGGAAAGAGGAGATAGAGGAGAATGAGGATATAGAGATATAGGATATAGGAGAGGAGATAGAGAAAGAGGAGATAGGGGAGATAGAGAAGAAGAGATAGAGGAGATAGAGGATATATAGGATAAAGAGGAGATAGAGGAGATAGAGGAGAAGAGATAGATGATATAGGGGAGAAAGAGCAGATAGAGAAGAGGAGATAGAGGAGATAAAGAAAGATGAGATAGAGACAAGGAGATGGAGGAGATAGAGGAGAGGAGATAGAGGAGAGGAGATAGAGGATATAGGGGAGAAAGAGCAGATAGAGAAGAGGAGATAAAGAAAGAGGAGATAAAGAAAGAGGAGATAGAGAAAGATGAGATAGAGAAGAAGAGATAGAGGATATAGGGGAGAAAGAGGAGATGGAGAAAGAGGATATAGAGAAGAAGAGATAGAGGATATAGGGGAGAAAGAGAATATAGAGAAAGAGGAGATAGAGAGGAGGAGATAGAGAAGAGGAGATAGGGGAGAGGAGATAGAGAAGAGGAGATAGAGACGAGGAGATGGAGGAGAGGAGATGGAGGAGAGGAGATGGAGGAGAGGAGATAGAGAAGAGGATATAGAGAAGAGGAGATAGGGAAGAGGAGATAGCGGAGAGGAGATAGCGGAGAGGAGATAGCGGAGAGGAGATAGAGGAGAGGAGATATAGGGGAAAGAGAAGAGGAGATGGAGATAGAGAAGAGGAGATAGAGAAAGAGGAGGTAGAGGAGAAGAGATATAGGGGAGAAAGAGAAGATATAGAAGAGGAGATATAGGAGATAGGGGAGAAGAGATGAAGATAGAGAAATAGGTAACATGAGTAAAGGAGGAGGAGGAAGATGAGTGGGACTAAAGGAGAGTGGCAGTGTGGCAGCAGCAGTGGCAGTCCAGACAGAGATGGTGACATCGCTGCTTGGACTGTTTTTCTGCTTGGTTGGATCTTTCAGAACTCATTCTCGCTCTCTGACAACAACAACCTGACAAGCACACAGGACGTCGAATTAGAACACAGGACATTGAATTAGTCTCCCCCTCTTTCTCCTCTTCTCTTGCAGTCAGACCTTTATTTGGTACTACCACCACAGAGTCAGACCTGTAGTTGGAGCTACCACCACAGAGTCAGACCTGTAGTTGGAGCTACCACCACAGAGTCAGATCTGTAGTTGGAGCTACCACCACAGAGTCAGACATTTAGTTGGAGCTACCACCACAGAGTCAGATCTGTAGTTGGAGCTACCACCACAGAGTCAGATCTGTAGTTGGAGCTACCACCACAGAGTCAGACATTTAGTTGGAGCTACCACCACAGAGTCAGATCTGTAGTTGCAGCTACCACCACAGAGTCAGATCTGTAGTTGCAGCTACCACCACAGAGTCAGATCTGTAGTTGGAGCTACCACCACAGAGTCAGACCTGTAGTTGGAGCTACCACCACAGAGTCAGACATTTAGTTGGAGCTACCACCACAGAGTCAGACCTGTAGTTGTAGCTACCACCACAGAGTCAGACATTTAGTTGGAGCTACCACCACAGAGTCAGACCTGTAGTTGGAGCTACCACCACAGAGTCAGACATTTAGTTGGAGCTACCACCACAGAGTCAGACCTGTAGTTGTAGCTACCACCACAGAGTCAGACCTTTAGTTGGAGCTACCACCACAGAGTCAGACCTGTAGTTGGAGCTACCACCACAGAGTCAGATCTTTATTTTTAGCTACCACCACAGAGTCAGACCTGTAGTTGTAGCTACCACCACAGAGTCAGACATTTAGTTGGAGCTACCACCACAGAGTCAGACCTGTAGTTGTAGCTACCACCACAGAGTCAGATCTGTAGTTGGAGCTACCATCACAGAGTCAGACATTTAGTTGGAGCTACCACCACAGAGTCAGACCTGTAGTTGGAGCTACCACCACAGAGTCAGACCTGTAGTTGGGGCTACCACCACAGAGTCAGACCTGTAGTTGGGGCTACCACCACAGAGTCAGACCTGTAGTTGGAGCTACCACCACAGAGTCAGACCTGTAGTTGTAGCTACCACCACAGAGTCAGACCTGTAGTTGTAGCTACCACCACAGAGTCAGATCTTTAGTTGAAACTACCACCACAGTCAGACCTTTAGTTGAAAGGCTGGTCATGGCTCACATCAACACCATCATCCTAGACATCCTGTACCCTCTCAAATTCGCATACCGCCCCAACAGATCCACAGATGACGCAATCTCTACTATACTTCACACTGCCTTTTCCCACCTGGATAAGAGGAACACCTATGTGAGAATGCTGTTCATTGACTACAGATCAACATCCTGACGGGCCACCCCTAGTGGTGAGGGTAGGCAACAACACATCAGCCACGCTGACCCTCAACGTGGAGGCCCTTCAGGGGTGCGTGCTTAGTCCCCTCCTGTACTCCTTGTTCACCCACGACTGTGTGGCCGCGCACGACTCCAACACCATCATTGAGTTTTAACGACCCAACAATGGTAGGCCTGATCAACGACGAAGATGAGACATCCTTTAGGCAGGGGGTCTGAGACCTGGCAGTGTGGTGCCAGAACAACAACCTCTCCCTCAACGTCAGCAAGACAAAGAAGCTGATCGTGGACTACAGGAAACGAAGGGCCGAGCACGTCCCCATTCACATCGACGGGGCTGTAGTGGAACGGGTCGAGAGCTTTAAGTTCCTCCGTGTCCACTAAGGACCTATCATGGTCCAAAACACACCAACACAGTTGTGAAGAGGGCACGGCAATGCCTCTTCCCCCTCAGGGCGCTGAAAATATTTGGCATGGGCCCTCAGATCCTCAAAAAGTTCTACAGCTGCACCATTGAGAGCATCTTGACTGGTTGCATCACCGCCTGGTATGGCAACTGCTTGGCATTCGAATGCAAGGCGCTAGAGAGGGTAGTGCGAACGGCCCAGTACATCACTGGGGCCAAGCTTCCTGCCAGCCAGGACCTCTATACCAGACGGGGTCAGGCCCGGAAAACTGTAGTGGTTAAAGCTATTTGACACATTAATGAATAGCGAAGCGCTATCACAAACAAACCCCTCAATTTGAATATGGATTTAAATTATAATTTCCCCCCCCCTCTTTTTTGGCTGAATACAAACCTAATTAAAGAACATTCTCATTTTCATTCAACTTCATTCTCAACCCCTGGGAAATTCTAGAAAGCACTAAAATAATAATTGCAAATGATAAAAAAAATATGTTTGTGATCCAAGTTCCATTTAGATGAGTTTTCCCCTTTCCAGTTCTGCTATTGAACTAAGGTACAGCTGTCGACTGATCTCTTCTAACAGGTTCTGAGGAGAAGCCTGTTTCTCTCCTGGGCACTGAACTATATTTCCTAGGCAGATTTACATCTTAATCAAATATGCACTATTAAATGAATTACGACACGTTTGATAGGTGGAAATATGAAAGTTTTATCATTTTTCTTAACTACGACTTCATGTTCATCTAAATGTCTATTACAGTAAATGTTTATTACAAACCCCATAAATGTCTATACAAACCCCATAAATGTCTATTACAGTAAATTTCTATACAAACCCCATAAATGTCTATTACAGTAAATGTCTATTACAAACCCCATAAATGTAAAATATAAACCCCATAAATGTCTATTACAGTAAATGTCTATTACAAACCCCATAAATGTCTATTACAGTAAATGTCTATTACAAACCTCATAAATTTAAAATATAAACCCCATAAATGTATTTTACAGTAAATGTCTATTACAAACCTCATAAATTTAAAATATAAACCCCATAAATGTCTATTACAGTAAATGTTTATTACAAACCCCATAAATGTCTATTACAAACCCCATAAATGTTTATTACAGTAACTGTTTATTACAAACCCCATAAATGTCTATTACAAACCCCATAAATGTCTATTAGAGTAAATGTCTATTACAAACACCATAAATGTATATTACAAACCCCATAAATGTCTATTACAGTAAATGTCTATTACAAACACCATAAATGTCTATTACAGTAAATGTCTATTACAAACCCCATAAATGTCTATTACAGTAAATGTTTATTATTGATCTATATACAATATGTTATATATGTGTATATTATTGATCTATACATGTTTTATATATGTGCTATTATTGATCTATATATATAATATGTTTATATATATATGTGTATTATCGATCTATATATAATATGTTATATATATGTGTTATTATTGATCTATATATAATATGTTATATATATATGTGTTATTATTGATCTATATATAATATGATTATATATATATGTGTATTATTGATCTATATATAATATGTTTTATATATATGTATATTATTGATCTATATATAATATGTTTTATATATATGTATATTATTGATCTATATATAATATGTTTATATATGTGTTATTATTGATCTTGCAATGGCTTTCTTCTTCCTCCTTTGATGAGGAGTAGTAGGAAGGATCGGAAGACCAATGCACAGCGTGGTACGTATCCATAATGACTTTTAATAAGAATGAATACGACAAAATACAAACTAACAAAGTGAAACAAAAAGGAAAACCGAAAACAGTTCTGTCTGGTGGAGACACACAAAGACTGAAAACAACCACCCACAAACCCCAACAGAAAACAGGCTACCTAAATATGGTTCCCAATCAGGGACAACGATTGACAGCTGCCTCTGATTGAGAACCATATCAGGCCAAACACAGAAATAGAAAATCATAGAAAAACTAACATAGACAACCCACCCAACTCACGCCCTGACCATACTAAAACAAAAGACAAAACAAAGGAACTAAGGTCAGAATGTGACAGATCTATATATAATATGTTTATATATGTGTCATTATTGATCTATATATAATATGTTTATATATGTGTCATTATTGATCTATATATAATATGTTATATATTTATATGTATATTATTGATCTATATATAATATGTTATATATGTGTTAATATTGATCTACGTATATATGATTTATATGCACGTATTATTCTCAGGATCCCCTAAAATAAATGAATCATTAAATTCAGACTGATTGCTTTTAATAAAACTACCAACAGAGTCACTTCAGCCAGCATCCGTTACTCTAGATAACACATAGATAACACACACACCCTGAAACAAAACCCACACACACCATGAAACAAAACCCACGAACACCATGAAACAAAACCCACACACACCATGAAACAAAAACCACAAACACCCTGAAACAAAACCCCCACACCATGAAACAAAACCCCCACACCCTGAAACAAAACCCCCACACCATGAAACAAAACCCCCACACCATGAAACAAAACCCCCACACCCTGAAACAAAACCCTCACACCATGAAACAAAACCCACAAACACCATGAAACAAAACCCCCACACCATGAAACAAAACCCCCACACCATGAAACAAAACCCCCACACCATGAAACAAAACCCACAAACACCATGAAACAAAACCCCCACACCATGAAACAAAACCCCCACACCATGAAACAAAACCCCCACACCATGAAACAAAACCCCCACACCATGAAACAAAACCCACAACCACCATGAAACAAAACCCCCACACCATGAAACAAAACCCACAACCACCATGAAACAAAACCCCCACACCATGAAACAAAACCCCCACACCATGAAACAAAACCCCCACACCATGAAACAAAACCCACAAACACCATGAAACAAAACCCCCACACCATGAAACAAAACCCCCACACACCATTAAACAAAACCCCCACACCATGAAACAAAACCCCCACACCATGAAACAAAACCCACAACCACCATGAAACAAAACCCCCACACCATGAAACAAAACCCACAACCACCATGAAACAAAACCCCCACACCATGACAATCAAACACAATAAATATAATCTACACTCCCCCTTCCCCCTCCCTCTCCCCTGGCCTCCCCCATCCTCCTCCCCTCCCTCTTCCTGGCCTCCCCCATCCTCCTCGCCTCCCCCTTCCTCTCCCCTGGCCTCCCCCATCCTCCTCGCCTTCCCCTTCCTCTCCCCTGGCCTCCACCATCCTCCTCCCCTCCCCCTTCCTCTCCCCTGGCCTCCCCCATCCTCCTCGCCTCCCCCTTCCTCTCCCCTGGCCTCCCCCTTCCTCTCCCCTGGCCTCCCTCTTCCCCCTCCTTTACCCCTTCCTCTCGCCTCCCCCTTCCTCTCCCTGCAGTGACTTGACCAAAAAGTCACCCCAAATAGCTGTGACCTCCTCAGACATGCTGCTGTGTTTAGCCTGCTGCTGTGGTTTACTCTCCAACATATCACCTAGAGACGGGACTGACGGGAGGCAGGGATGCTTTCTTTCTTCCCCCCTCCACCTCTCTGTCGCTCTCTTTCTCTCTCTCAATTACATTCAACGGGCTTTATTTACATTGGTAACATGTATTTACATTGCCAAAGAAAGTGGAATAGTCCAAAAACAAGGGAAATTTAACAATTAGATATAATCAATATACAGAAAGGTACCATAAATATTACACTCACAAAAGTTTTAAAAGAAAATAGACATTTCAAATGTTATACATTATTATTGGCTATAAACAGTGTTACAGGCTTTGGTTTTTCCATTTATGTTTTGAGGTTGGACTTTAGCACGTATAGCTTGATAGCACGTAGGACGCACCGATTGGTGTCACCTCGTTAGTCAGTATGTGTTACACCTGTGCTGGTTGCCATCTCTTTAGTGGGAAGGTGTTTCACCTGTGCTGGCCCAGGTGATATTTAAGAGAGTCTGACCCAGGTGATATTTAAGAGCGGCTGGCCCAGGTGATATTTAAGAGAGTCTGACCCAGGTGATATTTAAGAGTGTCTGGCACAGGTGATATTTAAGAGTGTCTGGCCCAGGTGATATTTAAGAGTGTCTGACCCAGGTGATATTTAAGAGCGGCTGGCCCAGGTGATATTTAAGAGAGGCTGGCCCAGGTGATATTTAAGAGCGGCTGGCCCAGGTGATATTTAAGAGAGTCTGACCCAGGTGATATTTAAGAGTGTCTGGCACAGGTGATATTTAAGAGTGTCTGGCCCAGGTGATATTTAAGAGTGTCTGACCCAGGTGATATTTAAGAGAGTCTGACCCAGGTGATATTTAAGAGAGTCTGGCCCAGGTGATATTTAAGAGTGTCTAGCCCAGGTGATATTTAAGAGAGTCTGGCCCAGGTGATATTTAAGAGAGTCTGGCCCAGGTGATATTTAAGAGTGTCTAGCCCAGGTGATATTTAAGAGTGTCTGACCCAGGTGATATTTAAGAGAGTCTGACCCAGGTGATATTTAAGAGTGTCTGACCCAGGTGATATTTAAGAGAGTCTGACCCAGGTGATATTTAAGAGAGTCTGGCCCAGGTGATATTTAAGAGTGTCTAGCCCAGGTGATATTTAAGAGAGTCTGGCCCAGGTGATATTTAAGAGAGTCTGGCCCAGGTGATATTTAAGAGTGTCTGGCCCAGGTGATATTTAAGAGAGTCTGGCCCAGGTGATATTTAAGAGAGTCTGGCTCAGGTGCTATTTAAGAGAGTCTGGCCCAGGAAATATTTAAGAGTGTCTGGCCCAGGTGATATTTAAGAGAGTCTGGCCCAGTGCTCCAGTTGTCTTGATAGATGTGGAGGGTTAACTCCTCCAGTTGTCTTGAGAGTTGTGGAGGGTTAACTCATCTAGTTGTCTTGATAGATGTGGAGGGTCAACTCCTCTAGTTGTCTTGATAGATGTGGAGGGTTAACTCCTCTAGTTGTCTTGGTAGATGTGGAGGGTTAACTCCTCTAGTTGTCTTGATAGATGTGGAGGGTTAACTCCTTTAGTTGTCTTGATAGATGTGGAGGGTTAACACATTTAGTTGTCTTGATAGATGTGGAGGGTTAACTCCTTTAGTTGTCTTGATAGATGTGGAGGGTTAACTCCTCTAGTTGTCTTGATAGATGTGGAGGGTTAACTCCTTTAGTTGTCTTGATAGATGTGGAGGGTTAACACCTTTAGTTGTCTTGATAGATGTGGAGGGTTAACACCTTTATTGTCTTGATAGATGTGGAGGGTTAACTCCTTTAGTTGTCTTGGTAGATGTGGAGGGTTAACTCCTTTAGTTGTCTTGGTAGATGTGGAGGGTTAACTCCTTTAGTTGTCTTGGTAGATGTGGAGGGTTAACTCCTTTAGTTGTCTTGGTAGATGTGGAGGGTTAACTCCTTTAGTTGTCTTGATAGATGTGGAGGGTTAACTCCTTTAGTTGTCTTGATAGATGTGGAGGGTTAACACCTTTAGTTGTCTTGATAGATGTGGAGGGTTAACTCCTTTAGTTGTCTTGGTAATGTGGAGGGTTAACACCTTTAGTTGTCTTGATAGATGTGGAGGGTTAACTCCTTTAGTTGTCTTGATAGATGTGGAGGGTTAACACCTCTAGTTGTCTTGATAGATGTGGAGGGTTAACACCTCTAGTTGTCTTGATAGATGTGGAGGGTTAACTCCTTTAGTTGTCTTGATAGATGTGGAGGGTTAACTCCTTTAGTTGTCTTGGTAGATGTGGAGGGTTAACTCATTTAGTTGTCTTGGTAGATGTGGAGGGTTAACTCCTTTAGTTGTCTTGGTAGATGTGGAGGGTTAACTCCTTTAGTTGTCTTGATAGATGTGGAGCGTTAACTCCTCTAGTTGTCTTGATAGATGTGGAGGGTTAACTCCTTTAGTTGTCTTGATAGATGTGGAGCGTTAACTCCTCTAGTTGTCTTGATAGATGTGGAGGGTTAACTCCTTTAGTTGTCTTGATAGATGTGGAGGGTTAACTCATCTAGTTGTCTTGATAGATGTGGAGGGTTAACACCTTTAGTTGTCTTGATAGATGTGGAGGGTTAACTCCTTTAGTTGTCTCTCCCTATTTGATTGTTAAACGTTCCTTTATCTGTTTTCCCTGATATTGTTTTCATCCAACTTTGTAGTTTGCTTCCTGTCTTTCAGTTTGGTGTGGGTTTTTATTTAGTTTGCCTGTTCTTGGTAAATGTAGTGGGTCTCATGGTGGGTGTCTTGTAGGTCCCAGTTGTTGTTGCTAGTCAACATTCAGTGGACACCCCCATGAGTGTCTTTCAGAACCCCTCCTAAAACCAGACCTGTTTCCTTTTGGTTGTTTAGATGAATGACTCTTTGTTAGTTCCCTCTTCTGCCTGAGCGACATTATTTGGTTTTCTAGCTGGGTAACGTAACAACAGTGTCGAAGTCGGAAAGGCCAAATGCATCCAAAAACAGGTTGTACTTACAGTGTTTGTGCTCCACTGGTTGTTCCCATGGCAACGGGTCACTAATCTAGCTGCTAGTAGATATGGGAGTTTATCAAAATTGGTTTTGTTTTCAAATATTTTATGGGTCTGTGTAATCTGAGGGAAATATGTGTCTCTAATATGGTCATACATTTGGCAGGAGGTTAGGAAGTGCAGCTCAGTTCCCACCTCATTTTGTGGGCAGTGTGCACATAGCCTGTCTTCTCTTGAGAGACAGTCTGTACATTTTCAAAGCTTAATTAATTTTTGATCAGTCACAGTGGTCAGGTATTCTACTCTCTATTTAGGGCCAAATATCAGTCCAGTATGCTCTGTTTTTCTGTAAATTCTTTCCAATGTTTCAAGTAATTATCTTTTTGTTTTCTCATGATTTGGTTGGGTCTAATTGTGTTGCTGTCCTGGGGCTCTGTGGGGTGTGTTTGTGAACAGAGCCCCAGGACCAATAGGAAGAGCGGACTCGTCTCTCTGTAGGTGAGGGCTTTGTTATGGAACAATTTAATTGCTCTGTTCTGGATTTGGATAATTAACAGGAAATCATTCTAATTCGTCTCTGCATGCATTATCTGTTGTTTTACATTGTACACGGTGGATGTTTTTGCAGAATTCTGCATGCAGAGCCTCAATTTGGTGTCTGTCCCATTTTGTGAATTCTTGGTTGGGGAGCGGACCCCAGACCTCACAACCATAAAGGACAATGTGTTCTATTACTGATTCAAGTATCTTTTGCCAAATCCTAAATGGGAAGTCAAATTTTATGGCTCTCTTGCCACGTCTCTCAGATCGTTTGCAGCTTTGTGGAAGTTACCTGTGGTGCGGATGTTTAGGCCGAGGTAGTTATAGTTTAGTCTTCTCCCAAAGGAGACAGTGTCTAGGTGGAATTTGTATTTATGGTCCTGGCAACTAGAACACCATTATTTTGTCTTACTCTCTCTGTCTGTCTCTCTTCTCATTACCTCATTCCCTTCCCCTCTCTCTTCTCATTACCTCATTCCCTTCCCCTCTCTGTCTCTCTTCTCATTACCTCAGTCCCTTCCCCTCTCTGTCTCTCTTCTCATTACCTCATTCCCTTCCCCTCTCTCTTATCATTACCTCATTCCCTTCCCCTCTCTCTTCTCATTACCTCATTCCCTTCCCCTCTCTCTTATCATTACCTCATTCCCTTCCCCTCTCTCTTCTCATTACCTCAGTCCGTTCCCCTCTCTCTCTCTCTTCTCATTACCTCAGTCCCTTCCCCTCTCTCTCTCTTCTCATTACCTCAGTCCCTTCCCCTCTCTCTCTCTTCTCATTACCTCAGTCCCTTCCCCTCTCTCTCTCTTCTCATTACCTCAGTCCCTTCGTCTCTGTCTCTCTCTCTTCTCATTACCTCAGTCCCTTCGTCTCTCGTTCAGCCTCGCCGCAGCCTGGCTCATATACAAGTGGGGAAACCTATTTAGGCGCGTTATGTTCAGATAAATTCAATCAGCCATCTCCAGTACCGCAGCGATCTGTCTGAGGGAGAGCAAGGAGAGGCAGAGCCAGGAGTCGCAGTAACAAAACACTCCATCATCTGCAACAAAGCATTGATTTCCAGAGCGAGGGGAGGAGGGTGCGCTGTGTCTGTGGATCGCTTACAAAGCGCCTCTCATTCATACACTTAGTGGAAACGAATGAGAATGAAGGAGAGGAAGAGAGAGGGATGAGAGGAGTCAGTAGATTAAGCATCACTCGGCTGTAACGCACGGTAACCCACGGGCCAGGGGGAGGAGGTGTATCATCAGGACACACACACACACACACACACACACACACACACAGGAGTGGAGGAGGACGCTGAGATCTTATTAGATGAAAACCACGAACACAAATCAATGGTTATTGTTCTATAAGTCTGCATGGGAGAGAAGAGGTGAGTTGTAAAGCTATCTGGATGGCTGGGGGATGTGGTCTCTATTCACATAGATCTGCTGAAGGCATTCTATTCTCTCTATCTCATCCTCTGACCTTAATACGTTTCATATCAAATCAACTGGAGACAAATATCATCTAACTTCCTCTAAAAAAACATACTGCACATCTATACAAATAAATACTATAGTCAAAATATTATTACGATAAAATATATGAAAATCCAAGACAGACTAAGACGTCTGTACTGACTTGAAACGATATCAACAGACCAAGATTACGCCACTACTACAGACCAAGACTTATCCTCTGAGAGAACAGACCACTTCACTGACTGTAAATGATATCAACAGACCACTTCACTGACTGTAAATGATATCAACAGACCACTTCACTGACTGTAATGATATCAACAGACTGAGACAACAGACCACTTCACTGACTGTAATGATATCAACAGACTGACAACAGACCACTTCACTGACTGTAATGATATCAACAGACTGACAACAGACCACTTCACTGACTGTAATGATATCAACAGACTGACAACAGACCACTTCACTGACTGTAATGATATCAACAGACTGACAACAGACCACTTCACTGACTGTAATGATATCAACAGACTGAGACAACAGACCACTTCACTGACTGTAATGATATCAACAGACTGACAACAGACCACTTCACTGACTGTAATGATATCAACAGACAACAGACCACTTCACTGACTGTAATGATATCAACAGACCACTTCACTGACTGTAATGATATCAACAGACCACTTCACTGACTGTAATGATATCAACAGAATGAGACAACAGACCACTTCACTGACTGTAATGATATCAACATACCACTTCACTGAATGTAATGATACCCTCTGGCATCACAACAACAACATCTCCTCTGGCATCACAACAACAACAACATCTCCTCTGGCATCACAACAACAACAACATCTTCTCTGGCATCACAACAATAACAACATCTCCTCTGGCATCACAACAACAACAACATATCTCTGGCATCACAACAACAACCTCTCCTCTGGCATCACAACAACATCATCTCCTCTGGCATCACAACAACAACATCTCCTCTGGCATCACAACAACATCTCCTCTGGCATCACAACAACAACATCTCCTCTGGCATCACAACAACAACATCTCCTCTGGCATCACAACAACAACCTCTCCTCTGGCATCACAACAACAACCTCTCCTCTGGCATCACAACAACAACATCTCCTCTGGCATTACAACAACAACCTCTCCTCTCAAAGTTATCAAACCAGCAAGAACATTGCCCATCAATAATGCATCGCTGCCGAATAAGCAAACAAACAAGAATATGCCAGATGAACACACACACACACACACACACACACACACACACACACACACACACACACACACACACACACACACACACACACACACACACACACACACACACACACACACACACACACACACACACACACACACACACACACACACACACACACAAACACACACAAAAGCAGACACCCTAAGCCCATAGAAGTGGATATGAGTGAAGGGTACTCACCCACAGATACATCATCATGTTGAGAGGAGAGTGGAGAGCTCCCTGCAGAGTCCTCTACTGTAGTAGCAGGTTAGTCAGCTCAGCTATACTGTACACAGCACAGAGGAGAGTGGAGAGCTCCCTGCAGAGTCCACTACTGTAGTAGCAGGTTAGTCAGCTCAGCTATACTGTACACAGCACAGAGGAGAGTGGAGAGCTCCCTGCAGAGTCCACTACTGTAGTAGCAGGTTAGTCAGCTCAGCTATACTGTACACAGCACAGAGGAGAGAGGAGAGCTCCCTGCAGAGTCCTCTACTGTAGTAGCAGGTTAGTCAGCTCAGCTATACTGTACACAGCACAGAGGAGAGAGGAGAGCTCCCTGCAGAGTCCTCTACTGTAGTAGCAGGTTAGTCAGCTCAGCTATACTGTACACAGCACAGAGGAGAGAGGAGAGCTCCCTGCAGAGTCCTCTACTGTAGTAGCAGGTTAGTCAGCTCAGCTATACTGTACACAGCACAGAGGAGAGTGGAGAGCTCCCTGCAGAGTCCTTTACTGTAGTAGCAGGTTAGTCAGCTCAGCTATACTGTACACATCACAGAGGAGAGTGGAGAGCTCCCTGCAGAGTCCACTACTGTAGTAGCAGGTTAGTCAGCTCAGCTATACTGTACACAACACAGAGGAGAGTGGAGAGCTCCCTACAGAGTCCTCTACTGTAGTAGCAGGTTAGTCAGCTCAGCTATAACGTACACAGCACAGAAGAGAGAGGAGAGCTCCCTGCAGAGTCCTCTACTGTAGTAGCAGGTTAGTCAGCTCAGCTATACTGTACACAGCACAGAGGAGAGTGGAGAGCTCCCTGCAGAGTCCTCTACTGTAGTAGCAGGTTAGTCAGCTCAGCTATACCGTAAACAGCACAGAGGAGAATGGAGAGCTCCCTGCAGAGTCCTCTACTGTAGTATACTGTACAACACAGCAGTACTTCAGACACCCCCTCCTGTACAACACAGCAGTACTTCAGACACCCCCTCATGTTCAACACAGCAGTACTTCAGACACCCCCTCATGTTCAACACAGCAGTCCTTCAGACACCCCCTCATGTACAATACAGCAGTACTACAGACACCCCCTCATGTTCAACACAGCAGTACTACAGACACCCCCTCATGTACAACACAGCAGTACTACAGACACCCCCTCATGTTCAACACAGCAGTACTTCAGACACCCCCTCATGTTCAACACAGCAGTCCTTCAGACACCCCCTCATGTACAATACAGCAGTACTACAGACACCCCCTCATGTTCAACACAGCAGTCCTTCAGACACCCCCTCATGTACAACACAGCAGTACTTCAGACACCCCCTCATGTTCAACACAGCAGTCCTTCACTGTCTCCTTGCTTCTGTAGCCGGCGTCTGTCCTC
>NC_092086.1:12652640-12670140 GCF_045679555.1 Salvelinus alpinus
GGGGCTGGTGGGAAGAGGGGGAGGGAGGAGGCAGGAGGGAGGAGGGGGCCAGAGGGGGGGAGGGGCCAGGAGTGGTGACTGATGACACAGCGTGAATAACAACATCAGAACATTCATCATAGCAGCCATTTTAGACTTTAAGTCCCTCAACAAACCCATGATGAATTACAGTCGTGTAGCAGAATGCACAATGGTCTGCCTGACTGGCAACACGTGCTACACACAAATCTGTCCCCCTCACACTGCATACGCCCATAACAAAACAGTCCCCCCGGACATCTACTCCATATAAATGCCAAATAATAAACCAAATAATGTCCAGATTCCCAGATACATGGACTAAAACAAGCCCTGGAAACGTATCCATTGAGGAGTTCTGCTGATAACCAACAGTCAAGTACATTTGAATAAGTATATTACACCAACGTTTCATCACACGGTGCCTTCTTCAGCGTTAAATAAGTATATTACACCAACGTTTCATCACACGGTGCCTTCTTCAGCGTTAAATAAGTATAAAACACCAACGTTTCAGTACACGGTGCCTTCTTCAGGGTTGAATAAGTATATTACACCAACGTTTCATCACACGGTGCCTTCTTCAGGGTTGAATAAGTATATTACACCAACGTTTCATCACACGGTGCCTTCTTCAGGGTTGAATAAGTATATTACACCAACGTTTCATCACACGGTGCCTTCTTCAGGGTTGAATAAGTATATTACACCAACGTTTCATCACACAGTGCCTTCTTCAGCGTTAAATAAGTATATTACACCAACGTTTCATCACACGGTGCCTTCTTCAGCGTTGAATAAGTATATTACACCATCGTTTCATCACACGGTGCCTTCTTCAGCGTTAAATAAGTATAAAACACCAACGTTTCATCACACGGTGCCTTCTTCAGCGTTAAATAAGTATAAAACACCAACGTTTCATCACACGGTGCCTTCTTCAGCGTTAAATAAGTCTAAAACACCAACGTTTCATCACACGGTGCCTTCTTCAGGGTTGAATAAGTATAAAACACCAACGTTTCATCACACGGTGCCTTCTTCAGGGTTGAATAAGTATATTACACCAACGTTTCAGCACACGGTGCCTTCTTCAGGGTTGAATAAGTCTAAAACACCAACGTTTCATCACACGGTGCCTTCTTCAGGGTTGAATAAGTCTAAAACACCAACGTTTCATCACACGGTGCCTTCTTCAGGGTTGAATAAGTATATTACACCAACGTTTCATCACACGGTGCCTTCTTCAGGGTTAAATAAGTATAAAACACCAACGTTTCATCACACGGTGTCTTCTTCAGGGTTGGATAAGTATATTACACCATCGTTTCATCACACGGTGCCTTCTTCAGGGTTGAATAAGTATATTACACCAACGTTTCATCACACGGTGCCTTCTTCAGGGTTGGATAAGTATATTACACCATCGTTTCATCACACGGTGCCTTCTTCAGGGTTGAATAAGTATATTACACCATCGTTTCATCACACGGTGCCTTCTTCAGGGTTGAATAAGTATATTACACCAACGTTTCATCACACGGTGCCTTCTTCAGGGTTAAATAAGTATAAAACACCAACGTTTCATCACACGGTGCCTTCTTCAGGGTTGAATAAGTATATTACACCAACGTTTCATCACACGGTGCCTTCTTCAGGGTTGAATAAGTATATTACACCATCGTTTCATCACACGGTGCCTTCTTCAGGGTTGAATAAGTATATTACACCATCGTTTCATCACACGGTGCCTTCTTCAGGGTTGAATAAGTATATTACACCAACGTTTCATCACACGGTGCCTTCTTCAGGGTTGAATAAGTATATTACACCATCGTTTCATCACACGGTGCCTTCTTCAGGGTTGAATAAGTATAAAACACCAACGTTTCATCACACGGTGCCTTCTTCAGGGTTGAATAAGTATTAAACACCATCGTTTCATCACACGGTGCCTTCTTCAGCGTTAAATAAGTCTAAAACACCAACGTTTCATCACACGGTGTCTTCTTCAGGGTTGAATAAGTATATTACACCATCGTTTCATCACACGGTGCCTTCTTCAGGGTTGAATAAGTATATTACACCAACGTTTCATCACACGGTGCCTTCTTCAGGGTTGAATAAGTATATTACACCATCGTTTCATCACACGGTGCCTTCTTCAGGGTTGAATAAGTATATTACACCATCGTTTCATCACACGGTGCCTTCTTCAGGGTTGAATAAGTATATTACACCATCGTTTCATCACACGGTGCCTTCTTCAGGGTTGAATAAGTATATTACACCAACGTTTCAGCACACGGTGCCTTCTTCAGGGTTGAATAAGTATTCTGAGTGTGCATCAACTCATGTTTTTACTAGACTATAATAAACTGCTTGTAAACTGTTATTACTTTGTGACACAAACAGGAGAATGATTTAGAAAACGTTGAATCATGCTTATATTTTTTTGAAAGCATATATAGATTGTATTGAACTGTTCATCAGACAATGAAATAACATATCTTTCATACCAAAAAACCCAACCCATCAATTATGGGATGTGAGAGAGAAGAGGTGTCATCAGAGGCACCAGATATACAGTGAGGGAAAAAAGTATTTGATCCCCTGCTGATTTTGTACGTTTGCCCACTGACAAAGAAATGATCAGTCTATAATTGTAATGGTAGGTTTATTTGAACAGTGAGAGACAGAATAACAACAAAAATATCCAGAAAAACGCATGTCAAAAATGTTATAAATTGATTTGCATTTTAATGAGGGAAATAAGTATTTGACCCCCTCTCAATCAGAAAGATTTCTGGCTCCCAGGTGTCTTTCATACAGGTAACGAGCTGAGATTAGGAGCACACTCTTAAAGGGAGTGCTCCTAATCTCAGTTTGTTACCTGTATAAAAGACACCTGTCCACAGAAGCAATCAATCAATCAGATTCCAAACTCTCCACCATGGCCAAGACCAAAGAGCTCTCCAAGGATGTCAGGGACAAGATTGTAGATCTACACAAGGCTGGAATGGGCTACAAGACCATTGCCAAGCAGCTTGGTGAGAAGGTGACAACAGTTAGTGCGATTATTCGCAAATGGAAGAAACACAAAAGAACTGTCAAACTCCCTTGGCCTGGGGCTCCATGCAAGATCTCACCTCGTGGAGTTGCAATGATCATGAGAATGGTGAGGAATCAGCCCAGAACTACACAGGAGGATCTTGTCAATGATCTCAAGGCAGCTGGGACCATAGTCACCAAGAAAACAATTGGTAACACACTACGCCGTGAAGGACTGAAATCCTGCAGCGCCCGCAAGGTCCCCCTGCTCAAGAAAGCACATATACATGCCCGTCTGAAGTTTGCCAATGAACATCTGAATGATTCAGAGGACAACTGGGTGAACGTGTTGTGGTCAGACGAGACCAAAATGGAGTTCTTTGGCATCAACTCAACTTGCCGTGTTTGGAGGAGGAGGAATGCTGCCTATGACCCCAAGAAACCATCCCCACCATCAAACATGGAGGTGGAAACATTATGCTTTGGGGGTGTTTTTCTGCTAAGGGGACAGGACAACTTCACCGCATCAACGGGACGATGGACGGGGCCATGTACCGTCAAATCTTGGGTGAAAACCTCCTTCCCTCAGCCAGGGTATTGAAAATGGGTCGTGGATGGGTATTCCAGCATGACAATGACCCAAAACACACGGCCAAGGCAACAAAGGAGTGGCTCAAGAAAAAGCACATTAAGGTCCTGGAGTGGCCTAGCCAGTCTCCAGACCTTAATCCCATAGAAAATCTGTGGAGGGAGCTGAAGGTTCGAGTTGCCAAACGTCAGCCTCGAAACCTTAATGACTTGAAGAAGATCTGCAAAGAGGAGTGGGACAAAATCCCTCCTGAGATGTGTGCAAACCTGGTGGCCAACTACAAGAAGCATCTGACCTCTGTGATTGCCAACAAGGGTTTTGCCACCAAGTACTAAGTCATGTTTTGCAGAGGGGTCAAATACTTATTTCCCTCATTAAAATGCAAATCAATTTATAAAATTTTTGACATGCGTTTTTCTGGATTTTTTTGTTGATATTCTGTCTCTCACTGTTCAAATAAACCTACCATTAAAATTACAGACTGACCATTTCAATGTCAGTGGGCAAACGAACAAAATCAGCAGGGGATCAAATACTTTTTTCCCTCACTGTACACAAGACCTCCTCAAAGAGATCCTACCAGAACTAAGACCTCCTCAAAGAGATCCTACCAGAACTAAGACCTCCTCACAGAGATCCTACCAGAACCCAGACCTCCTCACAGAGATCCTACCAGAACTAAGACCTCCTCACAGAGATCCTACCAGAACCAAGACCTCCTCAAAGAGATCCTACCAGAACCAAGACCTCCTCACAGAGATCCTACCAGAACCAAGACCTCCTCACAGAGATCCTACCAGAACCCAGACCTCCTCACAGAGATCCTACCAGAACTAAGACCTCCCCACAGAGATCCTACCAGAACTAAGACCTCCCCACAGAGATCCTACCAGAACTAAGACTTCCTCACAGAGATCCTACCAGAACTAAGACCTCCTCAAAGAGATCCTACCAGAACTAAGACCTCTTCACAGAGATCCTACCAGAACTAAGACCTCCTCACAGAGATCCTACCAGAACCAAGACCTCCCCACAGAGATCCTACCAGAACTAAGACCTCCTCACAGAGATCCTACCAGAACCCAACCCAGACCTCCTCACAGAGATCCTACCAGAACTAAGACCTCCTCACAGAGATCCTACCAGAACCCAACCCAGACCTCCTCACAGAGATCCTACCAGAACCCAACCCAGACCTCCTCACAGAGATCCTACCAGAACCCAACCCAGACCTCCTCACAGAGATCCTACCAGAACCAAGACCTCCCCACAGAGATCCTACCAGAACCCAACCCAGACCTACCCACAGAGATTATACTAGAAAACATACAAGGCGTCCACCAATCCCTAAAGCTGGAGGAGTCATAATTTTGGGCTGGGAGCAACAACACATCCAGCTTCATGAGCTTTTTCTCTTCTCCTCTACCTGCATTACAGAGTACAGTTCCTGACAGGCTCCTGAAGGCCTCCATTACAGAGTACAGTTCCTGAGAGGCCCCTGAAGGCCTGCATTACAGAGTAGAGTTCCTGACAGGCTCCTGAAGGCCTGCATTACAGAGTAGAGTTCCTTACAGGCCCCTGAAGGCCTGCATTACAGAGTAGAGTTCCTGACAGGCTCCTGAAGGCCTGCATTACAGAGTAGAGTTCCTGACAGGCCCCTGAAGGCCTGCATTACAGAGTAGAGTTCCTGACAGGCTCCTGAAGGCCTGCATTACAGAGTAGCGTTCCTGACAGGCTCCTGAAGGCCTCCATTACAGAGTAGAGTTCCTGACAGGCTCCTGAAGGCCTCCATTACAGAGTAGAGTTCCTGACAGGCTCCTGAAGGCCTCCATTACAGAGTAGAGTTTCCTGACAGGCTCCTGAAGGCCTCCATTACAGAGTAGAGTTCCTGACAGGCCCCTGAAGGCCTGCATTACAGAGTACAGTTCCTGACAGGCTCCTGAAGGCCTCCATTACAGAGTAGAGTTCCTGATAGGCTCCTGAAGGCCTCCATTACAGAGTAGAGTTCCTGACAGGCTCCTGAAGGCCTGCATTACAGAGTAGAGTTCCTGACAGGCCCCTGAAGGCCTGCATTACAGAGTAGAGTTCCTGACAGGCTCCTGAAGGCCTGCATTACAGAGTAGAGTTCCTGACAGGCTCCTGAAGGCCTCCATTACAGAGTAGAGTTCCTGACAGGCCCCTGAAGGCCTGCATTACAGAGTAGAGTTCCTGACAGGCTCCCGAAGGCCTCCATTACAGAGTAGAGTTCCTGACAGGCTCCCGAAGGCCTCCATTACAGAGTAGAGTTCCTGACAGGCTCCTGAAGGCCTCCATTACAGAGTACAGTTCCTGACAGGCCCCTGAAGGCCTCCATTACAGAGTAGAGTTCCTGACAGGCCCCTGAAGGCCTGCATTACAGAGTAGAGTTCCTGACAGGCCCCTGAAGGCCTCCATTACAGAGTAGAGTTCCTGACAGGCCCCTGAAGGCCTGCATTACAGAGTAGCATGCACACGCACACACACACACACACAAGTACGTACACACAGCGAGTGGAACTGACCCTCAATTGCGTCCTCTCACAGCTCATTGGTTGGCCTGGAATCTGAAAGAAAAGAACAAACAGCTTTCAGGGGGCGATCTTACATTATTCATATATATATCCATTGATTGTTGCAGAATATAACTTATAAATGACTATTGAGCACAGTTCAACTGTCTTACCCAATCACAACCAAACATATGAGTCCATCCAGAATAAACCAAAATGAATTCACACCCAGACCACCAGATCATTTGACACATTTCCCTACGTATCACAGACCGTATAGAACAGAGGATATTGTAGTTTAATAATATCTACAGAGATACTGAGGAGCACAGTGATGATCTCAACCACATTACTGTAAAGGAGGATTCTCAACCACATTACTGTAATGTAAAGGAGGATTCTGAACCACAATACTGTAATGTAAAGGAGGATTCTCAACCACAATACTGTAATGTAAAGGAGGATTCTCAACCACATTACTGTAAAGGAGGATTCTCAACCACATTACTGTATTGTAAAGGAGGATTCTCAACCACATTACTGTAATGTAAAGGAGGATCCTCAACCACATTACTGTAATGTAAAGGAGCATCATGAGACCATTAGTAATTACAGTTTGTATCAGAGACAAACAGTTAAGACAAGAAGGATGCAATGACGCTTGAAAACACCCATCCTAACACATAACCAGCCGATACACACACACACACACACACACACACACACACACACACACACACACACACACACACACACACACACACACACACACACACACACACACACACACACACACACACACACACACACACACACACACACACACAGGATGTGTTGATATCCTTTCAGTAATACCGTGGAGGTGGTTGGATGTTACAGTGTGAAGCATTAATCTCAACACTCACAACACTCTCTCTACAGTTTAATGTCACTGAGAGACAGGTCCTCCCTGCCATCGGGCTCACTACACTCACAACACTCTCTCTACAGTTTAATGTCACTGAGAGACAGACCCTCCCATGCCATGGGGCTCACTACACTCACAACACTCTCTCTACAGTTTAATGTCACTGAGAGACAGACCCTCCCTGCCATCGGTCTCACTACACTCACAACACTCTCTCTACAGTTTAATGTCACTGAGAGACAGACCCTCCCTGCCATCGGACTCACTACACTCACAACACTCTCTCTACAGTTTAATGTCACTGAGAGACAGACCCTCCCTGCCATCGGACTCACTACACTCACAACACTCTCTCTACAGTTTAATGTCACTGAGAGACAGACCCTCCCCTGCCATCGGGCTCACTACACTCACAACACTCTCTCTACAGTTTAATGTCACTGAGAGACAGACCCTCCCTGCCATCGGGCTCACTACACTCACAACACTCTCTCTACAGTTTAATGTCACAGAGAGACAGACCCTCCCCTGCCATCGGGCTCACTACACTCACAACACTCTCTCTACAGTCTAATGTCACTGAGAGACAGACCCTCCCCTGCCATCGGGCTCACTACACTCACAACACTCTCTCTACAGTTTAATGTCACTGAGAGACAGACCCTCCCTGCCACTGGGCTCACTACACTCACAACACTCTCTCTACAGTTTAATGTCACTGAGAGACAGACCCTCCCCTGCCATCGGGCTCACTACACTCACAACACTCTCTCTACAATTTAATGTCACTGAGAGACAGACCCTCCCTGCCATCGGGCTCACTACACTCACAACACTCTCTCTACAGTTTAATGTCACTGAGAGACAGACCCTCCCTGCCATCGGGCTCACTACACTCACAACACTCTCTCTACAGTTTAATGTCACTGAGAGACAGACCCTCCCCTGCCATGGGGCTCACTACACTCACAACACTCTCTCTACAGTTTAATGTCACTGAGAGACAGACCCTCCCCTGCCATCGGGCTCACTACACTCACAACACTCTCTCTACAGTTTAATGTCACTGAGAGACAGACCCTCCCTGCCATCGGGCTCACTACACTCACAACACTCTCTCTACAATTTAATGTCACTGAGAGACAGACCCTCCCTGCCATCGGGCTCACTACACTCACAACACTCTCTCTACAGTTTACTGTCACTGAGAGACAGACCCTCCCCTGCCATCGGGCTCACTACACTCACAACACTCTCTCTACAGTTTAATGTCACTGAGAGACAGACCCTCCCTGCCATCGGGCTCACTACACTCACAACACTCTCTCTACAGTTTAATGTCACTGAGAGACAGACCCTCCCTGCCATCGGGCTCACTACACTCACAACACTCTCTCTACAATTTAATGTCACTGAGAGACAGACCCTCCCCTGCCATCGGACTCATTACACTCACAACACTCTCTCTACAGTTTAATGTCACTGAGAGACAGACCCTCCCTGCCATCGGGCTCACTACACTCACAACACTCTCTCTACAGTTTAATGTCACTGAGAGACAGACCCTCCCTGCCATCGGGCTCACTACACTCACAACACTCTCTCTACAGTTTAATGTCACTGAGAGACAGACCCTCCCCTGCCATCGGGCTCACTACACTCACAACACTCTTTGCTTCCCAAATAGCACGCTATTCCCTATATAGTGGCTTCTGACCACGGCCCATAAGCCTCTGGTAAAGAGTAGCACACTATAAAGGGTATACAGGGTGCGGTTTGGGACACGAACCCAGAACACTTAACGACTTGGCTTTGTTGTTCTTCCTCCTCTCTTCTGTTCTCAGACGGACTATTTCTATGTCCATTAGTGAGGGAGTGGGTCTTCTCTGTCCACTAGTGAGGGTGTGTGTCTTCTCTGTCTGTTAGTGAGGGAGTGGGTCTTCTCTGCCCACTAGTGAGGGTGTGTGTCATCTCTGTCCGTTAGTGAGGGTATGTGTCTTCTCTGTCCGTTAGTGACGGTGTGTGTCTTCTCTGTCCGTTAGTGAGGGTGTGTGTCTTCTCTGTCCGTTAGTGAGGGAGTGGGTCTTCTCTGTCCGTTAGTGAGGGAGTGGGTCTTCTCTGTCCATTAGTGAGGGTATGTGTCTTCTCTGTCCATTAGTGAGGGTGTGTGTCTTCTCTGTCCGTTAGTGAGGGTGTGTGTCTTCTCTGTCCGTTAGTGAGGGAGTGGGTCTTCTCTGTCCGTTAGTGAGGGAGTGGGTCTTCTCTGTCCATTAGTGAGGGTGTGTGTCTTCTCTGTCCGTTAGTGAGGGTGTGTGTCTTCTCTGTCCGTTAGTGAGGGTATGTGTCTTCACTGTCCGTTAGTGAGGGAATGGGTCTTCTCTGTCCACTAGTGAGGGTGTGTGTCTTCTCTGTCCGTTAGTGAGGGAGTGGGTCTTCTCTGTCCACTAGTGAGGGTGTGTGTCTTCTCTGTCCACTAGTGAGGGTGTGTGTCATCTCTGTCCACTAGTGAGGGTGTGTGTCATCTCTGTCCACTGGTGAGGGTGTGTGTCTTCTCTGTCCACTGGTGAGGGTGTGTGTCTTCTCTGTCCGTTAGTGACGGTGTGTATCTTCTCTGTCCGTTTTAGTGAGGGTGTGGGTCTTCTCTGCCCGTTTTAGTGAGGGTGTGGGTCTTCTCTGTCTGTTAGTGAGGGTGTGTGTCTTCTCTGTCCATTAGTGAGGGTGAGTGTCTTCTCTGTCCGTTAGTAAGGCTGTGGGTCTTCTCTGTCCACTAGTGAGGGTGTGTGTCTTCTCTGTCCACTAGTATAGTGCACTACTTTTGACCAGGGCCCAATGGCACCCTATTCCCTATACAGTGCACTACTTTTGACCACGACCCATAGGGCTCTGATCATATAGATGCACTATATAGGGAACAAGTTGACATTTGGGACAACTATGTAGTGCCCCAGCCCAACATGACATCCTATATGGGTTAGCCCACTAGACCCAACTCATTTGATCACATGTAGGTCACATACCTGACATAAATAGGTATTCTATTAACACTCCTGACATATATAGATGTTGTACTAACACTCCTGACATAGATAGGTGTTCTATTAACACTCCTGACATAGATAGGTATTTTATTAAACTCCTGGTATAGATAGGTGTTCTATTAACACTCCTGACATAGATAGGTGTTCTATTAACACTCCTGACATAGATAGGTATTTTATTAAACTCCTGGTATAGATAGGTGTTCTATTAACACTCCTGACATAGATAGGTGTTCTATTAACACTCCTGACATAGATAGGTATTTTATTAACACTCATGACATAGGTAGGTGTCCAATTAACACTCCTGACATAGATAGGTGTTCTATAAACACTCCTGACATAGATAGGTGTACTATTAACACTCCTGACATAGATAGGTGTTATATTAACACTCCTGACATAGATAGGTGTTCTATAAACACTCCTGACATAGATAGGTGTACTATTAACACTCCTGACATAGATAGGTGTTATATTAACACTCCTGACATATATATGTATTTTATTAACACTCCTGGCATAGATAGGTGTTCTATTAACACTCCTGACATAGGTAGGTGTTCTATTAACACTCCTGACATAGGTAGGTGTTCTATTAACACTCCTGACATAGGTAGGTGTTCTGTAAACACTCCTGACATAGATAGGTGTTCTATTAACCCTCCTGACATAGGTAGGTGTTCTATAAACACTCCTGACAAAGGTATGTGTTCTATTAACACTCCTGACATAGATAGGTGTTCTATTAACACTCCTGCCATAGGTAGGTGTTCTATTAACACTCCTGACATAGGTAGGTGTTCTATAAACACTCCTGATATTGACAGGTGTTCTATTTACACTCCTGACATAGATAGGTATTTTATTAAACTCCTGGTATAGATAGGTGTTCTATTAACACTCCTGACATAGATAGGTGTTCTATTAACACTCCTGACATAGATAGGTATTTTATTAACACTCATGACATAGGTAGGTGTCCAATTAACACTCCTGACATAGATAGGTGTTCTATTAACACTCCTGACATAGATAGGTGTTCTATTAACACTCCTGACATAGATATGTATTTTATTAACACTCCTGGCATAGATAGGTGTTCTATTAACACTCCTGACATAGGTAGGTGTTCTATTAACACTCCTGACATAGGTAGGTGTTCTATTAACACTCTTGACATAGGTAGGTGTTCTGTAAACACTCCTGACATAGATAGGTGTTCTATTAACACTCCTGACATAGGTAGGTGTTCTATAAACACTCCTGACATAGGTATGTGTTTTATTAACACTCCTGACATAGGTAGGTGTTCTATAAAAAATCCTGACATAGATAGGTGTTCTATTAACACTCCTGACATAGGTAGGTGTCCTTTAACACTCCTGACATATATAGGTGTTCTATTGACACTTCTGGCATAGATAGGTGTTCTATTAACACTCCTGACATATATAGGTGTTCTATTAACACTCCTGACATATATAGGTGTTCTATTAACACTCCTGACATAGATATGTATTTTATTAATACTCCTGGCATAGATAGGTGTTCTATTAACACTCCTGACATAGGTAGGTGTTCTATTAACACTCCTGACATAGGTAGGTGTTCTATTAACACTCCTGACATAGGTAGGTGTTCTGTAAACACTCCTGACATAGATAGGTGTTCTATTAACACTCCTGACATAGGTAGGTGTTCTATAAACACTCCTGACATAGGTATGTGTTTTATTAACACTCCTGACATAGGTAGGTGTTCTATAAAAAATCCTGACATAGATAGGTGTTCTATTAACACTCCTGACATAGGTAGGTGTTCTATTAACACTCCTGACATAGGTAGGTGTTCTATAAACACTCCTGACATAGATAGGTGTCCTTTAACACTCCTGACATATATAGGTGTTCTATTGACACTTCTGGCATAGATAGGTGTTCTATTAACACTCCTGACATATATAGGTGTTCTATTAACACTCCTGACATATATAGGTGTTCTATTAACACTCCTGACATATATAGGTGTTCTATTAACACTCCTGACATAGGTAGGTGTTCTGTTAACACTCCTGACATATTTAGGTGTTCTATTAACACTCCTGGCATAGATAGGTGTTCTATTAACACTCCTGCATGCTTTATAATACAGGCCAGTTGATGTTACATTTAGTACATTTAGTATATCACATGGAACACACATAGTCACAGCATCATTCTCTACTACAATGCTTCAAGATTCGACACACCACGAGGATCATAGAAACAACTAGCCGATACACTTTATTTAGGAAACCCATCGAGGTGAGGAAAGAGATGGGAAAGAGGGAAGAGGAAGAAAGGGGGAGGGGAGAGATGGGGGTGGGGGAGAGAAAGAGCTGACCAAGCAGGAATTCCCACAGCCTCCAGCAGTGTGGTTAGACACGCACCTTCATTACAGAGAGAGAACGAGAGAAAGAGAGGAGGATGTATAGAGAGAAAAGAGAGAGGGATATACTGTAGAGAAATTAATGAAGAGGGGGAGAGAGAGAGAGGAGGCAGGGGGGGAGAGAAAGAGCGAGGGAAGAGGGAGAGAAAGAGGGAGAGCGAGAGTATAGAGGGTAGCCTGTTAAGTCTTCCATTCAACATTAGAAAACCTCAGCAGATTTGGAGCAAAGATTTTATAGAGCTACTGCAACACAATCTACAACACACACACACACACACACACACACACACACACACACACACACACACACACACACACACACACACACACACACACACACACACACACACACACACACACACACACACACACACACACACACACACACACACACACACACACACACACACAGATAAGGTTACCGCTCTTATCCACTGAATTGAAAAGAGAAACAATAACTTGGTGGCATTTTCACAACTTCACCCTAAATGCCACGCCACCGCTACTCCATTATTACATCATCAATCATCATCATCAGCATCACTCTACTAACTACAGCATCAATCTACTAACTACAGCATCACTCTACTAACTACAGCATCACTCTACCCAACTACAGCATCACTCTACTAACTACAGCATCACTCTACTAACTACAGCATCACTCTACTAACTACAGCATCACTCTACTAACTACAGCATCACTCTACTAACTACAGCATCACTCTACTAACTACAGCATCACTCCACTGACTGCGGCATCACTCCACTGACTACGGCATCACTCTACTGACTACAGCATCACTCTACTAACTACAGCATCACTCTGCTAACTACAACATCACTCTACTAACTACAGCATTACTCTACTAACTACAGCATCACTCTACTAACTACAGCATCACTCCACTGACTACAGCATCACTCCACTGACTACAGCATCACTCTACTAACTACAGCATCACTCTACTAACTACAGCATCACTCTACTAACCACAGCATCAATCTACTGACCACAGCATCACTCTACTGACTACAGCATCACTCTACTAACTACAGCATCAATATACTAACTACAGCATCAATCCACTAACTACAGCATCAATCTATTAACTACAGCATCAATCTATTAACTACAGCATCAATCTATTAACTACAGCATCAATCCACTAACTACAGCATCAATCTATTAACTGCAGCATCAATCTACTAACTACATCATTAATCTACTAACTACAGCATCAATCTACTAACTACATCATTAATCTACTAACTACAGCATCACTCTACTAACTACATCATTAATCTACTAACTACAGCATCAATCTACTAACTACAGCATCACTCTACTAACTACAGCATCAATCTACTAACTACAGCATAAATATATTAGCTACAGCATAAATATATTAGCTACAGCATCAATCTATTAACTACAGCATCAATCTACTAACTACAGCATCAATCTACTAACTACATCATCAATCTACTAACTACAGCATCAATCTACTAACTACAGCATCAATCTATTAGCTACAGCATCAATCTACTAACTACAGCATCAATCTACTAACTACATCATCACTCTACTAACTACAGCATCAATCTACTAACTACAGCATAAATATATTAGCTACAGCATAAATATATTAGCTACAGCATAAATATATTAACTACAGCATCAATATATTAGCTACAACATATATATATTAACTACAGCATCAATCTACTAACTACAGCATCACTCTACTAACTACAGCATCAATCTACTAACTACAGCATAAATATATTAGCTACAGCATAAATATATTAGCTACAGCATCAATCTATTAACTACAGCATCAATCTACTAACTACAGCATCAATCTACTAACTACATCATCAATCTACTAACTACAGCATCAATCTACTAACTACAGCATCAATCTATTAGCTACAGCATCAATCTACTAACTACAGCATCAATCTACTAACTACATCATCACTCTACTAACTACAGCATCAATCTACTAACTACAGCATAAATATATTAGCTACAGCATAAATATATTAGCTACAGCATAAATATATTAACTACAGCATCAATATATTAGCTACAACATATATATATTAACTACAGCATCAATCTACTAACTACAGGATCAATCTATTAACTACAGGATCAATACATTAAGTACAGGATCAATATATTAACTACAGAATCAATATATTAACTACAGCATCAATATATTAACTACAGCATCAATCTATTAACTACAGGATCAATACATTAACTACAGGTTCAATATATTAACTAGAGGATCAATATATTAACTACAGCATCAATCTACTAAATACAGCATCAATCTATTAACTACAGCAGCAATCCACTAACTACAGCATCAATCTACTAACTACAGCATCAATCTATTAACTACAGCATCAATCTACTAACTACATCATCAATCTACTAACTACATCATCAATCTACTAACTACAGCATCAATCTACTAACTACAGCATCAATCTACTAACTACATCATCAATCTACTAACTACAGCATCAATCTACTAGCTACAGCATCAATCTACTAGCTACAGCATCAATCTACTAACTACAGCATCAATCTACTAACTACAGCATCAATCTACTAGCTACAGCATCAATCTACTAACTACAGCATCAATCTACTAACTACAGCATCAATCTACTAACTACAGCATCAATCTATTAACTACAGCATCAATCTATTAACTACAGCATCAATCTACTAACTACAGCATCAATCTATTAACTACAGCATCAATCGACTAACTACAGCATCAATCTACTAACTACAGCATCAGTCTACTAACTACAGCATCAGTCTACTAACTACAGCATCAATATATTAACTACAGCATCAATATATTAACTACAGCATCAATCTACTAACTACAGCATCAATATATTAACCACAGCATCAATATATTAACTACAGCATCAATATATTAACTACAGCATCAATATATTAACTACAGCATCAATCTACTAACTACAGCATCAATATATTAACTACAGCATCAATATATTAACTACAGCATCAATCTATTAACTACAGCATCAATCTACTAACTACAGCATCAATCTACTAACTACAGCATCAATCTACTGACTACAGCAGTTCCAAATTAAGCAGCAGCAGCTGAAAAGATGAGCTCCTACAAATATTGAAATTTAAATGTTTTTTTAGAGTAAAGTACATCGAAAAAAAATCAAAAGAAAACTGCAAACTGAATAGGAGACCAAACAAGCAGCAAACAAAGAAGAAAGGCTTTTGAATAAGTAACAATTTTTCATAAAATTATACCGTTTTCTTAGCTAGCTAAGTTGTTTACCTGTTGCTAGGCAGTTGCTAGGGACATTCCTGGAAGAAGCTAGCTAGCTAACAAGGAGTGTCTAGTTGGCAGAAGAGAAGAAGGGACAAAGAAGGGACAAAGTGGGACAAAATAAGGACAGAAGAAAAGGGAAAGGGGACATTAAGGTGAAGCAGTCCTCTAAAGACACAAAAGACAATAATACAAGAAACAACACTTCTATTGCCTCTCCCTCTACGATACGCACTTCCGGGTTGGAGTGAGTAGTTGCATTCCGCTTTGCTCCACAGGTAGTATTACATTTCATTTCATTACAGTACAACAGTTTGATTTGTTTGATCTTAGCTGGCTACATAGCCGTCTTTGTATCCAAGATAATTGTGTAGTCTAGAGTAATTGTCGAGGTTACCTAGCCAGTTAGAGGTTACCTAGCCAGCTACACTTTCAAACAAAGTCAACAACGCAGCCACTGCTAGCTAGCCTATTTCACCAGCCAGCAGTACTATATCATTTTAGTCAATAAGATTTTTTGCAACGTAAGCTTAACTTTCTGAACATTCGAGACGTGTAGTCCACTTGTCATTCCAATCTCCTTTGCATTAGCGTAGCCTCTTCTGTAGCCTGTCAACTATGTGTCTGTCTATCCCTGTTCTCTCCTCTCTGCACAGACCATACAAACGCTTCACACCGCGTGGCCGCTGCTACTCTAACCTGGTGGTCCCAGCGCGCACGACCCACGTGGAGTTCCAGGTCTCAGGCAGCCTCTGGAACTGCCGATCTGCGGCCAACAAGGCAGAGTTCATCTCAGCCTATGCTTCCCTCCAGTCCCTCGACTTCTTGGCACTGACGGAAACATGGATTACCACTGATAACACTGCTACTCCTACTGCTCTCTCCTCGTCTGCCCACGTGTTCTCGCACACCCCGAGAGCTTCTGGTCAGCGGGGTGGTGGCACTGGGATCCTCATCTCTCCCAAGTGGACATTCTCTCTTTCTCCCCTGACCCATCTGTCTATCGCCTCCTTTGAATTCCATGCTGTCAGTTACCAGCACTTTCAAGCTTAACATCCTTATCATTTATCGCCCTCCAGGTTCCCTTGGAGAGTTCATCAATGAGCTTGACGCCCTGATAAGTTCCTTTCCTGAGGATGGCTCACCTCTCACAGTTCTGGGTGACTTTAACCTCCCCACGTCTACCTTTGACTCATTCCTCTCTGCCTCCTTCTTTCCACTCCTCTCCTCTTTTGACCTCACCCTCTCACCTTCCCCCCCTACTCACAAGGCAGGCAATACGCTTGACCTCATCTTTACTAGATGCTGTTCTTCCACTAATCTCATTGCAACTCCCCTCCAAGTCTCCGACCACTACCTTGTATCCTTTTCCCTCTCGCTCTCATCCAACACTTCCCACACTGCCCCTACTCGGATGGTATCGCCCCGTCCCAACCTTCGCTCTCTCTCCCCCGCTACTCTCTCCTCTTCCATCCTATCATCTCTTCCCTCTGCTCAAACCTTCTCCAACCTATCTCCTGATTCTGCCTCCTCAACCCTCCTCTCCTCCCTTTCTGCATCCTTTGACTCTCTATGTCCCCTATCCTCCAGGC
>NC_092086.1:12682640-12767640 GCF_045679555.1 Salvelinus alpinus
AGACTCTACAGGCAGAGGGATAGAGAGAGACTCTACAGGCAGAGGGATAGAGAGAGACTCTACAGGCAGAGGGATAGAGAGAGACTCTACAGGCAGAGGGATAGAGAGAGACTCTACAGGCAGAGGGATAGAGAGAGACTCTACAGGCAGAGGGATAGAGAGAGACTCTACAGGCAGAGGGATAGAGAGAGACTCTACAGGCAGAGGGATAGAGAGAGACTCTACAGGCAGAGGGATAGAGAGAGACTCTACAGGCAGAGGGATAGAGAGAGACCCTACAGGGCAGAGGGATAGAGAGAGACTCTACAGGGAAGAGGGATAGAGAGAGACTCTACAGGGCAGAGGGATAGAGAGAGACTCTACAGGCAGAGGGATAGAGAGAGACTCTACAGGCAGAGGGATAGAGAGAGACTCTACAGGCAGAGGGATAGAGAGAGACTCTACAGGCAGAGGGATAGAGAGAGACTCTACAGGCAGAGGGATAGAGAGAGACTCTACAGGCAGAGGGATAGAGAGAAACCCTGAAAAATGTGTTGATATGCCCTTGAGCAAGGAACTTTACCCCTAATTGATCCTGTAAGTCGCTCTGGAAAAGAGTTTCTGCTCATATCTGAGAGACATAAGAAAGATCAGGAACCATTTTTATATTTAACCCCTTATTTAACACCTACTATATACTTCGATAAATGTTTTCAACTTCGTACCAGGGGACCATCAGACTAGTGTTGTGAGGACTGTGGGAGTCCTAGACTGGAACATCAGACTAGTGTTGTGAGGACTGTGGGAGTCCTAGACTGGACCATCAGACTAGTGTTGTGAGGACTGTGGGAGTCCTAGACTGGACCATCAGACTAGTGTTGTGAGGACTGTGGGAGTCCTAGACTGGACCATCAGACTAGTGTTGTGAGGACTGTGGGAGTCCTAGACTGGACCTTCAGACTAGTGTTGTGAGGACTGTGGGAGTCCTAGACTGGACCTTCAGACTAGTGTTGTGAGGACTGTGGGAGTCCTAGACTGGACCATCAGACTAGTGTTGTGAGGACTGTGGGAGTCCTAGACTGGACCTTCAGACTAGTGTAGTGAGGACTGTGGGAGTCCTAGACTGGACCTTCAGACTAGTGTTGTGAGGACTGTGGGAGTCCTAGACTGGACCATCAGACTAGTGTTGTGAGGACTGTGGGAGTCCTAGACTGGACCTTCAGACTAGTGTTGTGAGGACTGTGGGAGTCC
Organism: Salvelinus alpinus; assembly: GCF_045679555.1. Classification (NCBI taxonomy): domain Eukaryota; kingdom Metazoa; phylum Chordata; class Actinopteri; order Salmoniformes; family Salmonidae; genus Salvelinus; species Salvelinus alpinus. The sequence continues at coordinate 12,683,871 of NC_092086.1, forward strand.
TAGACTGGACCATCAGACTAGTGTTGTGAGGACTGTGGGAGTCCTAGACTGGACCCTCAGACTAGTGTTGTGAGGACTGTGGGAGTCCTAGACTGGACCATCAGACTAGTGTTGTGAGGACTGTGGGAGTCCTAGACTGGACCTTCAGACTAGTGTTGTGAGGACTGTGGGAGTCCTAGACTGGACCTTCAGACTAGTGTTGTGAGGACTGTGGGAGTCCTAGACTGGACCTTCAGACTAGTGTTGTGAGGACTGTGGGAGTCCTAGACTGGACCATCAGACTAGTGTTGTGAGGACTGTGGGAGTCCTAGACTGGACCTTCAGACTAGTGTTGTGAGGACTGTGGGAGTCCTAGACTGGACCATCAGACTAGTGTTGTGAGGACTGTGGGAGTCCTAGACTGGACCATCAGACTAGTGTTGTGAGGACTGTGGGAGTCCTAGACTGGACCATCAGACTAGTGTTGTGAGGACTGTGGGAGTCCTAGACTGGACCTTCAGACTAGTGTTGTGAGGACTGTGGGAGTCCTAGACTGGACCTTCAGACTAGTGTTGTGAGGACTGTGGGAGTCCTAGACTGGACCATCAGACTAGTGTTGTGAGGACTGTGGGAGTCCTAGACTGGACCATCAGACTAGTGTTGTGAGGACTGTGGGCGTCCAGACTGGACCATCTGACTAGTGTTGTGAGGACTGTGGGAGTCCTAGACTGGACCATCAGACTAGTGTTGTGAGGACTGTGGGAGTCCTAGACTGGACCTTCAGACTAGTGTAGTGAGGACTGTGGGAGTCCTAGACTGGACCTTCAGACTAGTGTTGTGAGGACTGTGGGAGTCCGAGACTGGACCATCAGACTAGTGTTGTGAGGACTGTGGGAGTCCTAGACTGGACCTTCAGACTAGTGTTGTGAGGACTGTGGGAGTCCTAGACTGGACCATCAGACTAGTGTTGTGAGGACTGTGGGAGTCCTAGACTGGACCCTCAGACTAGTGTTGTGAGGACTGTGGGAGTCCTAGACTGGACCATCAGACTAGTGTTGTGAGGACTGTGGGAGTCCTAGACTGGACCTTCAGACTAGTGTTGTGAGGACTGTGGGAGTCCTAGACTGGACCTTCAGACTAGTGTTGTGAGGACTGTGGGAGTCCTAGACTGGACCTTCAGACTAGTGTTGTGAGGACTGTGGGAGTCCTAGACTGGACCTTCAGACTAGTGGTGTGAGGACTGTGGGAGTCCTAGACTGGACCTTCAGACTAGTGTTGTGAGGACTGTGGGAGTCCTAGACTGGACCTGTAGACTAGTGTTGTGAGGACTGTGGGAGTCCTAGACTGGACCTGTAGACTAGTGTTGTGAGGACTGTGGGAGTCCTAGACTGGACCCTCAGACTAGTGTTGTGAGGACTGTGGGAGTCCTAGACTGGACCTTCAGACTAGTGGTGTGAGGACTGTGGGTTTTAAACAAACACACTCGTTACAGAGGTAGTCATTAATATATAGACACCATGTCTCTGACCTATAGTCTCTCCAGGATGATATCATTAATATATAGACACCATGTCTCTGACCTATAGTCTCTCCAGGATGATATCATTAATATATAGACACCATGTCTCTGACCTACAGTCTCTCCAGGATGATATCATTAATATATAGACACCATGTCTCTGACCTATAGTCTCTCCAGGATGATATCATTAATATATAGACACCATGTCTCTGACCTATAGTCTCTCCAGGATGATATCATTAATATATAGACACCATGTCTCTGACCTACAGTCTCTCCAGGATGATATCATTAATATATAGACACCATGTCTCTGACCTACAGTCTCTCCAGGATAGTATCATTAATATATAGACACCATGTCTCTGACCTACAGTCTCTCCAGGATGATATCATTAATATATAGACACCATGTCTCTGACCTACAGTCTCTCCAGGATGATATCATTAATATATAGACACCATGTCTCTGACCTACAGTCTCTCCAGGATGATATCATTAATATATAGACACCATGTCTCTGACCTACAGTCTCTCCAGGATGATATCATTAATATATAGACACCATGTCTCTGACCTATAGTCTCTCCAGGATGATATCATTAATATATAGACACCATGTCTCTGACCTACAGTCTCTCCAGGATGATATCATTAATATATAGACACCATGTCTCTGACCTACAGTCTCTCCAGGATGATATCATTAATATATAGACACCATGTCTCTGACCTATAGTCTCTCCAGGATGATATCATTAATATATAGACACCATGTCTCTGACCTACAGTCTCTCCAGGATGATATCATTAATATATAGACACCATGTCTCTGACCTATAGTCTCTCCAGGATGATATCATTAATATATAGACACCATGTCTCTGACCTACAGTCTCTCCAGGATGATATCATTAATATATAGACACCATGTCTCTGACCTATAGTCTCTCCAGGATGATATCATTAATATATAGACACCATGTCTCTGACCTATAGTCTCTCCAGGATGATATCATTAATATATAGACACCATGTCTCTGACCTACAGTCTCTCCAGGATGATATCATTAATATATAGACACCATGTCTCTGACCTACAGTCTCTCCAGGATAGTATCTTTATACTTCCTAATATTGACTTGACTTCCTCATGATTTCTACAAGGTGTTGAAAGTGTTCCACAGGGATGCCGGCCCATGTTGACTCCAATACTTCCCACAGTGGTGTCAAGTTGGCTGGATGTCCTTTGGGTGGTGGACCATTCTTGATACACACAGGGAAACCGTTAAGCGTGGAAAAACCCAGCAGCATTGCAGTTCTTGACACAAACCGGTGCGCCTGGCACCTGCTACCCTACCACGTTCAAAGGCACTTAAATATGTTGTCTTGCCCATTTACCCTCTGAATGGCACACATACACAATCCATGTCTCAATTGTCTCAAGGCTTAAAATAATTATGTTACCTGTCTCCTCCCCTTCATCTACACTGATTGAAGTGGATTTAACAAGTGACATCAATGAGGGATCATAGATTTCACCTGGATTCACCTGGTCAGTCTATATCATGGAAAGAACAGATGTTTTTAATGTTTAGTACACTCAGTGAAGATATCTCTGTTCCCCACAGCAGCCAGAGAACTATATAATCATTACATTATCAGGTGAGACACACAGCATAGCAGCATAGACACAGACAGACAGTATAGCTCCAGACATTATGTCTACAGACAGGCAGTATAGGTCCAGACATTCTCTCTACAGACAGACAGTATACATCCAGACATTCTGTCTACAGACAGACAGCATAGCTCCAGACATTATGTCTACAGACAGGCAGTATAGCTCCAGACATTCTCTCTACAGACAGGCAGTATAGGTCCAGACATTCTCTCTACAGACAGACAGTATAGCTCCAGACATTCTCTCTACAGACAGACAGTATAGCTCCAGACATTCTCTCTACAGACAGACAGTATAGCTCCAGACATGCTGTCTACAGACAGACAGTATAGCTCCAGACATTCTCTCTACAGACAGACAGTATAGCTCCAGACATTCTCTCTACAGACAGACAGCATTGCTCCAGACATTCTCTCTACAGACAGACAGTATAGCTCCAGACATTCTCTCTACAGACAGACAGTATAGCCCCAGACATTCTGTCTACAGACAGACAGTATAGCTCCAGACATTCTGTCTACAGACAGAGAAAGGAGAAACAGACAGACAGATAGCATAGCTCCAGACATTCTCACTACAGACAGAGAAAGGAGAAACAGACAGACAGATAGCATAGCTCCAGACATTCTCTCTACAGACAAACAGCATAGCTCCAGACATTCTCTCTACAGACAGACAGTATAGCTCCAGACATTCTCTCTACAGACAGACAGTAAAGCCCCAGACATTCTGTCTACAGACAGAGAAAGGAAAGACAGACAGATGTTCTCCATTAGGGGTCTGATTTGTTTGACTAACCACACCTCTGGGGTTTAGGAATGGCAAACAGTATGGACACACACACACACACCACACACACCCACACACACACCTCAGAAGTTAGGGAATCTTTGACACTCTAAAGCACAGGAGGTTGGTGGCACCTTAGTTAGGGAGGACGGCTCATGGTAATAGCTGGAGCGAAATAAGGTGAATGGTATCAAATAAATCAACCATATCGTTTCCATGGTTTCCATGTGTTTGATGCCGTTCCATAGACTCCCTTACAGACATTATTATGAGCCGTCCTCCCCTCAGCAGCCTCCACTGATCTAATTTTAACAGAAATTAAGTTGTTGACATTTCAACGTTTTAGGTCTGCACTACTGGCTCTAAATGCTCGTCATAAAGAAGAACTAGCCTGCTGTATACACTTCATGTTTCTCATTTTAATTCAATATTATATTCTTCAAAGAGAGAGAGAGAGAGAGAGAGAGAGAGAGAGAGAGAGAGAGAGAGGGCAGAGAGAGGGCAGAGAGAGGGCAGAGAGAGAGAGAGCAAGAGAGAGAGGGCAGAGAGAGGGCAGAGAGAGAGAGAGAGAGAGAGAGGGCAGAGAGAGGGCAGAGAGAGAGAGAGAGAGAGAGAGAGGGCAGAGAGAGGGCAGAGAGAGAGAGAGAGAGAGAGAGAGAGAGAGAGAGAGAGAGAGAGAGAGAGAGAGGGCAGAGAGAGAGAGAGAGAGAGAGAGGGGGCAGAGAGAGGGCAGAGAGAGAGAGAGAGAGAGAGAGAGAGAGAGAGAGAGGGCAGAGAGAGGGCAGAGCGAGAGAGAGAGAGAGAGAGAGAGAGAGAGAGAGAGAGAGAGAGAGAGAGAGAGAGAGAGAGAGAGAGAGAGAGAGAGAGAGAGAGAGAGAGAGAGAGAGAGAGGGCAGAGAGAGAGAGAGAGAGAGAGAGAGAGAGAGAGAGAGAGAGAGAGAGAGAGAGAGAGAGAGAGAGAGAGAGAGAGAGAGAGAGAGAGAGCAGAGAGAGGGCAGAGAGAGAGAGAGAGAGAGAGAGAGAGAGAGAGAGAGAGAGAGAGAGAGAGAGAGAGAGAGAGAGAGGGCAGAGAGAGAGAGAGAGAGGGCAGAGAGAGGGCAGATAGAGAGAGAGAGAGAGGGCAGAGAGAGGGCAGAGAGAGAGAGAGAGAGAGAGACAGGGCAGAGAGAGGGCAGAGAGAGAGAGAGAGGGCAGAGAGAGAGAGAGAGAGAGAGAGAGAGAGAGAGAGAGAGAGAGAGAGAGAGAGAGAGAGAGAGAGAGAGAGAGAGAGAGAGAGAGAGAGAGACATAAAAATAAGGAGAGAAGCGCCCCTTTAATTCCACACACCATTAAATTGTAATTTGGATGCTTGATATATTTAAGCATTAAAGCAGTATGGCTGTCTGGTCAACCAATTGGAATAGAGGCCCAGATCTGCCCTATGACACCCCTCCCCTGTCTGTATCCCCTCTGTCCCTATAGGCTGACAGTAAATAACACATAAACAAACGCCATACTGGTAATACGAAAATCAAATCAAACTTTATTTGTCACATGCGCCGAATACAACAAGTGTAGACTTTACCGTGAAATGCTGACTTTACAAGCCCTTAACCAACAGTGCAGTTCAAGAAGAAGATATTTACCAAGTATACTAAAAATAAAAAGTAATAATAAAAAGTAACACAATAAGAATAAGAATAACAAGGCTATTTACAGGGGACACAGGTACTGAGTCAGTGTGCGGGGGTACAGGTTAGTTGAGGTCATTTGTACATGTAGGTGGGGGTGAAGTGACTGTGCATAGATAACAAACAGCAAGTAGCAGCAGTGTACAAACGGGGGGGGGGTCAATGTAAATTGTCCAGTGGCAATTTTATGAATTGTTCAGCAGTCTTATGGCTTGGGGGTAGAAGCTGTTGAGGAGCATTTTGGTCCTAGACTAGGTCCTGGATGCCAGGAAGCTTGGCCCCAGTGATGTACTGGGCCGTGCGCCCTCTGTAGCGCCTTACGGTTTGATGCCGAGCAGTTGCCATACCAGGCGGTGATACAACCGGTCAGGATGCTCTCGACGGTGCAGCTGTAGAACATTTTGAGGATCTGGGGACCCATGCCAAATCTTTTCAGTCTCCTGCAGGGGAAAAGGTTTTGTCCTCTTCCCTTAATCCCCTTATCCTTTCTGCCATTGCCGTGTTAATAAACACGTTAAATGAAGACGTAAGTGGCATGGCCACACACACACACACACACACACACACACACACACACACACACACACACACACACACACACACACACACACACACACACACACACACACACACACACACACACACACACGCAGCGGTGTTTTATATTTGAGATTCTTCACCTTTTGCTTGATGAAAGCATTGCATACTCGACATTCTCTCAACCAGTTTCACCTGGAATGCTTTTTCACACAGTCTTGAAGGAGTTCCCACATTTGCTGAGCACTTGTTGGCTGTTTTTCCTTCACTCTGCAGTCCGACTCATCCCAAACCATCTCAATTTGGTTGAGGTCGGGGGATTGTGGAGGGCAGGTCATCTGATGCAGCACTCCATCACTCTCCTTCTTGGTTAAATAGCCCTTAAACAGCCTGGAGGTGTGTTGGGTTATTGTCCTGTTGAAAAATAAATGATAGTCCCACTAAGCTCAAACCAGATGACATGGCGTATCGCTGCAGAATGCTGTGGTAGCCATGTTGGTTAAGTGAATTTGAATTCACTTGAATTCTAAATAAATCACAGACAGTGTCACCCACAAAGCATCCCCTCACCATAACACCTCCTCCTCCATGCTTTACGGTGGGAAATACACATGCAGAGATAATCTGTTCACCCACACAGGGTCTCACAAAGACATGGCGGTTGGAACCAAAAATCTCCAATTTGGACTCATCGGACTAAAGAACAAATTTCCACCGGTCTAATGTCCATTGCTTGTGTTTCTTGGCCAAAGCAAGTCTCTTCTTCTTATTGGTGTCCTTTAGTAGTGGTTTCTTTGCAGCAATTCGACCATGAAGGCCTGATTCAAGCAGTCTCCTCTGAACAGTTGATGTTGAGATGTATCTGTTACTTGAACTCTGTGAAACATTTATTTGCGCTGCAATGTCTGAGGCTGGTAACTAATGAACTTATCCTCTGCAGCAGAGGTAACTCTGGGTCTTCCTTTCCTGTGGCGGTCCTCATGAGAGCCAGTTTCATCATAACGCTTGATGGTTTTTGCGACTGCACTTGAAGAAACTTTCAAAATTCTTCAAATTATTTTACCACTGTCTGTCTTCTTCTCTACATCACAGACACCAGAGATCCTACCACTGCCTTTTCACATCTCTCTCTCTCTCGCTCTACAGAGGGGTCAAATTAGTATGTAGCCCAAACTGTACGGACCAGGATGGTGGAACCTTAATTGGGGAGAATGGACTTGTGGTAATGGCTGGAATGGTATCAAATACATCAAACACATGCTATTCCATCTGCTCTGTTCCAGACATGATTATGAACCGTCCTCCCCTCAGCAGCCTCCACTGTGGACACTGCAGACAGAAGTTGACAGACTGGCTGTGTCGCCTTCAGACGAGTCCCGAGACACTTGTGGGGGCCGTAGAGCAAAGCGGAGAACACCATGGTGTTGGTGAGAGTCTCATCTTTCCATCGAGGGGCCAAACCGGGACGTGCCGAGCCACAAGTGTGACATTGGCGGATACGGGGGATTGAGATGGAACGCAACAAAACAAAATGTCTCTAGCTTAAACTGACCTATTTTATAATGGGGATTTTTGTATTAAGCTAATTAGATCTCCTCAGGAGCGCGGACATGGACCTTGTGTTCATGCCACAGAACCAGAACCAGACCAGTAGAATGCTGAGACAGTTTGTGATGCTCTAACTAACTAACTCACTACACTACAGCCAAACATGATCTGGAATGTACCACAGCTACAATTACACAGCTTTTCAAAAACCCATCTCAACACATCAAATATCAGGTTTAACATAATTACATCAGGAGTAATGAAAATCTGCAGGACAAACTAAAAAAGGAAAGTTTTAATTTCATTTCATGTGATGATGATGTATATATTGTGTTAACCAACACAGTGGTTTAAATGAAGATGATGCCCAAGTCTGTGTTTCAACTCCACACAATCTGATTACTGTCAAATCAGTGGTGAAGAAAAAATATCTTTGGTTTTTTTCCTTCACTAAAGCAATATGATCCTCCGGTAAGATCCTGTTATGAATACGTTTTCAGAGAGGAGATCCAATATGCTATTGGCTATCAGGCAGTTTTAATGAAACACCACGGAACTGTTCCGTGTTACTGCTTCCTGTGCAGAAATCACAGCAATACATCTGTACAAGTAGATTAACGTATCTGAAGAAGACTCTTTTACACCAGATACAGAAAATACACATTTAATGTAGAACACTGGTGACAGAGGTAAAACTATAATAATTAAATACGTGTTTTATTACAGAACACTGGTGACAGAGGTAAAACTATAACAATTAAATACGTGTTTTATTATAGAACACTGGTGACGGAGGTAAAACTATAACAATTAAATACGTGTTTTATTACAGAACACTGGTGATGAAGGTAAAACTATAACAATTAAATACGTGTTTTATTATAGAACACTGGTGACGGAGGTAAAACTATAACAATTAAATACGTGTTTTATTATAGAACACTGGTGACGGAGGTAAAACTATAACAATTAAATACGTGTTTTATTACAGAACACTGGTGACGGAGGTAAAACTATAACAATTAAATACGTGTTTTATTACAGAACACTGGTGACGGAGGTAAAACTATAACAATTAAATACGTGTTTTATTATAGAACACTGGTGACGGAGGTAAAACTATAACAATTAAATACGTGTTTTATTATAGAACACTGGTGACGGAGGTAAAACTATAACAATTAAATACGTGTTTTATTATAGAACACTGGTGACGGAGGTAAAACTATAACAATTAAATACGTGTTTTATTACAGAACACTGGTGACGGAGGTAAAACTATAACAATTAAATACGTGTTTTATTACAGAACACTGGTGACGGAGGTAAAACTATAACAATTAAATACGTGTTTTATTACAGAACACTGGTGACGGAGGTAAAACTATAACAATTAAATACGTGTTTTATTATAGAACACTGGTGATGAAGGTAAAACTATAACAATTAAATACGTGTTTTATTATAGAACACTGGTGACGGAGGTAAAACTATAACAATTAAATACGTGTTTTATTACAGAACACTGGTGACGGAGGTAAAACTATAACAATTAAATACGTGTTTTATTATAGAACACTGGTGACGGAGGTAAAACTATAACAATTAAATACGTGTTTTATTATAGAACACTGGTGACGGAGGTAAAACTATAACAATTAAATACGTGTTTTATTATAGAACACTGGTGACGGAGGTAAAACTATAACAATTAAATACGTGTTTTATTACAGAACACTGGTGACGGAGGTAAAACTATAACAATTAAATACGTGTTTTATTACAGAACACTGGTGACGGAGGTAAAACTATAACAATTAAATACGTGTTTTATTACAGAACACTGGTGACGGAGGTAAAACTATAACAATTAAATACGTGTTTTATTACAGAACACTGGTGACGGAGGTAAAACTATAACAATTAAATACGTGTTTTATTACAGAACACTGGTGACGGAGGTAAAACTATAACAATTAAATACGTGTTTTATTACAGAACACTGGTGATGAAGGTAAAACTATAACAATTAAATACGTGTTTTATTACAGAACACTGGTGATGAAGGTAAAACTATAACAATTAAATACGTGTTTTATTATAGAACACTGGTGACGGAGGTAAAACTATAACAATTAAATACGTGTTTTATTACAGAACACTGGTGACGGAGGTAAAACTATAACAATTAAATACGTGTTTTATTACAGAACACTGGCGACGGAGGTAAAACTATAACAATTAAATACGTGTTTTATTACAGAACACTGGTGATGAAGGTAAAACTATAACAATTAAATACGTGTTTTATTATAGAACACTGGTGACGGAGGTAAAACTATAACAATTAAATACGTGTTTTATTATAGAACACTGGTGACGGAGGTAAAACTATAACAATTAAATACGTGTTTTATTACAGAACACTGGTGACGGAGGTAAAACTATAACAATTAAATACGTGTTTTATTACAGAACACTGGTGATGAAGGTAAAACTATAACAATTAAATACGTGTTTTATTATAGAACACTGGTGACGGAGGTAAAACTATAACAATTAAATACGTGTTTTATTATAGAACACTGGTGACGGAGGTAAAACTATAACAATTAAATACGTGTTTTATTACAGAACACTGGTGACGGAGGTAAAACTATAACAATTAAATACGTGTTTTATTACAGAACACTGGTGACGGAGGTAAAACTATAACAATTAAATACGTGTTTTATTACAGAACACTGGTGATGAAGGTAAAACTATAACAATTAAATACGTGTTTTATTATAGAACACTGGTGACGGAGGTAAAACTATAACAATTAAATACGTGTTTTATTATAGAACACTGGTGACGGAGGTAAAACTATAACAATTAAATACGTGTTTTATTACAGAACACTGGTGACGGAGGTAAAACTATAACAATTAAATACGTGTTTTATTACAGAACACTGGTGACGGAGGTAAAACTATAACAATTAAATACGTGTTTTATTACAGAACACTGGTGACGGAGGTAAAACTATAACAATTAAATACGTGTTTTATTACAGAACACTGGTGATGAAGGTAAAACTATAACAATTAAATACGTGTTTTATTATAGAACACTGGTGACGGAGGTAAAACTATAACAATTAAATACGTGTTTTATTACAGAACACTGGTGACGGAGGTAAAACTATAACAATTAAATACGTGTTTTATTACAGAACACTGGTGATGAAGGTAAAACTATAACAATTAAATACGTGTTTTATTATAGAACACTGGTGACGGAGGTAAAACTATAACAATTAAATACGTGTTTTATTACAGAACACTGGTGTCGGAGGTAAAACTATAACAATTAAATACGTGTTTTATTACAGAACACTGGTGATGAAGGTAAAACTATAACAATTAAATACGTGTTTTATTACAGAACACTGGTGACGGAGGTAAAACTATAACAATTAAATACGTGTTTTATTACAGAACACTGGTGACGGAGGTAAAACTATAACAATTAAATACGTGTTTTATTACAGAACACTGGTGATGAAGGTAAAACTATAACAATTAAATACGTGTTTTATTACAGAACACTGGTGACGGAGGTAAAACTATAACAATTAAATACGTGTTTTATTACAGAACACTGGTGACGGAGGTAAAACTATAACAATTAAATACGTGTTTTATTACAGAACACTGTTGACGGAGTTAAAACTATAACAATTAAATACGTGTTTTATTATAGAACACTGGTGACGGAGGTAAAACTATAACAATTAAATACGTGTTTTATTATAGAACACTGGTGACGGAGGTAAAACTATAACAATTAAATACGTGTTTTATTACAGAACACTGGTGATGAAGGTAAAACTATAACAATTAAATACGTGTTTTATTATAGAACACTGGTGACGGAGGTAAAACTATAACAATTAAATACGTGTTTTATTATAGAACACTGGTGACGGAGGTAAAACTATAACAATTAAATACGTGTTTTATTACAGAACACTGGTGACGGAGGTAAAACTATAACAATTAAATACGTGTTTTATTACAGAACACTGGTGACGGAGGTAAAACTATAACAATTAAATACGTGTTTTATTACAGAACACTGGTGACGGAGGTAAAACTATAACAATTAAATACGTGTTTTATTACAGAACACTGGTGACGGAGGTAAAACTATAACAATTAAATACGTGTTTTATTACAGAACACTGGTGACGGAGGTAAAACTATAACAATTAAATACGTGTTTTATTATAGAACACTGGTGACGGAGGTAAAACTATAACAATTAAATACGTGTTTTATTACAGAACACTGGTGACGGAGGTAAAACTATAACAATTAAATACGTGTTTTATTATAGAACACTGGTGACGGAGGTAAAACTATAACAATTAAATACGTGTTTTATTACAGAACACTGGTGACGGAGGTAAAACTATAACAATTAAATACGTGTTTTATTACAGAACACTGGTGACGGAGGTAAAACTATAACAATTAAATACGTGTTTTATTATAGAACACTGGTGACGGAGGTAAAACTATAACAATTAAATACGTGTTTTATTACAGAACACTGGTGACGGAGGTAAAACTATAATAATTAAATACGTGTTTTATTACAGAACACTGGTGATGAAGATAAAACTATAACAATTAAATACGTGTTTTATTACAGAACACTGGTGACGGAGGTAAAACTATAACAATTAAATACGTGTTTTATTATAGAACACTAGTGATGAAGGTAAAACTATAACAATTAAATACGTGTTTTATTATAGAACACTGGTGATGAAGGTAAAACTATAACAATTAAATACGTGTTTTATTATAGAACACTGGTGATGAAGGTAAAACTATAACAATTAAATACGTGTTTTATTATAGAACACTGGTGACGGAGGTAAAACTATAACAATTAAATACGTGTTTTATTACAGAACACTGGTGATGAAGGTAAAACTATAACAATTAAATACGTGTTTTATTACAGAACACTGGTGACGGAGGTAAAACTATAACAATTAAATACGTGTTTTATTATAGAACACTGGTGACGGAGGTAAAACTATAACAATTAAATACGTGTTTTATTACAGAACACTGGTGACGGAGGTAAAACTATAACAATTAAATACGTGTTTTATTATAGAACACTGGTGACGGAGGTAAAACTATAACAATTAAATACGTGTTTTATTACAGAACACTGGTGACGGAGGTAAAACTATAACAATTAAATACGTGTTTTATTACAGAACACTGGTGACGGAGGTAAAACTATAACAATTAAATACGTGTTTTATTATAGAACACTGGTGACGGAGGTAAAACTATAACAATTAAATACGTGTTTTATTACAGAACACTGGTGACGGAGGTAAAACTATAACAATTAAATACGTGTTTTATTACAGAACACTGGTGACGGAGGTAAAACTATAACAATTAAATACGTGTTTTATTATAGAACACTGGTGATGGAGGTAAAACTATAACAATTAAATACGTGTTTTATTACAGAACACTGGTGACGGAGGTAAAACTATAACAATTAAATACGTGTTTTATTACAGAACACTGGTGACGGAGGTAAAACTATAACAATTAAATACGTGTTTTATTACAGAACACTGGTGATGAAGGTAAAACTATAACAATTAAATACGTGTTTTATTACAGAACACTGGTGACGGAGGTAAAACTATAACAATTAAATACGTGTTTTATTACAGAACACTGGTGACGGAGGTAAAACTATAATAATTAAATACGTGTTTTATTATAGAACACTGGTGACGGAGGTAAAACTATAACAATTAAATACGTGTTTTATTACAGAACACTGGTGACGGAGGTAAAACTATAATAATTAAATACGTGTTTTATTATAGAACACTGGTGACGGAGGTAAAACTATAACAATTAAATACGTGTTTTATTATAGAACACTGGTGACGGAGGTAAAACTATAACAATTAAATACGTGTTTTATTACAGAACACTGGTGACGGAGGTAAAACTATAACAATTAAATACGTGTTTTATTACAGAACACTGGTGATGAAGGTAAAACTATAACAATTAAATACGTGTTTTATTACAGAACACTGGTGACGGAGGTAAAACTATAACAATTAAATACGTGTTTTATTACAGAACACTGGTGACGGAGGTAAAACTATAATAATTAAATACGTGTTTTATTATAGAACACTGGTGACGGAGGTAAAACTATAACAATTAAATACGTGTTTTATTACAGAACACTGGTGACGGAGGTAAAACTATAATAATTAAATACGTGTTTTATTATAGAACACTGGTGACGGAGGTAAAACTATAACAATTAAATACGTGTTTTATTATAGAACACTGGTGACGGAGGTAAAACTATAACAATTAAATACGTGTTTTATTACAGAACACTGGTGACGGAGGTAAAACTATAACAATTAAATACGTGTTTTATTATAGAACACTGGTGTCGGAGGTAAAACTATAACAATTAAATACGTGTTTTATTATAGAACACTGGTGACGGAGGTAAAACTATAACAATTAAATACGTGTTTTATTACAGAACACTGGTGTCGGAGGTAAAACTATAACAATTAAATACGTGTTTTATTATAGAACACTGGTGACGGAGGTAAAACTATAATAATTAAATACGTGTTTTATTACAGAACACTGGTGACGGAGGTAAAACTATAACAATTAAATACGTGTTTTATTATAGAACACTGGTGACGGAGGTAAAACTATAACAATTAAATACGTGTTTTATTATAGAACACTGGTGACGGAGGTAAAACTATAACAATTAAATACGTGTTTTATTATAGGACACTGGTGACGGAGGTAAAACTATAACAATTAAATACGTGTTTTATTATAGAACACTGGTGACGGAGGGAAAACTATAACAATTAAATACGTGTTTTATTACAGAACACTGGTGACGGAGGTAAAACTATAACAATTAAATACGTGTTTTATTATAGAACACTGGTGACGGAGGGAAAACTATAACAATTAAATACGTGTTTTATTATAGAACACTGGTGACGGAGGTAAAACTATAACAATTAAATACGTGTTTTATTATAGAACACTGGTGACGGAGGTAAAACTATAACAATTAAATACGTGTTTTATTATAGAACACTGGTGACGGAGGTAAAACTATAACAATTAAATACGTGTTTTATTATAGAACACTGGTGACGGAGGTAAAACTATAATAATTAAATACGTGTTTTATTATAGAACACTGGTGACGGAGGTAAAACTATAACAATTAAATACGTGTTTTATTATAGAACACTGGTGACGGAGGTAAAACTATAACAATTAAATACGTGTTTTATTATAGAACACTGGTGATGAAGGTAAAACTATAACAATTAAATACGTGTTTTATTATAGAACACTGGTGACGGAGGTAAAACTATAACAATTAAATACGTGTTTTATTATAGAACACTGTGAATGAAGGTAAAACTATAACAATTAAATACGTGTTTTATTATAGAACACTGGTGACGGAGGTAAAACTATAATAATTAAATACGTGTTTTATTATAGAACACTGGTGACGGAGGTAAAACTATAACAATTAAATACGTGTTTTATTATAGAACACTGGTGACGGAGGTAAAACTATAACAATTAAATACGTGTTTTATTATAGAACACTGGTGACGGAGGTAAAACTATAACAATTAAATACGTGTTTTATTATAGAACACTGGTGATGAAGGTAAAACTATAACAATTAAATACGTGTTTTATTACAGAACACTGGTGACGGAGGTAAAACTATAACAATTAAATACGTGTTTTATTATAGAACACTGGTGACGGAGGGAAAACTATAACAATTAAATACGTGTTTTATTATAGAACACTGGTGACGGAGGTAAAACTATAACAATTAAATACGTGTTTTATTATAGAACACTGGTGACGGAGGTAAAACTATAACAATTAAATACGTGTTTTATTATAGAACACTGGTGACGGAGGTAAAACTATAACAATTAAATACGTGTTTTATTATAGAACACTGGTGACGGAGGTAAAACTATAATAATTAAATACGTGTTTTATTATAGAACACTGGTGACGGAGGTAAAACTATAACAATTAAATACGTGTTTTATTATAGAACACTGGTGACGGAGGTAAAACTATAACAATTAAATACGTGTTTTATTATAGAACACTGGTGATGAAGGTAAAACTATAACAATTAAATACGTGTTTTATTATAGAACACTGGTGACGGAGGTAAAACTATAACAATTAAATACGTGTTTTATTATAGAACACTGGTGATGAAGGTAAAACTATAACAATTAAATACGTGTTTTATTATAGAACACTGGTGACGGAGGTAAAACTATAATAATTAAATACGTGTTTTATTATAGAACACTGGTGACGGAGGTAAAACTATAACAATTAAATACGTGTTTTATTATAGAACACTGGTGACGGAGGTAAAACTATAACAATTAAATACGTGTTTTATTATAGAACACTGGTGACGGAGGTAAAACTATAACAATTAAATACGTGTTTTATTATAGAACACTGGTGATGAAGGTAAAACTATAACAATTAAATACGTGTTTTATTATAGAACACTGGTGACGGAGGTAAAACTATAACAATTAAATACGTGTTTTATTATAGAACACTGGTGATGAAGGTAAAACTATAACAATTAAATACGTGTTTTATTATAGAACACTGGTGACGGAGGTAAAACTATAACAATTAAATACGTGTTTTATTATAGAACACTGGTGACGGAGGTAAAACTATAACAATTAAATACGTGTTTTATTACAGAACACTGGTGATGAAGATAAAACTATAACAATTAAATACGTGTTTTATTACAGAACACTGGTGACGGAGGTAAAACTATAACAATTAAATACGTGTTTTATTATAGAACACTGGTGACGGAGGTAAAACTATAACAATTAAATACGTGTTTTATTACAGAACACTGGTGACGGAGGTAAAACTATAACAATTAAATACGTGTTTTATTACAGAACACTGGCGACGGAGGTAAAACTATAACAATTAAAGACGTGTTTTATTATAGAACACTGGTGATGAAGGTAAAACTATAACAATTAAATACGTGTTTTATTATAGAACACTGGTGACGGAGGTAAAACTATAACAATTAAATACGTGTTTTATTACAGAACACTGGTGATGAAGGTAAAACTATAACAATTAAATACGTGTTTTATTATAGAACACTGGTGACGGAGGTAAAACTATAACAATTAAATACGTGTTTTATTATAGAACACTGGTGACGGAGGTAAAACTATAACAATTAAATACGTGTTTTATTACAGAACACTGGTGACGGAGGTAAAACTATAACAATTAAATACGTGTTTTATTACAGAACACTGGTGATGAAGGTAAAACTATAACAATTAAATACGTGTTTTATTACAGAACACTGGTGATGAAGGTAAAACTATAACAATTAAATACGTGTTTTATTATAGAACACTGGTGACGGAGGTAAAACTATAACAATTAAATACGTGTTTTATTACAGAACACTGGTGACGGAGGTAAAACTATAACAATTAAATACGTGTTTTATTACAGAACACTGGTGTCGGAGGTAAAACTATAACAATTAAATACGTGTTTTATTACAGAACACTGGTGACGGAGGTAAAACTATAACAATTAAATACGTGTTTTATTATAGAACACTGGTGACGGAGGTAAAACTATAACAATTAAATACGTGTTTTATTACAGAACACTGGTGTCGGAGGTAAAACTATAACAATTAAATACGTGTTTTATTATAGAACACTGGTGACGGAGGTAAAACTATAACAATTAAATACGTGTTTTATTACAGAACACTGGTGATGAAGGTAAAACTATAACAATTAAATACGTGTTTTATTATAGAACACTGGTGACGGAGGTAAAACTATAACAATTAAATACGTGTTTTATTATAGAACACTGGTGACGGAGGTAAAACTATAACAATTAAATACGTGTTTTATTATAGAACACTGGTGACGGAGGTAAAACTATAACAATTAAATACGTGTTTTATTACAGAACACTGGTGTCGGAGGTAAAACTATAACAATTAAATACGTGTTTTATTATAGAACACTGGTGACGGAGGTAAAACTATAACAATTAAATACGTGTTTTATTACAGAACACTGGTGATGAAGGTAAAACTATAACAATTAAATACGTGTTTTATTACAGAACACTGGTGACGGAGGTAAAACTATAACAATTAAATACGTGTTTTATTATAGAACACTGGTGACGGAGGTAAAACTATAACAATTAAATACGTGTTTTATTACAGAACACTGGTGACGGAGGGAAAACTATAACAATTAAATACGTGTTTTATTATAGAACACTGGTGACGGAGGTAAAACTATAACAATTAAATACGTGTTTTATTATAGAACACTGGTGACGGAGGTAAAACTATAACAATTAAATACGTGTTTTATTATAGAACACTGGTGACGGAGGTAAAACTATAACAATTAAATACGTGTTTTATTATAGAACACTGGTGACGAAGGTAAAACTATAACAATTAAATACGTGTTTTATTATAGAACACTGGTGACGGAGGTAAAACTATAACAATTAAATACGTGTTTTATTATAGAACACTGGTGACGGAGGTAAAACTATAAAATAATTAAATACGTGTTTTATTACAGAACACTGGTAACGGAGGTAAAACTATAACAATTAAATACGTGTTTTATTACAGAACACTGGTAACGGAGGTAAAGATATAAACATTAAGGGCAAGTTGAAGTTAGGATCTTCAGACAATTTTGCCTTGATGTTTCACATAGAAACATCATTTGATGTGACATTGAAAATGTGTTTTGGGATATGCTCTCTTTCTATCCCTCTCTACCCATCTCTCTCCTTCTCTCTCCTTCTCTCTCCTTCTCTCTCCTCTCTCTCCTTCTCTCTCCTTCTCTCTCCTTCTCTCTCCTTCTCTCTCTCTCTCCTTCTCTCTCCTTCTCTCTCCTTCTCTCTCCTTCTCTCAGTCATCCTTAAATCCTTCATCATCTTTCTTCCTTCTGATGTGCGATTCTTTAGTATTATTCAACCTCTCTGCTAAAAAACTATTTTAATTAGCTCAGCCTTCGATTGATTTTTCTTTTATATCCAAATGCATCTAGTTCCCTTTTTAGTCCCTCCCTCCCTCCCTCCCTCCCTCCCTCCCTCCCT
Organism: Salvelinus alpinus; assembly: GCF_045679555.1. NCBI lineage: Eukaryota > Metazoa > Chordata > Actinopteri > Salmoniformes > Salmonidae > Salvelinus > Salvelinus alpinus. The sequence goes on from NC_092086.1 coordinate 12,702,925, forward strand.
CCCTCCCTCCCTCCCTCCCTCCCTCCCTCCCTCCCTGAAAGCAGCGCTGCAGTTGTCAGGAGAGTGTGTATAACCTCTTTGTTCCTGTGAGTGACGAGGCTATTGACATGTCTGTAGTGGTTTATTCTAGACAGGAGATCACTGGCCTTCTATCTACAGGAGGAGAGGATGCATTCCAATTCCTCTTCCTCATCCTCATCACTCACACACTCCCACCGATGCGCACACACAGTTGCGGACATGAACACAGTTTATTTGTTTGCTACTGTAGTTTTAGAATGAATATTTTACTACAGAGGATTAGAAACTGCTGTAGAAGTTACCATGTTCCCTAATATTTGTGACAGTTTTATGCGATTTTAAAATAACTGTTACATAAAACAAATGCAATCTAAAACAGGTGTTGTAACTGGGTAGAGAGAGAGAGAGAGAGAGAGAGAGAGAGAGAGAGAGAGAGACTGACAGAGAGAGACTGACAGAGAGAGAGAGAGAGAGAGAGAGAGAGAGAGAGAGAGAGAGAGAGAGAGAGAGAGACTGACTGACAGAGACTGACAGAGAGAGAGAGAGACTGACTGACAGAGAGAGACTGACAGAGAGAGACTGACAGAGAGAGAGAGAGAGAGAGAGAGAGAGAGAGAGAGAGAGAGAGAGAGAGAGAGAGAGAGAGAGAGACTGACAGAGAGAGAGAGAGACTGACAGAGAGAGAGAGAGACTGACAGAGAGAGAGAGAGACTGACAGAGAGAGAGAGAGACTGACAGAGAGAGAGAGAGACTGACAGAGAGAGACTGACTGAGAGACAGAGAGAGAGAGACTGACAGAGAGAGAGAGACTGACAGAGAGAGAGAGACTGACAGAGACTGACAGAGAGAGAGAGAGAGACTGACAGAGAGAGACAGAGAGAGAGAGACTGACAGAGAGAGACAGAGAGAGGTGGGGAGGAGAGACAGAGAGAGGTGGGGAGGAGAGACAGAGTAATAGAGAGACAGAGAGAGGTGGGGAGGAGGACAGAGTAATAGAGAGACAGAGAGAGGTGGGGAGGAGAGACAGAGTAATAGAGAGACAGAGAGAGGTGGGGAGGAGAGACAGATTAATAGAGAGACGGAGAGAGGTGGGGAGGAGAGACAGAGTAATAGAAAGAGAGAGTTCACTCAGAGAGCTGTAAGTTAATGTGATCATATCAACCATCATCACACCTGGATCAGTCTGGTCAGCTGTTTCATACCGCAGTTAAGAGTCCATCCTTCTCCCTGGATCAGTCCCTGGATCAGTCTGGTCAGCTGTTTCATACTGCAGTTAAGAGTCCATCATTCTCCCTCGTCTGAGAGATGGACATTATATTACACGCCTGTTACATGACCTTTCAGATCAGCCTCCAGCTAAAGTGTCTCGGCCAATAGAACGAGAGAGAGAAGCACCCTAAAACTCTTTAATCCTCCTGTCACGGGCCTGTCATCCCTCTACTGTGTCCCATGCCATCCCTCTACTGTTCCCCATGCCATCCCTCTACTGTGTCCCATGTCATCCCTCTCCTGTCCCCCCATGCCATCCCTCTCCTGTGTCCCATGCCATCCCTCTCCTGTGTCCCATGCCATCCCTCTACTGTGTCCCATGTCATCCCTCTCCTGTTCCCCATGCCATCCCTCTACTGTCCCCCCCATGCCATCCCTCTACTGTCCCCCCCATGCCATCCCTCTCCTGTCCCCCATGCCATCCCTCTACTGTGTCCCATGCCATCCCTCTCCTGTCCCCCATGCCATCCCTCTCCTGTCCCCCATGCCATCCCTCTACTGTCCCCCATGCCATCCCTCTACTGTGTCCCATGCCATCCCTCTACTGTCCCCCATGCCATCCCTCTACTGTCCCCCATGCCATCCCTCTACTGTGTCCCATGCCATCCCTCTACTGTGTCCCATGCCATCCCTCTACTGTGTCCCATGCCATCCCTCTACTGTGTCCCATGCCATCCCTCTACTGTGTCCCATGCCATCCCTCTCCTGTCCCCCATGCCATCCCTCTACTGTGTCCCATGCCATCCCTCTCCTGTCCCCCATGCCATCCCTCTCCTGTGTCCCATGCCATCCCTCTACTGTGTCCCATGCCATCCCTCTACTGTGTCCCATGCCATCCCTCTCCTGTCCCCATGCCATCCCTCTACTGTGTCCCATGCCATCCATCTACTGTGTCCCATGCCATCCCTCTCCTGTCCCCATGCCATCCCTCTACTGTGTCCCATGCCATCCCTCTACTGTGTCCCATGCCATCCCTCTACTGTGTCCCATGCCATCCCTCTACTGTGTCCCATGCCATCCCTCCACTGTGTCCCATGCCATCCCTCTACTGTGTCCCATGCATCCCTCTACTGTGTCCCATGCCATCCCTCTACTGTGTCCCATGCATCCCTCTACTGTGTCCCATGCCATCCCTCTACTGTCCCCCATGCCATCCCTCTACTGTGTCCCATGCCATCCCTCTCCTGTCCCCCATGCCATCCCTCTACTGTGTCCCATGCCATCCCTCTACTGTGTCCCATGCCATCCCTCTACTGTGTCCCATGCCATCCCTCCACTGTGTCCCATGCCATCCCTCTACTGTGTCCCATGCCATCCCTCTACTGTGTCCCATGCATCCCTCTACTGTGTCCCATGCAATCCCTCTACTGTGTCCCATGCCATCCCTCTACTGTGTCCCATGCCATCCCTCTACTGTGTCCCATGCCATCCCTCTACTGTGTCCCATGCCATCCCTCTACTGTGTCCCATGCCATCCCTCTACTGTCCCCCATGCCATCCCTCTACTGTGTCCCATGCCATCCCTCTACTGTGTCCCATGCCATCCCTCTACTGTCCCCCATGCCATCCCTCTACTGTCCCCCATGCCATCCCTCTACTGTGTCCCATGCCATCCCTCTACTGTGTCCCATGCCATCCCTCTCCTCTCCCCCATGCCATCCCTCTCCTGTCCCCCATGCCATCCCTCTCCTGTCTCCCATGTCATCCCTCTCCTGTCTCCCATGCCATCCCTCTCCTGTCCCCCATGCCATCCCTCTCCTGTCCCCCATGCCATCCCTCTACTGTGTCCCATGCCATCCCTCTACTGTGTCCCATGCCATCCCTCTACTGTCTCCCATGCCATCCCTCTCCTGTCTCCCATGCCATCCCTCTCCTGTCCCCCATGCCATCCCTCTCCTGTCTCCCATGCCATACCAGTGACAACATATATATATGTAATCTGTTTACATATGTACACATTTAACACTACCTTACAGCACCCTATTCCCTATATAGTGTACTACTTTTAACTAGGGCCTATAGCTGGAGACATGTTGTAGATCTGCATTTAATTCATTACATGACGTTACCTTATCATACTGTAGGGTAGCTACCATGACGTCACCTTATCATACTGTAGGCTAGCTACCATAACGTCACCGTATCATACTGTAGGCTAGCTACCATGACGTCACCGTATCATACTGTAGGCTAGCTACCATGATGTCACCTTATCATACTGTAGGCTAGCTACCATGACGTCATTTTATCATACTGTAGGCTAGCTACCATGACGTCACTTTATCATACTGTAGGATAGCTACCATGACGTCGCCTTATCATAATGTAGGCTAGCTACCATGACGTCACTTTATCATACTGTAGGCTAGCTACCCTGACATCACTTTATCATACTGTAGGCTAGCTACCATGACATCACTTTATCATACTGTAGGATAGCTACCATGACGTCGCCTTATCATACTGTAGGCTAGCTACCATGACGTCACCTTATCATACTGTAGGATAGCTACCATGACGTCACTTTATCATACTGTAGGCTAGCTACCATGACACAGCCTTATCATACTGTAGGCTAGCTACCATGACGTCACCTTATCATACTGTAGGATAGCTACCAATACGTCACTTTATCATACTGTAGGCTAGCTACCATGATGTCACCTTATCATACTGTATGCTAGCTACCATGATGTCACATTATCATACTGTAGGCTAGCTACCATGATGTCACCTTATCATACTGTAGACTAGCTACCATGATGTCACCTTATCATACTGTAGGCTAGCTACCATGACGTCATCTTATCAAACTGTAGGATAGCTACCATGACGTCACTTTATCATACTGTAGGCTAGCTACCATGACGTCGCCTTATCATACTGTAGGCTAGCTACCATGACGTTGCCTTATCATACTGTAGGCTATCTACCATGACATCGCCGTATCATACTGTAGGCTAGCTACCATGACGTCGCCTTATCATACTGTAGGCTAGCTACCATGACGTCACCTTATCATACTGTAGGCTAGCTACCATGATGTCACTTTATCATACTGTAGGCTAGCTACCATGATGTCGCCTTATCATACTGTAGGATAGCTACCACGACGTCCCCTTATCATACTGTAGGCTAGCTACCACGACGTCACCTTATCATACTGTAGGCTATCTACCATGATGTCGCCTTATCATACTGTAGGATAGCTACCATGACGTCGCCTTATCATACTGTAGGCTAGCTACCATGACGTTGCCTTATCATACTATAGGCTAGCTACCATGATGTCACCTTATCATACTGTAGGCTAGCTACCATGACGTCACCTTATCATTTATCATACTGTAGGCTAGCCTCCATGACGTCACCGTATCATACTGTAGGCTAGCTACCATGATGTCACATTATCATACTGTAGGCTAGCTACCATGACGTCACCGTATCATACTGTAGGCTAGCTACCATGACGTCACCGTATCATACTGTAGGCTAGCTACCATGATGTCACCTTGTCACACCGCCCGAGAAAGTTACATACTGCCACTTTAAGTACAGAACTGGTCCGGGAGCATATAACCAGCAACCCCAGAACGTTCCCTAGATGTTAGGAACATTCCCTTGAAGTTGGAATTAGGCTATGATCCAACCAAATGGGTGCTACATGTTGGTCCCTACGTATACACCTCAGCACAGATATGGTCCCATGGGTTAGAGACCAGGGGAAGACGGGACAGAGAGGGGAGAGAGAGGGAGAGAGGGGAGGAGACCAGGGGAAGACGGGACAGAGAGGGGAGAGAGAGGGAGAGAGGGGAGGAGACCAGGGGAAGACGGGACAGAGAGGGGAGAGGGAGAGCGGGAGAGAGGAGAAGAGATCAGAGGAGAGGAGAGTGGAAGAGGGAGAGGGAGAGAGAGAGAGAGAGAGAGAGAGAGAGAGAAGGGAGGAGATCAGAGGAGGGGAAGACGGGACAGAGAGGGGAGAGGGAGAGTGGAAGAGAGGAGAAGAGATCAGAGGAGAGGAGAGTGAAAGAGGGAGAGGGAGAAGAGAAAGACAGGAGAGAGAGAGAGCGAGAGAGAGAGAGGCATTAATATGTAATTTATTGTTGAGGGCAGAATGTGTCTGTAGTGGACCAGCACATGGCATCCCTCAGAAGTCCCTTATGTCTGCAATATGTACCTCTCTACCCCCTCCTCTCCCCTCCTCACTCTTTCCTTGCTCCCTCGCTCCCTCGCTCTCACAACCCCATCTTTATTTACACACCTCATTTTCACTAGTACACACTCCCTGCATCCCTCCCCCTGTCCTTACTCCCTCCATCCTTCTCCCTTCCCCGTCCTCACCCCCTCCCTCCCCTGTCCTCCTTCTCTCGCTCTCCTCCCTTATCCTCTTTTCTCCCCCTCTCCTCTCTTATCCTCCCCCCTCTCCTCCTCCTTCTGCCCCTCTCCTCTTTTATCCTCCTTCTCCCCCTCTCCTCCCTTATCCTCCTTCTCTCCTCTCCGCATCCTCATTCTCCCCCTCTCCACCCTTATCCTCATTCTCCCCCTCTCCTCTTTTATCCTCATTCTCCCCCTCTCCTCCCTTAACATCATTCTCCCCCTCTCCTCCCTTATCCTCATTCTCCCGCTCTCCTCCCTTATCATCATTCTCCTCCCTTATCCTCATTCTCCCCCCTTCTCCCGTATCCTCATTCTCCCCCTCTCCTCCCTTATCCTCATTCTCCCCCTCTCCTCTTTTATCCTCATTCTCCCCCTCTCCTCCCTTATCCTCATTCTCCCCCTCTCCTCTTTTATCCTCATTCTCCCCCTCTCCTCCCTTATCCTCATTCTCCCCCTCTCCTCTTTTATCCTCATTCTCCCCCTCTCCTCTTTTATCCTCATTCTCCCCCTCTCCTCTTTTATCCTCATTCTCCCCCTCTCCTCTTTTATCCTCATTCTCCCCCTCTCCTCTTTTATCCTCATTCTCCCCCTCTCCTCTTTTATCCTCATTCTTCCCCTCTCCTCTTTTATCCTCATTCTCCCCCTCTCCTCTTTTATCCTCATTCTCCCCATCTCCTCTCTTATCCAACAGAACAGAAGAGGAAGGAAAGAGAGAGAAGATATTTAATAGGATGAATAAGAGGGAAGAAAAGGAAAGGAAAGACAGAAAAGGAAAGGAAAGGAGAGGAGAATGAGAGTGAACAATAGCAGGTAATTGATTAGCTTCAGTGGAGAGACGGAGGCTTCATTAGAATGTAGAATAGCAGGTAATTGATTATCTTCAGTGGAGAGACGGAAGATTCATTTGCAAAAGTGCTGCCAGGGTTTAGATCCTTTTTCACTCTCACGCTCTTCCTCTCCATCTCCCTATCTCACTATTCCTTCCTCTCTCTCTCCATCTCCCTATCTCACTATTCCTTCCTCTCTCTCTCCATCTCCCTATCTCCCTAATACTTCCTCTCTCTCTCCATCTCCCTATCTCACTATTCCTTCCTCTCTCTCTCCATCTCCCTATCTCACTATTCCTTCCTCTCTCTCTCCCTATCTCACTATTCCTTCCTCTCTCTCTCCATCTCCATATCTCACTACTCCTTCCTCTCTCTCTCCATCTCCCTATCTCACTATTCCTTCCTCTCTCTCTCCATCTCCCTATCTCACTATTCCTTCCTCTCTCTCTCCCTATCTCACTATTCCTTCCTCTCTCTCTCCATCTCCATATCTCACTGCTCCTTCCTCTCTCTCTCTCCATCTCCCTATCTCACTATTCCTTCCTCTCTCTCTCCATCTCCATATCTCACTATTCCTTCCTCTCTCTCTCTCTCCATCTCTCTATCTCACTATTCCTTCCTCTCTCTCTCCATCTCCATATCTCACTATTCCTTCCTCTCTCTCTCTCCATCTCTCTATCTCACTATTCCTTCCTCTCTCTCTCCATATCTCACTATTCCTTCCTCTTTCTCTCTCCATCTCCCTATCTCACTATTCCTTCCTCTTTCTCTCTCCATCTCCCTATCTCACTATTCCATCTCCCTATCTCCCTATTCCATCTCCCTATCTCCCTATTCCATCTCCCCCTCTCCCTATTCCATCTCCCTATCTCACTATTCCTTCCTCTCTCTCTCTCCATCTCCATATCTCCCTATTCCATCTCCCTATCTCTCTCTCCATCTCCCTATCTCACTATTCCTTCCTCTCTCTCTCCATCTCCCTATCTCACTATTCCTTCCTCTCTCTCTCCATCTCCCTATCTCACTATTCCTTCCTCTCTCTCTCCATCTCCCTATCTCACTATTCCTTCCTCTCTCTCCATCTCCCTATCTCACTATTCCTTCCTCTTTCTCTCTCCATCTCCCTATCTCACTATTCCTTCCTCTCTCTCTCCATCTCCCTATCTCACTATTCCTTCCTCTCTCTCTCTCCATCTCCCTATCTCCCTATTCCATCTCCCTATCTCCCTATTCCATCTCCCTATCTCACTATTCCTTCCTCTCTCTCTCCATCTCCCTATCTCACTATTAATTCCTCTCTCTCTCCATCTCCCTATCTCACTATTCCTTCCTCTCTCTCTCCATCTCCCTATCTCCCTATTCCTTCCCCTCTCTCCATCTCCCTATCTCACTATTCCTTCCTCTCTCTCTCCATCTCCCTATCTCACTATTCCTTCCTCTTTCTCTCTCCATCTCCCTATCTCCCTATTCCTTCCTCTCCCTCTCCCTATCTCACTATTCTTTCCTCTCTCTCTCCATCTCCCTATCTCACTATTCCTTCTTCTCTCTCTCCATCTCCATATCTCACTATTCCTTCCTCTCTCTCCATCTCCCTATCTCACTATTCCTTCTTCTCTCTCCATCTCCCTATCTCACTATTCCTTCTTCTCTCTCTCTCTCCATCTCCCTATCTCACTATTCCTTCATCTCTCTCTCCATCTCCCTATCTCACTATTCCTTCCTCTCTCTCTCCATCTCCCTATCTCACTATTCCTTCCTCTCTCTCTCCATCTCCCTATCTCACTATTCCTTCCTCTCTCTCTCCCTATCTCACTATTCCTTCCTCTCTCTCTCCATCTCCATATCTCACTGCTCCTTCCTCTCTCTCTCTCCATCTCCCTATCTCACTATTCCTTCCTCTCTCTCTCCATCTCCATATCTCACTATTCCTTCCTCTCTCTCTCTCTCTCCATCTCTCTATCTCACTATTCCTTCCTCTCTCTCTCCATCTCCATATCTCACTATTCCTTCCTCTCTCTCTCTCCATCTCTCTATCTCACTATTCCTTCCTCTCTCTCTCCATATCTCACTATTCCTTCCTCTTTCTCTCTCCATCTCCCTATCTCACTATTCCTTCCTCTTTCTCTCTCCATCTCCCTATCTCACTATTCCATCTCCCTATCTCCCTATTCCATCTCCCTATCTCCCTATTCCATCTCCCCCTCTCCCTATTCCATCTCCCTATCTCACTATTCCTTCCTCTCTCTCTCTCCATCTCCATATCTCCCTATTCCATCTCCCTATCTCTCTCTCCATCTCCCTATCTCCCTATTCCATCTCCCTATCTCTCTCTCCATCTCCCTATCTCACTATTCCTTCCTCTCTCTCTCCATCTCCCTATCTCACTATTCCTTCCTCTCTCTCTCCATTTCCCTATCTCACTATTCCTTCCTCTCTCTCTCCATCTCCCTATCTCACTATTCCTTCCTCTTTCTCTCTCCATCTCCCTATCTCACTATTCCTTCCTCTCTCTCTCCATCTCCCTATCTCACTATTCCTTCCTCTCTCTCTCTCCATCTCCCTATCTCCCTATTCCATCTCCCTATCTCCCTATTCCATCTCCCTATCTCACTATTCCTTCCTCTCTCTCTCCATCTCCCTATCTCACTATTAATTCCTCTCTCTCTCCATCTCCCTATCTCACTATTCCTTCCTCTCTCTCTCCATCTCCCTATCTCCCTATTCCTTCCCCTCTCTCCATCTCCCTATCTCACTATTCCTTCCTCTCTCTCTCCATCTCCCTATCTCACTATTCCTTCCTCTTTCTCTCTCCATCTCCCTATCTCCCTATTCCTTCCTCTCCCTCTCCCTATCTCACTATTCTTTCCTCTCTCTCTCCATCTCCCTATCTCACTATTCCTTCTTCTCTCTCTCCATCTCCATATCTCACTATTCCTTCCTCTCTCTCCATCTCCCTATCTCACTATTCCTTCTTCTCTCTCCATCTCCCTATCTCACTATTCCTTCTTCTCTCTCTCTCTCCATCTCCCTATCTCACTATTCCTTCATCTCTCTCTCCATCTCCCTATCTCACTATTCCTTCCTCTCTCTCTCCATCTCCCTATCTCACTATTCCTTCCTCTCTCTCTCCATCTCCCTATCTCACTATTCCTTCCTCTCTCTCTCCATCTCCCTATCTCACTATTCCTTCCTCTCTCTCTCCATCTCCCTATCTCACTATTCCTTCCTCTCTCTCTCCATCTCCCTATCTCACTATTCCTTCCTCTCTCTCTCCATCTCCCTATCTCACTATTCCGTCCTCTCTCTCTCTCCATCTCCCTATCTCACTATTCCTTCCTCTCTCTCTCCATCTCCCTATCTCCCTATTCCTTCCTCTCTCTCTCCATCTCCCTATCTCCCTATTCCTTCCTCTCTCTCTCCATCTCCCTATCTCACTATTCCTTCCTCTCTCTCCATCTCCCTATCTCACTATTCCTTCCTCTCTCTCTCCATCTCCCTATCTCACTATTCCTTCCTCTCTCTCCATCTCCATATCTCACTATTCCTTCCTCTCTCTCCATCTCCCTATCTCACTATTCCTTCCTCTCTCTCCATCTCCCTGTCTCACTATTCCTTCCTCTCTCTCTCCATCTCCCTATCTCACTATTCCTTCCTCTCTCTCTCTCCATCTCCCTATCTCACTATTCCTTCCTCTCTCTCTCTCCATCTCCCTATCTCACTATTCCTTCCTCTCTCTCTCTCCATCTCCCTATCTCACTATTCCTTCCTCTCTCTCCATCTCCCTATCTCACTATTCCTTCCTCTCTCTCTCCATCTCCCTATCTCACTATTCCTTCCTCTCTCTCTCTCCATCTCCCTATCTCACTATTCCTTCCTCTCTCTCTCTCCATCTCCCTATCTCCCTATTCCTTCCTCTCTCTCTCCATCTCCCTATCTCCCTATTCCTTCCTCTCTCTCCATCTCCCTATCTCACTATTCCTTCCGCTCTCTCTCCATCTCCCTATCTCACTATTCCTTCCTCTCTCTCTCTCCATCTCCCTGTCTCACTATTCCTTCCTCTCTCTCTCCATCTCCCTATCTCACTATTCCTTCCTCTCTCTCTCTCCATCTCCCTATCTCACTATTCCTTCCTCTCTCTCTCTCCATCTCCCTATCTCACTATTCCTTCCTCTCTCTCTCTCCATCTCCCTATCTCACTATTCCTTCCTCTCTCTCCATCTCCCTATCTCACTATTCCTTCCTCTCTCTCTCCATCTCCCTATCTCACTATTCCTTCCTCTCTCTCTCTCCATCTCCCTATCTCACTATTCCTTCCTCTCTCTCTCTCCATCTCCCTATCTCCCTATTCCTTCCTCTCTCTCTCCATCTCCCTATCTCCCTATTCCTTCCTCTCTCTCCATCTCCCTATCTCACTATTCCTTCCGCTCTCTCTCCATCTCCCTATCTCACTATTCCTTCCTCTCTCTCTCTCCATCTCCCTATCTCACTATTCCTTCCTCTTTCTCTCTCCATCTCCCTATCTCCCTATTCCTTCCTCTCCCTCTCCATATCTCACTATTCCTTCCTCTTTCTCTCTCCATCTCCCTATCTCACTATTCCTTCCTCTCTCTCTCTCCATCTCCCTATCTCACTATTCCTTCCTCTTTCTCTCTCCATCTCCCTATCTCACTATTCCTTCCTCTCTCTCTCCATCTCCCTATCTCCCTATTCCTTCCTCTCCCTCTCCATCTCCCTATCTCACTATTCCTTCCTCTTTCTCTCTCCATCTCCCTATCTCACTATTCCTTCCTCTTTCTCTCCATCTCCCTATCTCCCTATTCCTTCCTCTCCCTCTCCATCTCCCTATCTCACTATTCCTTCCTCTTTCTCTCTCCATCTCCCTATCTCACTATTCCTTCCTCTCTCTCTCTCCATCTCCCTATCTCACTATTCCTTCCTCTTTCTCTCCATCTCCCTATCTCCCTATTACTTCCTCTCTCTCCATCTCCATATCTCACTATTCCTTCCTCTCTCTCCATCTCCCTGTCTCACTATTCCTTCCTCTCTCTCCATCTCCCTGTCTCACTATTCCTTCCTCTCTCTCTCCATCTCCCTATCTCACTATTCCTTCCTCTCTCTCTCTCCATCTCCCTATCTCACTATTCCTTCCTCTCTCTCTCTCCATCTCCCTATCTCACTATTCCTTCCTCTCTCTCTCTCCATCTCCCTATCTCACTATTCCTTCCTCTCTCTCTCTCCATCTCCCTATCTCACTATTCCTTCCTCTCTCTCTCCATCTCCCTATCTCACTATTCCTTCCTCTCTCTCTCTCCATCTCCCTATCTCACTATTCCTTCCTCTCTCTCTCTACATCTCCCTATCTCCCTATTCCTTCCTCTCTCTCTCCATCTCCCTATCTCCCTATTCCTTCCTCTCTCTCCATCTCCCTATCTCACTATTCCTCCCTCTCTCTCTCCATCTCCCTATCTCACTATTCCTTCCTCTCTCTCCATCTCCCTATCTCACTATTCCTTCCTCTCTCTCTCTCCATCTCCCTATCTCACTATTCCTTCCTCTTTCTCTCTCCATCTCCCTATCTCCCTATTCCTTCCTCTCCCTCTCCATATCTCACTATTCCTTCCTCTTTCTCTCTCCATCTCCCTATCTCACTATTCCTTCCTCTCTCTCTCTCCATCTCCCTATCTCACTATTCCTTCCTCTTTCTCTCTCCATCTCCCTATCTCACTATTCCTTCCTCTCTCTCTCCATATCTCCCTATTCCTTCCTCTCCCTCTCCATCTCCCTATCTCACTATTCCTTCCTCTTTCTCTCTCCATCTCCCTATCTCACTATTCCTTCCTCTCTCCATCTCCCTATCTCACTATTCCTTCCTCTCTCTCTCCATCTCCCTATCTCACTATTCCTTCCTCTCTCTCTCCATCTCCCTATCTCACTATTCCTTCCTCTTTCTCTCTCCATCTCCCTATCTCCCTTTTCCTTCCTCTCTCTCAATTCAATTCAATTCAATTCAATTCAAGGGGCTTTATTGGCATGGGAAACATGTGTTAACATTGCCAAAGCAAGTGAGGTAGATAATACACAAAAGTGAAATAAACAATACAAATTAACAGTAAACATTACACATACAGAAGTTTCAAAACAAGAAAGACATTACAAATGTCATATTATATATATACAGTGTTGTAACAATGTACAAATGGTTAAAGCACACAAGTTAAAATAAATAAGCATAAATATGGGTTGTATTTACAATGGTGTTTGTTCTTCACTGGTTGCCCTTTTCTTGTGGCAACAGGTCACAAATCTTGCTGCTGTGATGGCACACTGTGGAATTTCACCCAGTAGATATGGGAGTTTATCAAAATTGGATTTGTTTTCAAATTCTTTGTGGATCTGTGTAATCTGAGGGAAATATGTCTCTCTAATATGGTCATACATTGGGCAGGAGGTTAGGAAGTGCAGCTCAGTTTCCACCTCATTTTGTGGGCAGTGAGCACATAGCCTGTCTTCTCTTGAGAGCCATGTCTGCCTACGGCGGCCTTTCTCAATAGCAAGGCTATGCTCACTGAGTCTGTACATAGTCAAAGCTTTCCTTAAGTTTGGGTCAGTCACAGTGGTCAGGTATTCTGCCACTGTATACTCTCTGTTTAGGGCCAAATAGCATTCTAGTTTGCTCTGTTTTTTTGTTAATTCTTTCCAATGTGTCAAGTAATTATCTTTTTGTTTTCTCATGATTTGGTTGGGTCTAATTGTGCTGTTGTCCTGGGGCAACAGCAACAACTCTCTCCATCTCCCTATCTCCCTATTCCTTCCTCTCTCCATCTCCCTATCTCACTATTCCTTCCTCTGTCTCCATCTCCCTATCTCACTATTCCTTCCTCTCTCTCTCCATCTCCCTATCTCACTATTCCTTCCTCTCTCTCTCCATCTCCCTATCTCACTATTCCTTCCTCTCTCTCTCCATCTCCCTATCTCACTATTCCTTCCTCTCTCTCTCCATCTCCCTATCTCACTATTCCTTCCTCTCCCTATCTCACTATTCCTTCCTCTCTCTCTCTCTCTCTCTATCTCACTATTCCTTCCTCTCTCTCTCCATCTCCCTATCTCACTATTCCTTCTTCTCTCTCTCCATCTCCCTATCTCACTATTCCTTCATCTCCCTATCTCACTATTCCTTCCTCTCTCTCTCCATCTCCCTATCTCCCTATTCCTTCCTCTCTCTCCATCTCCCTATCTCACTATTCCTTCTTCTCTCTCTCTCCATCTCCCTATCTCACTATTCCTTCTTCTCTCTCTCCATCTCCCTATCTCACTATTCCTTCTTCTCTCTCTCCATCTCCCTATCTCACTATTCCTTCTTCTCTCTCTCCATCTCCCTCTCTCACTATTCCTTCCTCTCTCTCTCCATCTCCCTATCTCACTATTCCTTCCTCTCTCTCTCCATCTCCCTATCTCACTATTCCTTCCTCTCTCTCTCCATCTCCCTATCTCACTATTCCTTCTTCTCTCTCTCCATCTCCCTATCTCCCTATTCCTTCCTCTCTCTCTCCATCTCCCTATCTCCCTATTCCTTCCTCTCTCTCTCCATCTCCCTATCTCACTATTCCTTCTTCTCTCTCTCCATCTCCCTATCTCACTATTCCTTCTTCTCTCTCTCCATCTCCCTATCTCACTACTCCTTCCTCTCTCTCTCTCCATCTCCCTATCTCACTATTCCTTCTTCTCTCTCTCCATCTCCCTATCTCACTACTCCTTCCTCTCTCTCTCCATCTCCCTAGCTCACTACTCCTTCCTCTCTCCATCTCCCTATATCCCTATTCCTTCCTCTCTCTCTCCATCTCCCTATCTCCCTATTCCTTCTTCTCTCTCTCCATCTCCCTATCTCACTACTCCTTCCTCTCTCTCCCCATCTCCCTATCTCCCTACTCCTTCCTCTCTCTCTCCATCTCCCTATCTCCCTATTCCTTCCTCTCTCTCTCCATCTCCCTATCTCCCTATTCCTTCTTCTCTCTCTCCATCTCCCTATCTCCCTATTCCTTCTTCTCTCTCTCCATCTCCCTATCTCCCTATTCCTTCTTCTCTCTCCATCTCCCTATCTCACTACTCCTTCCTCTCTTTCTCTTTCTCCCTATCTCACTATTCCTTCCTCTCTCTCTCCATCTCCCTATCTCACTATTCTTTCCTCTCTCTCTCCATAACCCTATCTCACTACTCCTTCCTCTCTCTCTCCATCTCCCTATCTCCCTATTCCTTCCTCTCTCTCTTTCTCCCTATCTCACTACTCCTTCCTCTCTCTCTCCCTATTTCCCTTACTTTTTCTCTCTCTCAATCTACTAATTTCTCTACATCCCTCTCTCACTCTTCCTCCCTCCCTCTCTTTCTCCATCTCCCAATGTCTCTCCCTCCCTCTCTCGCTCTCTCTCTCTCTCCCCTTCTTTCCATTTCCAGCAGTCAGTATGAGAGAAGCAGAGCCAGTTGATACTCTGTGTTAGGCCTTATCATCGTGACTGTGATCAGAGCTATCCTCAGGGCTATTCTCTACTGTTTAACACAGGAGCATGAAGAGGTCATGTTTTTTCTCTGTCTCTCTCTCTTTCTCTGTGCGCATGTTTGACTGTGTGTGTGTGTGTGTGTGTGTGTGTGTGTGTGTGTGTGTGTGTGTGTGTGTGTGTGTGTGTGTGTGTGTGTGTGTGTGTGTGTGTGTGTGTGTGTGTGTGTGTGTGTGTGTGTGTGTGTGTGTGTGTGTGTGTGTGTGTGTGTGTGTGTGTGTGTGTGTGTGTGTGTGTGTGTGTGGGTGTGTGTGTGTGTATGCAGTAAAGCATGTCCATAGGAAACGGCTGTGTGTTTATGGTGGGCCATCTGGCCTCTTAGAACATAGCAGTAAATTATACCTAGAAGAGAGAGGAGAGGAGAGGAAAAGAACGGAGAGGAAAGGAGAGGTGAGGAGAGGAGATGAGAGGACAGGAAAGGAACAGAGAGGAAAGGAGAGGTGAGGAGATGAGAGGGAAGGAGTGGAGAGGAAAGGAGTGGAGAGGAAAGGAGTGGAGCGGAAAGGAGAGGTGAGGAGACGAGAGGAGAGGAACAGAGGGGAGAGGAACAGAGAGGAGAGGAAAAGAAAGGAAAGGAAATGAGAGGAGAGGAAAGGAGAGGAAAATAAATGAGGGGAAAGGAGAGGAGAGGATAGGAAAGGAAACCTCCTCTCGTAATCTCCTCCTCTCCCCAGAAAACCCTCACTGACACTTCTGTTATACAACTCTGGATATTAATATGTTGTGTTGAGAAACTGGAGAACAAAGACCTGAGGTCTGTTGAAACCCTATGACCCACACACAGCAGATCTCCACAGTCACTTTGGGAGGCAGGTAGCCTAGCTGTTCAGAGCAGGTAGCCTAGCGGTTCAGAGCAGGTAGCCTAGCGGTTAAGAGCAGGTAGCCTAGAGGTTAAGAGCAGGTAGCCTAGCTGTTCAGAGCAGGTAGCCTAGCGGTTAAGAGCAGGTAGCCTAGCGGCTAAGAGCAGGTAGCCTAGCGGTTAAGAGCAGGTAGCCTAGAGGTTAAGAGCAGGTAGCCTAGCGGTTCAGAGCAGGTAGCCTAGCGGTTAAGAGCAGGTAGCCTAGAGGTTAAGAGCAGGTAGCCTAGCGGTTAAGAGCAGGTAGCCTAGAGGTTAAGAGCAGGTAGCCTAGCAGTTCAGAGCAGGTAGCCTAGAGGTTAAGAGCAGGTAGCCTAGCAGTTCAGAGCAGGTAGCCTAGAGGTTAAGAGCAGGTAGCCTAGCGGTTCAGAGCAGGTAACCTAGCGGTTCAGAGCAGGTAACCTAGCGGTTCAGAGCAGGTAGCCTAGAGGTTAAGAGCAGCAAATCACACAAGCTTTAAATTATTCAAAAGTGATAATTTCTTTAATGTTGGGTGGTAGAACTACGAGGAACATCAATGAATTTGCTGCTTGGATGGTCACTGCTCACTCTGCCAAATACTGTAGCAGAAGAGACAGGGAGAGAGTGGATAATTGGAGAGAGAGAGAAAGAGCAACAGAGAGAGAGAGAGCAACAGAGAGAGAGAGAGAGAGAGAGAGAGAAAGAGAGAGAGCAACAGAGAGATGATATAGTGATAATTGTCACCTTGATAGAATGATTACTACTCTAATATTCACTGAGGAAGCACATGTTATGGATGAGAAACACATATATATAATAAACGCTGTGTGTGTGTGTAATCAATACGAGGTTAAAAATATTAGTTCTGTTATATTCAAACAGTGAAACAAGTGGTTTGTTTTATTTCTGTTAGAGCACCGATTATTAAGACAATTAACAGTCTATCTGTGTTACACACACACACACACACACACACACACACACACACACACACACACACACACACACACACACACACACACACACACACACACACACACACACACACACACACACACACACACACACACACACACACACACACACACACACACACGGTCTCCTACTAAGTTCTCAGAGTGCCAGAGAGCTGTGCAGCAGCTGTTCTGTATTAAGGTTCCAGGACACTGGTGCTGAGGCAGAATAACTCTTATGGAAATGATGGTAACACTTCACAATAAGGTGTTCACAAAGGACTTGTAATGACTAACTAACTAGCTAGTGGATTAGCAAAACGTGTGATAACTAGCTAACCCCCTTTAATCTGTGGTAGCTAACTATTAGTGTTAGCAAGTAATGTTATTAGTATTAGTAGTATCAGTATTCTAATTATTAGTATTAGTAGTATTAGTAGCATTAGTATTAGTAGTAGTATAAGTATTCGTATCATCAGCATGTGTTTTATTAGTGCTAGTATTACTAGTATTCGTATTTGTAGCATTAGTATTATCAGCATTATTAGTAGTAGTAGCATTCGGAGTATTATTAGTAGTAGCAGTAGTAGCAGTATTAGTATTAGTAGCATCACTATTAGTATTATTAGTGGTAGTGTTATTAGTAGTATTAGTGTCATTAGTATTTGTGGTATTATTAGCGCTAGTATTATTAGTATTAGTATTGGTAGTATTAGTATTATTATTGGCTAGCAGTCGATAACCATGGTAACCAGACCACCATGTTAATCTGAATTAGCTGGTCTACTCACTATACCACTGATAGGATACAGACCACCATGTGTATCTGAATTAGCTGGTCTACTCACTATACCACTGATAGGATACAGACCACCCTGTTAATCTGAATTAGCTGGTCTACTCACTATACCACTGATAGGATACAGACCACCATGTTAATCTGAATTAGCTGGTCTACTCACTATACCACTGATAGGATACAGACCACCATGTGTATCTGAATTAGCTGGTCTACTCACTATACCACTGATAGGATACAGACCACCATGTTAATCTGAATTAGCTGGTCTACTCACTATACCACTGATAGGATACAGACCACCATGTTAATCTGAATTAGCTGGTCTACTCACTATACCACTGATAGGATACAGACCACCATGTTTATCTGAATTAGCTGGTCTACTCACTATACCACTGATAGGATACAGACCACCATGTTAATCTGAATTAGCTGGTCTACTCACTATACCACTGATAGGATACAGACCACCATGTGTATCTGAATTAGCTGGTCTACTCACTATACCACTGATAGGATACAGACCACCCTGTTTATCTGAATTAGCTAGTCTACTCACTATACCACTGATAGGATACAGACCACCCTGTGTATCTGAATTAGCTGGTCTACTCACTATACCACTGATAGGATACAGACCACCATGTTGATCTGAATTAGCTGGTCTACTCACTATACCACTGATAGGATACAGACCACCCTGTGTATCTGAATTAGCTGGTCTACTCACTATACCACTGATAGGATACAGACCACCATGTTGATCTGAATTAGCTGGTCTACTCACTATACCACTGATAGGATACAGACCACCCTGTGTATCTGAATTAGCTGGTCTACTCACTATACCACTGATAGGATACAGACCACCCTGTGTATCTGAATTAGCTGGTCTACTCACTATACCACTGATAGGATACAGACCACCATGTTGATCTGAATTAGCTGGTCTACTCACTATACCACTGATAGGATACAGACCACCATGTTGATCTGAATTAGCTGGTCTACTCACTATACCACTGATAGGATACAGACCACCATGTTTATCTGAATTAGCTGGTCTACTCACTATACCACTGATAGGATACAGACCACCATGTGTATCTGAATTAGCTGGTCTACTCACTATACCACTGATAGGATACAGACCACCCTGTTTATCTGAATTAGCTGGTCTACTCACTATACCACTGATAGGATACAGACCACCATGTTGATCTGAATTAGCTGGTCTACTCACTATACCACTGATAGGATACAGACCACCATGTTTATCTGAATTAGCTGGTCTACTCACTATACCACTGATAGGATACAGACCACCATGTGTATCTGAATTAGCTGGTCTACTCACTATACCACTGATAGGATACAGACCACCCTGTTTATCTGAATTAGCTGGTCTACTCACTATACCACTGATAGGATACAGACCATCATGTTGATCTGAATTACCTGGTCTACTCACTATACCACTGATAGGATACAGACCACCCTGTTTATCTGAATTAGCTGGTCTACTCACTATACCACTGATAGGATACAGACCACCCTGTTAATCTGAATTAGCTGGTCTACTCACTATACCACTGATAGGATACAGACCACCATGTGTATCTGAATTAGCTGGTCTACTCACTATACCACTGATAGGATACAGACCACCCTGTTTATCTGAATTAGCTGGTCTACTCACTATACCACTGATAGGATACAGACCACCATGTTGATCTGAATTAGCTGGTCTACTCACTATACCACTGATAGGATACAGACCACCCTGTTTATCTGAATTAGCTGGTCTACTCACTATACCACTGATAGGATACAGACCATCATGTTGATCTGAATTAGCTGGTCTACTCACTATACCACTGATAGGATACAGACCACCATGTTTATCTGAATTAGCTGGTCTACTCACTATACCACTGATAGGATACAGACCACCATGTTAATCTGAATTAGCTGGTCTACTCACTATACCACTGATAGGATACAGACCACCCTGTTTATCTGAATTAGCTGGTCTACTCACTATACCACTGATAGGATACAGACCACCATGTTTATCTGAATTAGCTGGTCTACTCACTATACCACTGATAGGATACAGACCACCCTGTGTATCTGAATTAGCTGGTCTACTCACTATACCACTGATAGGATACAGACCACCCTGTTAATCTGAATTAGCTGGTCTACTCACTATACCACTGATAGGATACAGACCACCATGTTAATCTGAATTAGCTGGTCTACTCACTATACCACTGATAGGATACAGACAACCATGTTTATCTGAATTAGCTGGTCTACTCACTATACCACTGATAGGATACAGACCACCATGTTAATCTGAATTAGCTAGTCTACTCACTATACCACTGATAGGATACAGACCACCATGTTAATCTGAATTAGCTGGTCTACTCACTATACCACTGATAGGATACAGACCACCATGTTAATCTGAATTAGCTGGTCTACTCACTATACCACTGATAGGATACAGACCACCATGTTTATCTGAATTAGCTGGTCTACTCACTATACCACTGATAGGATACAGACCACCCTGTTAATCTGAATTAGCTGGTCTACTCACTATACCACTGATAGGATACAGACCACCATGTTAATCTGAATTAGCTAGTCTACTCACTATACCACTGATAGGATACAGACCACCCTGTTTATCTGAATTAGCTGGTCTACTCACTATACCACTGATAGGATACAGACCACCATGTTAATCTGAATTAGCTAGTCTACTCACTATACCACTGATAGGATACAGACCATCATGTGTATCTGAATTAGCTGGTCTACTTACTATACCACTGATAGGATACAGACCACCCTGTTTATCTGAATTAGCTGGTCTACTCACTATACCACTGATAGGATACAGACCATCATGTGTATCTGAATTAGCTGGTCTACTCACTATACCACTGATAGGATACAGACCACCCTGTTTATCTGAATTAGCTGGTCTACTCACTATACCACTGATAGGATACAGACCACCCTGTTTATCTGAATTAGCTGGTCTACTCACTATACCACTGATAGGATACAGACCACCATGTGTATCTGAATTAGCTGGTCTACTCACTATACCACTGATAGGATACAGACCACCATGTTTATCTGAATTAGCTGGTCTACTCACTATACCACTGATAGGATACAGACCACCATGTGTATCTGAATTAGCTGGTCTACTCACTATACCACTGATAGGATACAGACCACCATGTTAATCTGAATTAGCTAGTCTACTCACTATACCACTGATAGGATACAGACCACCATGTTTATCTGAATTAGCTGGTCTACTCACTATACCACTGATAGGATACAGACCACCATGTTTATCTGAATTAGCTGGTCTACTCACTATACCACTGATAGGATACAGACCACCATGTTTATCTGAATTAGCTGGTCTACTCACTATACCACTGATAGGATACAGACCACCATGTTTATCTGAATTAGCTGGTCTACTCACTATACCACTGATAGGATACAGACCACCATGTTAATCTGAATTAGCTGGTCTACTCACTATACCACTGATAGGATACAGACCACCATGTTTATCTGAATTAGCTGGTCTACTCACTATACCACTGATAGGATACAGACCACCATGTTAATCTGAATTAGCTGGTCGACTCACTATACCACTGATAGGATACAGACCACCATGTTTATCTGAATTAGCTGGTCTACTCACTATACCACTGATAGGATACAGACCATCATGTGTATCTGAATTAGCTGGTCTACTCACTATACCACTGATAGGATACAGACCACCATGTTTATCTGAATTAGCTGGTCTACTCACTATACCACTGATAGGATACAGACCACCATGTTAATCTGAATTAGCTGGTCTACTCACTATACCACTGATAGGATACAGACCACCATGTTTATCTGAATTAGCTGGTCTACTCACTATACCACTGATAGGATACAGACCACCATGTTTATCTGAATTAGCTGGTCTACTCACTATACCACTGATAGGATACAGACCACCATGTTAATCTGAATTAGCTAGTCTACTCACTATACCACTGATAGGATACAGACCACCATGTTTATCTGAATTAGCTGGTCTACTCACTATACCACTGATAGGATACAGACCACCATGTTTATCTGAATTAGCTGGTCTATTCACTATACCACTGATAGGATACAGACCACCATGTTAATCTGAATTAGCTGGTCTACTCACTATACCACTGATAGGATACAGACCACCATGTTAATCTGAATTAGCTAGTCTACTCACTATACCACTGATAGGATACAGACCACCCTGTTTATCTGAATTAGCTGGTCTACTCACTATACCACTGATAGGATACAGACCACCATGTTAATCTGAATTAGCTGGTCTACTCACTATACCACTGATAGGATACAGACCACCCTGTTTATCTGAATTAGCTGGTCTACTCACTATACCACTGATAGGATACAGACCACCATGTTAATCTGAATTAGCTGGTCTACTCACTATACCACTGATAGGATACAGACCACCCTGTTGATCTGAATTAGCTGGTCTACTCACTATACCACTGATAGGATACAGACCACCCTGTTTATCTGAATTAGCTGGTCTACTCACTATACCACTGATAGGATACAGACCACCATGTTTATCTGAATTAGCTGGTCTACTCACTATACCACTGATAGGATACAGACCACCATGTTTATCTGAATTAGCTGGTCTACTCACTATACCACTGATAGGATACAGACAACCATGTTAATCTGAATTAGCTGGTCTACTCACTATACCACTGATAGGATACAGACCACCATGTGTATCTGAATTAGCTGGTCTACTCACTATACCACTGATAGGATACAGACCATCATGTGTATCTGAATTAGCTGGTCTACTCACTATACCACTGATAGGATACAGACCACCATGTTGATCTGAATTAGCTGGTCTACTCACTATACCACTGATAGGATACAGACCACCATGTTGATCTGAATTAGCTGGTCTACTCACTATACCACTGATAGGATACAGACCATCATGTGTATCTGAATTAGCTGGTCTACTCACTATACCACTGATAGGATACAGACCACCATGTTTATCTGAATTAGCTGGTCGACTCACTATACCACTGATAGGATACAGACCACCATGTTGATCTGAATTAGCTGGTCGACTCACTATACCACTGATAGGATACAGACCATCATGTGTATCTGAATTAGCTGGTCTACTCACTATACCACTGATAGGATACAGACCATCATGTGTATCTGAATTAGCTGGTCTACTCACTATACCACTGATAGGATACAGACCATCATGTGTATCTGAATTAGCTGGTCTACTCACTATACCACTGATAGGATACAGACCATCATGTGTATCTGAATTAGCTGGTCTACTCACTATACCACTGATATGATACAGATATTTTACAAATGTATCTTTCTATTAAATTACATGTTGTTCTTATATATAGATTGTGTGATGTTATAAATGTCGGGAACTCATTAATACAGTAGGTTTCCACTTTCTTTAAAGGTATCTTTTCACCAGTTATAAAGGTAACTCATTTGGTAATGGTCAGTGGACGGCCACTTTAAAGTATAGTATCATTTTAGCAGGTATACATGTTGATAACTCAGTTATGAATGTTTATAGGCCCCATCCCCAACCCTGGCCCCTCCCCAGCCCTAACCTCAGTCCAACCCCAGCCCCAACCCCAGCCCCAACCTCAGCCCAAATCCCAGCCCCATCCCCAACCCCGGCCCAACCTCAGCCCCAACCCCGGCCCCTCCCCAGCCCCATCCCCAACCCTGGCCCCTCCCCAGCCCTAACCTCAGCCCCAACCCCGGCCCATCCCCAGCCCCAACCCCGGCCCATCCCCAACCCCAACCCCGGCCCATCCCCAACCCCAACCCCGGCCCATCCCCAACCCCAACCCCGGCCCATCCCCAACCCCAACCCCGGCCCATCCCCAGCCCCAACCCCGGCCCATCTCCAACCCCAACCCCGCCCCCAACCTCAGCCCAAACCCCAACCCCGGCCCAACCTCAGCCCCAACCCCGGCCCCTCCCCAACCCCAACCCCGGCCCATCCCCAACCCCAACCCCGCCCCCTCCCCAGCCCCAACCCCGCCCCCTCCCCAGCCCCAACCCCGCCCCCTCCCCAGCCCTAACCTCAGTTCCAACCCCCAGTCCCAATTCTGGCCTCAGTCACAGCTTCAACCCAGTGAGACACTAAATCTGGATTATGTCCAACCAGAGATCAATAAATCATCCTGCATTTATAAATCACCAAGCAATACTGTCAAATTCCATATTCTAATGTATTATACTGGTATGAACCCAGAGAGAGAGGAGCATTATGTAGATAGTCACCATGTAGACAAGTCTAGAGACAGAACAAGACTAGCTACACACCTAGACATTTATAATGTAGACACGACACTACACCTAGACATGTATAATGTAGACACTACACACCTAGACATTTATAATGTAGACACTACACACCTAGACATGTATAATGTAGACACTACACACCTAGACATGTATAATGTAGACACTACACACCTAGACATTTATAATGTAGACACTACACCTAGACATTTATAATGTAGACACTACACACCAAGACATTTATAATGTAGACACTACACACCAAGACATTTATAATGTAGACACCACACACCTACACATTTATAATGTAGACACTACACACCTAGACATTTATAATGTAGACACCACACACCTAGACATTTATAATGTAGACACTACACCTAGACATGTATAATGTAGACACTACACACCTACACATGTATAATGTAGACACTACACCTAGACATTTATAATGTAGACACCACACACCTAGACATTTATAATGTAGACACTACACACCTAGACATTTATAATGTAGACACCACACACCTAGACATTTATAATGTAGACACCACACACCTAGACATGTATAATGTAGACACTACACACCTAGACATTTATAATGTAGACACTACACACCTAGACATGTAAAATGTAGACACTACACACCTAGACATTTATAATGTAGACACTACACACCTAGACATTTATAATGTAGACACTACACACCAAGACATTTATAATGTAGACACTACACACCTAGACATGTATAATGTAGACACTACACCTAGACATGTATAATGTAGACACTACACACCTAGACATTTATAATGTAGACACTACACACCTAGACATGTATAATGTAGACACTACACCTAGACATTTATAATGTAGACACTACACACCAAGACATTTATAATGTAGACACTACACCTAGACATGTATAATGTAGACACTACACCTAGACATTTATAATGTAGATACTACACACCAAGACATTTATAATGTAGACACTACACACCAAGACATGTATAATGTAGACACTACACCTAGACATTTATAATGTAGACACTACACACCAAGACATTTATAATGTAGACACTACACCTAGACATGTATAATGTAGACACTACACACCTAGACATTTATAATGTAGACACTACACACCTAGACATTTATAATGTAGACACTACACACCTAGACATTTATAATGTAGACACTACACACCTAAACATTTATAATGTAGACACTACACACCTAGACATTTATAATGTAGACACTACACACCTAGACATTTATAATGTAGGCACTACACCTAGACATTTATAATGTAGACACTACACACCTAGACATGTATAATGTAGACACTACACACCTAGACATTTATAATGTAGACACTACACACCAAGACATTTATAATGTAGACACTACACACCTAGACATTTATAATGTAGACACTACACACCAATACATTTATAATGTAGACACTACACACCTAGACATTTATAATGTAGACACTACACCTAGACATTTATAATGTAGACACTACACATAGACATTTATAATGTAGACACTACACACCTAGACATGTATAATGTAGACACTACACCTAGACATGTATAATGTAGACACTACACACCTAGACATTTATAATGTAGACACTACACACCTAGACATTTATAATGTAGACACTACACCTAGACATTTATAATGTAGACACTACACACCTAGACATGTATAATGTAGACACTACACACCTAGACATTTATAATGTAGACACTACACACCTAGACATTTATAATGTAGACACTACACCTAGACATTTATAATGTAGACACTACACCTAGACATTTATAATGTAGACACTACACACCGAGACATTTATAATGTAGACACTACACACCTAGACATGTATAATGTAGACACTACACACCTAGACATTTATAATGTAGACACTACACACCTAGACATGTATAATGTAGACACCACACACCTAGACATGTATAATGTAGACACTACACACCTAGACATTTATAATGTAGACACTACACCTAGACATTTATAATGTAGACACTACACCTAGACATTTATAATGTAGACACTACACACCTAGACATTTATAATGTAGACACTACACCTAGACATTTATAATGTAGCTGGATAATGGAACTATATCTCCACATATCACCATGGAAGCTGGATAATGGAACGATATCTCCACATATCACCATGGAAGCTGTATAATGGAACTATATCTCCACATATCACCATGGAAGCTGGATAATGGAACTATATCTCCACATATCACCATGGAAGCTGGATAATGGAACTATATCTCCACATATAACCATGGAAGCTGTATAATGGAACTGTATCTCCACATATCACCATGGAAGCTGTATAATGGAACTATATCTCCACATATCACCATGGAAGCTGTATAATGGAACTATATCTCCACATATCACCATGGAAGCTGTATAATGGAACTATATCTCCACATATCACCATGGAAGCTGTATAATGGAACTATATCTCCACATATCACCATGGAAGCTGTATAATGGAACTATATCTACACATATCACCATGGAAGCTGTGTAATGGAACTATATCTTCACATATCACCATGGAAGCTGTATAATGGAACTATATCTTCACATATCACCATGGAAGCTGGATAATGGAACTATATCTTCACTGTATAATGGAACTATATCTCCACATATCACCATGGAAGCTGTGTAATGGAACTATATCTTCACATATCACCATGGAAGCTGTATAATGGAACTATATCTTCACATATCACCATGGAAGCTGTATAATGGAACTATATCTCCACATATCACCATGGAAGCTGTATAATGGAACTATATCTCCACATATCACCATGGAAGCTGTATAATGGAACTATATCTCCACATATCACCATGGAAGCTGTATAATGGAACTATATCTCCACATATCACCATGGAAGCTGTATAATGGAACTATATCTACACATATCACCATGGAAGCTGTGTAATGGAACTATATCTTCACATATCACCATGGAAGCTGTATAATGGAACTATATCTTCACATATCACCATGGAAGCTGGATAATGGAACTATATCTTCACTGTATAATGGAACTATATCTCCACATATCACCATGGAAGCTGTGTAATGGAACTATATCTTCACATATCACCATGGAAGCTGTATAATGGAACTATATCTTCACATATCACCATGGAAGCTGTATAATGGAACTATATCTTCACTGTATAATGGAACTATATCTCCACATATCACCATGGAAGCTGGATAATGGAACTATATCTCCACATATCACCATGGAAGCTGGATAATGGAACTATATCTCCACATATCACCATGGAAGCTGTGTAATGGAACTATATCTTCACATATCACCATGGAAGCTGGATAATGGAACTATATCTCCACATATCACCATGGAAGCTGGATAATGGAACTATATCTCCACATATCACCATGGAAGCTGTGTAATGGAACTATATCTTCACATATCACCATGGAAGCTGTATAATGGAACTATATCTTCACATATCACCATGGAAGCTGGATAATGGAACTATATCTTCACTGTATAATGGAACTATATCTCCACATATCACCATGGAAGCTGTGTAATGGAACTATATCTTCACATATCACCATGGAAGCTGTATAATGGAACTATATCTTCACATATCACCATGGAAGCTGTATAATGGAACTATATCTTCACTGTATAATGGAACTATATCTCCACATATCACCATGGAAGCTGGATAATGGAACTATATCTCCACATATCACCATGGA
The DNA here is from genome assembly GCF_045679555.1 of Salvelinus alpinus. Classification (NCBI taxonomy): domain Eukaryota; kingdom Metazoa; phylum Chordata; class Actinopteri; order Salmoniformes; family Salmonidae; genus Salvelinus; species Salvelinus alpinus. The sequence continues at coordinate 12,730,809 of NC_092086.1, forward strand.
AGCTGGATAATGGAACTATATCTCCACATATCACCATGGAAGCTGTGTAATGGAACTATATCTTCACATATCACCATGGAAGCTGGATAATGGAACTATATCTCCACATATCACCATGGAAGCTGGATAATGGAACTATATCTCCACATATCACCATGGAAGCTGTATAATGGAACTATATCTCCACATATCACCATGGAAGCTGGATAATGGAACTATATCTCCACATATCACCATGGAAGCTGGATAATGGAACTATATCGCCACATATCACCATGGAAGCTGTATAATGGATAACTAAACATTTACTCATACTTCTGAAACATGAGGGGTCGTGTCAAAGTGTCTGACTATGCGTTGACCGGGTGGTCAGGTGTGGCTATAGAAACTGACAATCAGCTGAACCTATCAGACACCTTACACTACGGGTCGGCTACAGGCTAAGGAACTATCACCAACATTTCACAGCAATAAAAAGGTACAAATATAACAAATAAATAAAAATACATTATTTTCTCCTTTCGGAGAGGAAATGAGAGTTGAAACACGGCTAGTGTTCCTCAATAATACATCCTGTTAATCATCTCCTGTCTCACAGCAACCACTGGAGCATCGCAACAAGATCACTTCAAGGGGAATAAGCTGATAGAAATAATGAAGGAGGAAAAGAGGGAGGGAGAGAGAAAGTAACCCTAAAAATATATCCCTGTTTCAGCATAATTACTGATGTGGCTGATACGCTGATGAGAGAGAGAGAGATAGAGATAGAGCGGGAGAGGGGGAGAGCGAGAGAGAGAGAGAGAGAGAGAGAGAGAGAGAGAGAGAGAGAGAGAGAGAGAGAGAGAGAGAGAGAGAGGGAGGGAGAGAGAGAGAGAGAGAGGGAGAGAGAGAGAGAGAGAGAGAGAGAGAGAGAGAGAGAGAGAGAGAGAGAGAGAGAGAGAGAGAGAGAGACAGAGAGAGAGACAGAGAGAGAGAGAGAGAGAGAGAGAGAGAGAGTGGGATTCCCCAATGAGCAGACCAACAGCAGAAATAAGAAGGAAAGCTGATTAAGAGACTGAGCCCTGACCTCTACTGGAGAACATAGACACTGTGGGTCCTATTCTGGACTGTAGGATCAGTGAACATAGCTGACACCTGACCTCTACTGGAGAACATAGACTACGCAGAAACTTTCTGTCAGAGAAGAGATTGGGAAGGGAAAAATAGGGAAGTGGACAGAAAGAGAAGAGAGAAAGAGATTGAAAAGGGTGGTTAGAAGGGTGGATAGATAGAGGGGATAGGAAAAAAGAGATAGATAGAATGAGAGAGAGAGATAGAAAAAGAGACAGAACGAGACAGAGTGTGAAAGAGAGAGAGAGAAACAGAGAGAGAAAGAAAGAAAGACAGACAAAGAGAGAGAGAGAGAGACAGAGGGAGTCATGCTCAACATGAGCTCCTGATATATTTTATTTTTTTTTGGTTTTTAGAATGAGATAAACACTCTAATCGAAGAAGAATTCCAGACAAGAAGTAATGAACAACAACTCTATTCATTCAGAATAGAAAAAAAAAAAATAACTTTGCGCCTCAAGTTAAGAAGTTTTGAGTCTAGCTAGCTAGCTACACATCAAAGACCTAGCCAGCAGACTAACAAGCTAGCCAGAAGAAACGAGCTAGAACAAACCTAGCAAGGGCAGTTAATACAACTACATCAAACGACCAAACTGAGTGAGTAAACCAAAAAGGAGCACGGACTAACTGTAAACATATCTTCAGTTTTTTGTGTGAGGATTTTTCACTCTTTTTGCTGTTTTTTGAACTAAAGTAGCGCGAACAGCAGACAAACAAATCGGTTGCCATGGCAACGGGGCAGCAGAACAGCGCAGCAGGAGCAGTAGTAGCAGAGCGCACAGACACCATGTCCCCACTCCCCCTCAGCGCAGAATCCATTCTCTACCCAAAAAAGGCCAAAAATGACACAATGAGGAAAACTTTTAAACAGAAACTACTAGAGGAGAGGCCAGAAACCCTTTTTGCAGACCTCTACAAAAACGGTGACGTGAGTAATCTCATCTTCCTCACTGACCAGCCAAATGCATGGCGCTCAGCAGTCTGCTCTCACTACCCATGCATAAAGAAAGAGGGAATCTGTAATGGGTGGAAGCTGAAAATCAAAGAGACAGACGACCCTGACAGCACCATGATAACAATCAACCTCTACAAGACTGGAACTGTCATGGTGCAAGGTAACATTAGGCTGTTTGAAACAGACTTTCAGACCATTAAGGAGAGAGCGGAGAGAGAAAAGGACACCACCAGTGACATGCCCTCCCACAAGAGAAACTCCACCAGCACCACCCTCACCCCTACCCTCCCCACCCAAACAAGCACATCCAGCACCTCTCTTCCCACCATAGTGGAGGACACGCCCCAGGAGGAGAGCGACCCCCTCAGTGCAGAGCAGGCTCAGGCCCTCCTCACCACCATGGCTGCCATGAGGGATGAGTTCACCAAACTGGAGGGGGAGGTGGTCCTGCTCAGGGAGAGCGTGAGCAAACAGCAACCAGACAACCACACCTTAGAGGAGCTCCTAACCAAGGTGAGGACAGAGCAGGACAGCAGCCTTGCAACACAGCTGAAAGAGGTTCAGCAAGAGAGAGACGGACTCAAGAGAGAGCTGGCTGATCTAACAAAGGAGGTGAGAGAGCTCCAAAAAGACAGGCAGAGCAGCAATAAGGAGCTGACCGCACTAAGAGAGGAGCTGCAGGAGAGAAAGAGAGCAGAGGACAGGCTGCAGGAGCAGATAGATCACCACCCTATGACCTGCCCTCACACAGCAGAGGAACCCAGCTCAACCAGCCAGACTTCCCCAGCCCTGGCTGCTGCATCCCTCCTCCCCAACCCACAGAACAGCCTCCCACTGACAGTGGCACCGACACAGACCAGCCACACCCCAGCTCCAACACCCACCAGCCCCCCCTCTGCCCCCCCCAGTCCAGAAGAAACACTGGCTGACATCGTCCTGTTAATGGACTCAAATGGGAAGTATGTTCAGGAGAAGAAACTTTTCCCTAGACACAAAACGAGAAAGGTGTGGTGCCCAACAACGCAGAGTGCCATGGAGCTGCTTGATAAGAACCATCTCGGGTCGCCAAGCCACATAATCATACACACCGGAAGCAACGACCTGCGTGCTCAGCAGGAGAGGGTGGCCACTTCACTACGGGGAGTGATTGAGAAGGCCTCCGCAATCTTCCCCAACACAAGAATCATAGTGTCAACCCTTCTACAGAGGAGGGACTTCCACCCTGCCACAATCCAAAGAATAAACGCCAGCCTATCCCGGGACTGTGCCCTGCGACCCAATGTACACCTGGCCCACCATCCCACCCTCGATCTGGACTGTCTCTATGACCATGTTCACCTGTACAGGGAGACAGTCCCCATCCTTGCCAAGACTCTCAAGGACGTCGCTTTAAACCGCAGCCCGACCTCTCCACCCAGGAACAGCAGAGCAATCTCCACCCTGCCGAGATCACCGAGACAACATCCCGGACCAGCACCCTGGACCCCCCAGCCACGACCACAGCACCACCAACCTCAATGCCCACCACAGCCAGCGCAGCACAGACCACCCCAGCCCAGCTTCAGAGCCACCCAGACGAGGCCTCCCACCCCCCTGCCCCCCACCGCAGACCCACACCTGGAGGAGCCACAGCCCAGCAGGCAGAGCTACGCACAGGCTGTGAGAGGAGCAACTGGCCCAGCCCCCACCAACCAAATGAGTGACATCAAACAAATGCTGAGTCTACTATGCTCACATGTGATGGGCCGAGGGTCATGGTAAGATGAGCACATGAACTCCACCATTCTCACACTACATCCACCCAAGTGGCATGACACAAATTCTATCTTAAATTATAAACAAATCACATTTGCAAAATAAGAGTTTACTTTAATTGAAAAGTCCTATTTTAATGGTTCTTCTTGGATTGTGAGTGTTTGTCTCATTTTGAAAGGTAAAGAAAAGAAAAGAAAAAAAGTGATGAAGTATTTTTACGTTGCATGTTGGAATTTACAAGGATTGAAGTCCTCTGCTTTTGGGCTAAAGAGCAGAAACCCAGACTTCCTGAAAGAAATTGATGATGTTGATATTGTAGTACTACAGGAAACATGGTGCAGAGGTGATGTTTCCACTGGCTGTCCACTAGGTTATAGGGAGATAATCATACCATCCACTAAATTAAAAGGAATCAAACAGGGCAGAGACTCAGGGGGATTGCTAATATGGTATAAATCTGAACTAATTAATTCAATCGAATTGATCAAAACAGGAGAATTCTTTATCTGGTTAAAAATAAACAAGGAGGCTATCTTGACAGATAAAAACGTCTTCCTCTGTGCCACATACATTCCCCCCTCAGAGTCACCCTACTTCAATGAAGAGAGTTTCTCCATTCTAGAGGGGGAGATTAGTCACTTTCAGGCCCAAGGCAACGTACTGGTCTGTGGAGACCTGAATGCTAGAACAGCAGAAGTACAAGACACTATTAACAGTCATGGGGATAAACACCTACCAGGAAGCAACAACCTTTCCCTCCCCACATACCCCCACAGAAACAACTATGACAAAGTGAAAAACAAAAACGGAGTACAGCTCCTGAGGCTCTGTCGAACACTGGGTCTGTACATAGTCAATGGCAGGCTGAGAGGAGACTCTTTTGGTAGGTACACCTACAGCTCATCTCTTGGCAGCAGCACTGTAGACTACTTCCTCACCGACCTAAACCCAGAGTCTCTCAGAGCCTTCACAGTCAGCCCACTAACACCTCTCTCAGACCACAGTAAAATCACAGTGTATCTGAGAAGAGCAGAACCCAACCATGAAGCATCACGGCCCAATAAATTACATGGTACTAAACAAGCCTATAGATGGAGTGCAAACAGTACAGACATCTACCAAAAAGCAATTAGTAGCCAAAAAATACAATCTCTCCTGGACAACTTTTTAGCCTTAACGTTCTCCTTCAGCAATGAAGGTGTAAATTTGGCCGTTAGGAACATAAACTTTATATTTTACAAATTAGCCTCCTTGGCTAATCTAAAGAAGCATAAGAGCAAACCAAAAATAACAGATAATGAAAAATGGTTTGATAATGATTGCAAAAATCTAAGAAAGTCATTGAGAAATATATCTAATCAAAAACACAGAGAACCAGACAACAAAAATATACGCCTTCAATATGGGGAAACACTGAAGCAATACAAACGCACCCTAAGAACAAAAAAGGAACAGCACATTAGAAATCAGCTGGATGGAATTGAGGAATCCATAGAATCAAACCACTTCTGGGAGAATTGGAATAAATTAAACAAACCTCATCATGAGGAATTGGCTATCCAAAATGGGGATATGTGGAGAAATCACTTTGCAAACCTCTACAGCAATATAACAAAGAGCCCAGAACAAAAAGATATACAAGAAAAATTACAAATCCTTGAATTAGCAGTCAAAGACTATCAGAATCCTGTGGATACCCCAATTACAGAAGAAGAATTATTGGAAAAACTATGCAATCTCCAACCCAAAAAGGCCTGTGGTGCTGATGGTATTTTAAATGAAATGATCAAATATACAGACCACAAATTCAAATTGGCTATACTCAAACTCTTCAACATTATCCTCACTGCAGGTATTTTCCCCGATATTTGGAACCAGGGATTGATCACACCAATCTATAAAAATGGAGACAAATTTGACCCAAATAATTAGAGGAATTTGCGTTAACAGCAACTTGGGGAAAATTCTCTGCAGTATTATAAATAGCAGACTACATCATTTCCTTGACGAACACAACGTCCTGAGCAGAAGCCAGATTGGATTTCTAAAAAATTATCGTACAACAGACCACATTTACACCCTCCACACTCTAATTGATAAACAAGTTAACCAAAACAAAGGCAAAATCTACTCGTGTTTTGTAGATTTCAAGAAAGCATTTGATTCAATTTGGCACGAAGGTCTTTTTTATAAACTAATAGAAAGTGGTATTGGAGGGAAAACATATGATTTTATTAAATCAATGTACACTAAAAACAAATGTGCGGTTAAAATTGGCAACAAGCAAACAGACTTCTTCTCTCAGGGGCGTGGAGTGAAACAGGGCTGCCCAATAAGTCCAACATTATTTAACATCTACATTAATGAATTGGCAAAAATATTAGAAGAATCGGCAGCACCTGGTATCACCCTACACAACACTGAAATCAAGTGTCTGCTGTACGCAGATGACCTGGTGCTGCTGTCTCCCACTAAAGAGGGGTTACAGCAGCACCTAGATCGTCTTCACAGGTTCTGTCAGACCTGGGCTCTGACCGTTAACCTAAAAAAAACAAATATAATGATATTCCAAAAAAGGTCGGGAAATAAGGATGACAAATATAAATTCTATTTGGACACAGTTCTATTAGAACACACCAAAAACTACACATATCTAGGACTAAATATCAGCAACACAGGTAGCTTTCACATGGCTGTGAATGAGCTGAGAGACAAAGCAAGAAGAGCATTCTATGCCATTAAAAGGAACATCAAAATTGAAATTCCAATTAGAATCTGGCTCAAAATTTTTCAATCAGTTATAGAACCAATTGCTCTATATGGTAGTGAAGTATGGGGTCCACTCTCTAATAATGAATTTACCAAATGGGACAAACATCCAATTGAAATATTGCATGCAGAGTTTTGCAAGACTGTTTTGCAAGTACAAAGAAAAACTCCAAATAACGCATGTAGGGCAGAATTGGGCCAATACCCCCTCCTCATTCGAATAGAAAAAAGAGCCATCAAATTTTACAACCATCTAAAAACAAGTGACCCCAAAACATTCCATCACACAGCTCTACAATGTCAAGAGATGAAACCAGAGAAGAGTCCCCTCAGCCAGCTGGTTCTGAGGCTCAGTTCACCAACCCAAACCAACCCCATAGAGCCTCGGGACAGCCCTCAGAAAATCTGGCCCAACCAAATCATCACAAAACAAAAAGAAAAATATATAACCTATTGGAAAGACACCACAAAAAATCAAAGTAAACTTCAATGCTATTTGTCTCTAAACAGACAGTACATGGTGGCAGACTATCTGACCACTGTGACTGATAGAAAACTGAGGAAAACATTGACTAGGTACAGACTCAGTGAGCACAGTCTGGCTATAGAGACCGGTCGTCACAGACAAACCTGGCTGCCCAGAGAGGACAGGCTGTGCCCACTCTGCTCCAGGGGAGAGGTAGAGACAGAGGTGCATTTCCTACTACACTGTGACAAATACTCAGACCTAAGAGCATATTTCTTTCCCAAAATTATAACTCAATACAAAGAATTTGAAACTATAAAAGATGAAGAAAAAATCAAATATTTATTGGGTGAAAAGCCAAAATGTGCAGTTTTGGCAGCCAAATATGTGTCCTCCTGCCACAACCTGAGGGACAGCCAGTGAAAAATGCAAAGTAATGTTGATAATATTTCCCATTTAGCTTAGTTTTGTTTTGTCTTTCATACCAGGTCATATGTCTTCTCAAGTCATGTTGACACTGGTCTACTACTGTTGCTTTAATGTATTGTTGTTCTGATTAATATTGTTGTTGTAGTTGCTGTTAATGGTAATCCCATGTCCACTACTACTATTATTATTGCTGTTGGTTCCACCATTTATTTATATATAAATATATATATATTTTGTATATATATACATATATATATTAGATTTTTATTTTTCGATATGTATACTTTGACAATGTAAGTAATAATGAACTTGCCATGTCAATAAAGTCAATTGAATTGAAATTGAATTGAATTGACAGAGAGAGAGAGAGACAGAGACAGAGATAGAGAGGAGAGAGAGAGGAACAGGGTGGATTAAACAATGGTAAAGGGAGGTAAAGTCCTGATATCTCTTAGACCAGGGTGAGAAACACTAGATAATTGGCCCTCCATGCACGACTCTAAAATTTCATCAGTCTGCTAATACAATCTCATAAACAGGTAGTGTCCCACATGGTGCACTATATAGGGAACAGAGCCCTATGGTCCTGGTCAAACGTAGTGCACTATAAAGGGAACAGGGAACCACTTGGGAGGGAGACCAAGTCTCCCAGAGGATGGTTAGTATGCTGTGGGCCGGCTGAGCTGGGTGACTGTCAACAATGCCACTGGATGATGCTATTTGCAACGCTGCTTTAAAGAGATGAAAACACACACACACACACACACCTGTGAGGCAGCAGGCGTATCTTTCACGGTGGCTTGATGCAGCAAGGTGAGGTATTGACTGATTGAATGCGGAGGCATGTGTGGAGGGAGGAGAACTATAAGTCAGGCTAAGACACGAGACCCTCACAAACTATCCCACACACACAGACACACAGAGAGACACACAGAGACACACAGAGACACACAGAGACACACAGAGACACACAGAGACACACAGAGACACACAGGTTATAAGGCAGCTTGTAGCAGGACAGATTGGTCTTCTGACTCCACAGCCAGAGAGATGATGGAACAGAACTCTACAGAAAGACCAGTTCAACACCCTGATCCGCTATCACTTCCTCATTCCACTGATTGGACAAAGGAGAGAATGGTCGTCACGCACGCACGCACGCACACACACACACACACACAAACTGTGGTGCTATATTGATTTCAACAGTATCACCTGTTCACTGTTACACCTGTTCACTGTTACACCTGTTCACCGTTACACCTGTTCACCGTCACACATGTTCACCGTTACACCTGTTCAACGTTACACCTGTTCACCGTTACACCTGTTCACCGTTACACCTGTTCACCGTTACACCTGTTCACCGTCACACCTGTTCACCGTTACACCTGTTCACCGTTACACCTGTTCACCGTTACACCTGTTCACCGTTACACCTGTTCACCGTTACACCTGTTCACTGTCACACCTGTTCACTGTCACACCTGTTCACCTCCAGACCTGTTCACCTCCAGACATGTTCACTGTTACACCTGTTCACTGTTACACCTGTTCACTGTTACACCTGTTCACTGTCACACCTGTTCACCTCCAGACCTGTTCACCTCCAGACCTGTTCACTGTTACACCTGTTCACTGTTACACCTGTTCACTGTCACACCTGTTCACCTCCAGACCTGTTCACCTCCAGACCTGTTCACCTCCAGACCTGTTCACCTCCAGACCTGTTCACCTCCAGACCTGTTCACCTCCAGACCTGTTCACCTCCAGACCTGTTCACCTCCAGACCTGTTCACCTCCAGACCTGTTCACCTCCAGACCTGTTCACCGCCAGACCTGTTCACCGCCAGAGCTGCAGTCTAATTTTAAGACCTTGACAGCTTCAGAATATAGGCTGTTTCAAACCTCCACTCTCCTCTCCTCACTCATTCCTCTACTTCTCCCTCCCTTCCTTCTCTCCACCTCCCTGCCTCCCTCCCTTCCTTCTCTCCCCCTCCCTCCCTCCCTCCCTGCCTCCCTCCCTCCCTTCCTTCCTTCTCTCCCTTCCTTCCTTCCTTCTCTCCCCCTCCCTCCCTCCCTCCCTGTCTCCCTCCCTGGCTACCTTGCTTCTCTCCCCCTCCCTCCCTCCCTCCCTCCCTGCCTCCCTCCCTCCCCTCCCCCTCCCTTCCTTCTCTCCCCCTCCCTCCCTCCCTGGCTATCTTGATTCTCTCCTCACTCTGTTCTCAACTATGCTGCCTGCCTGTGAGAGGGACCTGAAATACATGTGAGGACACAGACAGAGGAGGGAAGTCTCTTTAGAGTATCAAAGATACAATCAATCAATCAATCAAGATACAATAGATCAAAGCACGTCACACACACACACAAACACACACAGACACACACAGACACGCAGACTGTTTGTGTAGAGTATCAAAGTGACCGGTGGCTGTTGTAATGATGAGACGTTCAGTGTTATCCCTGAACTGTGTTAACCATCATATACCCAGGCCTGGAAGGCTGTTCAGTGTTATCCCTGAACTGTGTTAACCATCATATACCCAGGCCTGGAAGGCTGTTCAGTGTTATCCCTGAACTGTGTTAACCATCATATACCCAGGCCTGGAAGGCTGTTCAGTGTTATCCCTGAACTGTGTTAACCATCATATACCCAGGCCTGGAAGGCTGTTCAGTGTTATCCCTGAACTGTGTTAACCATCATATACCCAGGCCTGGAAGGCTGTTCAGTGTTATCCCTGAACTGTGTTAACCATCATATACCCAAGCCTGGAAGGCTGTTCAGTGTTATCCCTGAACTGTGTTAACCATCATATACCCAGGCCTGGAAGGCTGTTCAGTGTTATCCCTGAACTGTGTTAACCATCATATACCCAAGCCTGGAAGGCTGGAAGCAGCAGCAGTATCTCTGATTCAGGTCATTTACAAGCCTTTCTCTCTCCCTTTCTCTCTCCCTTTCCCTCTCCCTTTCCCTCTCTCTCTCTCCTTCCCTCTCCCTCCCTTTCCCTCTCCCTCTCCCTTTCCCTCTCTCCTTCCCTCTCCCCTTCTCTCTCCCTTTCCCTCTCTCTCTCTCCTTCCCTCTCCCCTTCTCTCTCCCTTTCCCTCTCTCTCTCTTTCCCTCTCTCTCTCTCCTTCCCTCTCCCTTTCTCTCTCCCTTTCCCTCTCTCTCCCTTTCCCTCTCTCTCTCTCCTTCTCTATTTCCCTCTCCCTTTCTCTCTCCCTTTCCCTCTCTCCTTCCCTCTCCCCTTCTCTCTCCCTTTCCCTCTCTCTCTCTCTCCTTCCCTCTCCCTTTCCCTCTCTCTCTCTTTCCCTCTCTCTCTCTCCTTCTCTCTCTTTCTCTCTCCCTTTCCCTCTCTCTCTCCCTTTCTCTCTCCCTTTCCCTCTCCCTTTCCCTCTCTCTCTCTCTCCTTCTCTATTTCCCTCTCCCTTTCTCTCTCCCTTTCCCTCTCTCCTTCCCTCTCCCCTTCTCTCTCCCTTTCCCCCTCTCTCTCTCCTTCCCTCTCCCCTTCTCTCTCCCTTTCCCTCTCTCTCTCTCCTTCCCTCTCCCCTTCCTCTCCATTTCCTTCTCTCTCTCCCTTTCCCTCTCTCTCTCTCCTTCCCTCTCCCCTTCTCTCTCCCTATCCTTCTCTCTCTCTCTCCCTTTCCCTCTCCCTCTCCCTCTCTCCTTCCCTCTCCCATTCTCTCTCCCTATCCTTCTCTCCCTCTCCTTCTCTCTCTCTCCCCCTTCCTTCTCTCTCTCTCCTTTGAAGTTTCTACTCTTAATAATAATAATATGGCTGATTAGTAGGGTGAAGCTTTCTCCCTGGCTGCTGTTTATGTAACTGCAGCAGCAACCTCTTAAAGCTGCAGAACACAGAGAGACAACGTGAGAGATATACAGACAGAGAGAGAGAGAGAGAGAGACACATAGAGAGAGAGAGACAGACAGAGAGAGAGACAGCGAGAGAGAGAGAGAGAGAGACACACACAGAGAGACACACATAGAGAGATAGAGAGAGACAGACAGAGAGAGAGAGACAGAGACATAGACAGAGAGAGAGAGAGAGAAGGATAGGGGGAGAGAGAGAGAAGGATAGAGAGAGAGAAGGAGAGAGAGAGAGGGAGACACAGAAAACGCACAACAATAAAACACACCAGCAAAACACTGTGTGTGTGTGTGTGTATGTATGTATGTGTGTATGTATGTAGGCCGCTAGGACCCTCTCCTACACTGAGCCCAGAACTGCTTCACATCACATGTTCCTTATTCTTCATCATATCCCTGACATTTAACAATCCACTGGTCCTACTACCCCAGGATAACACACACACAGAGAGAGAAAAAGAGAATAACATAATAAGAACCCTTATACCACGTCTCTCTCTCTCTCTCTCTCTCTCTCTCTCTCTCTCTCTCTCTCTCTCTCTCTCTCTCTCTCTCTCTCTCTCTCTCTCTCTCTCTCTCTCTCTCTCTCTCTCTCTCTCTCTCTCTCTCTCTCTCTCTCTCTCTCTCTCTCTCTCTCTCTCTCTCTCTCTCTCTCTCTCTCTCGGCATGGGAAACATGTGTTAACATTGCCAAAGCAAGTGAGGTAGATAATATACAAAAGTGAAATAAACAATACAAATTAACAGTAAACATTACACTCACAAAAGTTCCAAAAGAATAAAGACATTTCAAATGTAATATTATGTCTATATACAGTGTTGTAACGTTGTGTAAATAGGAAAACAAATCAACACAAATATTAGGTTGTTCTTCACTGGTTGTCTCTCTCTCTCTCTCTCTCTCTCTCTCTCTCTCTCTCTCTCTCTCTCTCTCTCTCTCTCTCTCTCTCTCTCTCTCTCTCTCTCTCTCTCTCTCTCTCTCTCTCTCTCTCTCTCTCTCTCTCTCTCTCTCTCTCTCTCTCTCTCTCTCTCTCTCTCTCTCTCTCTCCCTCTCTCTCTCTCTCTCTCTCTCTCTCTCTCTCTCTCTCTCTCTCTCTCTCTCTCTCTCCCTCTCTCTCTTTCTTTGTCTCTCTTTCCCTCTATCTCTAGTTGTCCATGCATCCCTCTCTTTCCCTCTCCTCCTGCCTTCATATCTCTCCCTCTGTCTCCTATCATAAATAAACACTGCTTCTGCAGCCTGTATGGGTGTGTGTGGGCGAGCAACAGGCACATTAATGTGTGTGTATGTGTTCGCGCCTGTGTGCAGTATGTATGTTTGCACACACAAATGTTTGCGAGAAGGTGAATTCTAAACATTACTGCATTACCATGGTTGCCTGTCTACCACAACATTACTGCATTACCATGGTTGTCTGTCTACCACAACATTACTGCATTACCATGGTTGTCTGTCTACCTCAACATTACTGCATTATCCTGGTTTATGTCTACCACAACATTACTGCATTACCATGGTTGTCTGTCTACCTCAACATTACTGCATTACCATGGTTGCCTGTCTACCACAACATTACTGCATTACCATGGTTGTCTGTCTACCACAACATTACTGCATTACCCTGGTTGTATGTCTACCACAACAGTACTGCATTACCATGGCTGTCTGTCTACCACAACATTACTGCATTACCATGGTTGTCTGTCTACCACAACATTACTGCATTACCATGGTTGCCTGTCTACCACAACATTACTGCATTACCATGGTTGCCTGTCTACCACAACATTACTGCATTATCCTGGTTTATGTCTACCACAACATTACTGCATTACCATGGTTGTATGTCTACCACAACATTACTGCATTACCATGGTTGCCTGTCTACCACAACATTACTGCATTACCATGGTTGTCTGTCTACCACAACATTACTGCATTACCCTGGTTGTATGTCTACCACAACAGTACTGCATTACCATGGTTGTCTGTCTACCACAACATTACTGCATTACCATGGTTGTATGTCTACCACAACATTACTGCATTACCATGGTTGCCTGTCTACCACAACATTACTGCATTACCATGGTTGCCTGTCTACCACAACATTACTGCATTATCCTGGTTTATGTCTACCACAACATTACTGCATTACCATGGTTGTATGTCTACCACAACATTACTGCATTACCATGGTTGCCTGTCTACCACAACATTACTGCATTATCCTGGTTTATGTCTACCACAACATTACTGCATTACCATGGTTGTATGTCTACCACAACATTACTGCATTACCATGGTTGCCTGTCTACCACAACATTACTGCATTACCATGGTTGTCTGTCTACCACAACATTACTGCATTACCCTGGTTGTATGTCTACCACAACAGTACTGCATTACCATGGTTGTCTGTCTACCACAACATTACTGCATTACCATGGTTTATGTCTACCACAACATTACTGCATTATCCTGGTTTATGTCTACCACAACAGTACTGCATTACCATGGTTGTCTGTCTACCACAACATTACTGCATTACCATGGTTGTCTGTCTACCACAACATTACTGCATTATCCTGGTTTATGTCTACCACAACATTACTGCATTATCCTGGTTTATGTCTACCACAACAGTACTGCATTACCATGGCTGTCTGTCTACCACAACATTACTGCATTACCATGGTTGTCTGTCTACCACAACATTACTGCATTAGGTTTGGGTTAGGAGGTAAGCTCGACCAAGATGGTATGTCTATCTAACCTACGTGTGACTAGGTGGCCATCTTAATTGTGTTCCTTCTGTCCTCTCGTCATTTCCTTCTCAAACAACATTGGAGGAGAAGGTCAGAGGTTCTTCCCCCTCGGATTTTCTCCTCCAATGGGATTTGGTAAAAGAAGCGAGGAGAGAGGACGCGAGGACAAGAGGAAATACAAGTGAGATTCCTAGGAGCTGTAGTCTCTGGTGGTGAGGATGCTGCCAGCTGAATGGGGATGTGGCGCCATCTGTTGGTGAGCAGGGGGAAACACAGCAGAGGGAGGTGGTAGAGGTGAGGAGCAGAGAACGGCCATAGACTCAGATATCAGTCATTTAATAGGATCTCTGTGGGCCTATCCTTGTCTGGCTACTAGCACATACACAGCTAGCTAGGTATTCATATCAGCTACACATTCAGAGTGTATCTTAGTGTCCAGCTGTCCATTCAGAGCGTATCTTAGTGGCCAGCTGTCCATTCAGAGTGCATCATAGTGTCCAGCTGTCCATTCAGAGTGTATCTTAGTGTCCAGCTGTCCATTCAGAGTGTATCTTAGTGTCCAGCTGTCCATTCAGAGTGTATCTTAGTGTCCAGCTGTCCATTCAGAGCGTATCATAGTGTCCAGCTGTCCATTCAGAGCGTATCTTAGTGTCCAGCTGTCCATTCAGAGCGTATCTTAGTGTCCAGCTGTCCATTCAGAGCGTATCTTAGTGTCCAGCTGTCCATTCAGAGCGTATCTTAGTGTCCAGCTGTCCATTCAGAGCGTATCATAGTGTCCAGCTGTCCATTCAGAGCGTATCATAGTGTCCAGCTGTCCATTCAGAGCGTATCTTAGTGGCCAGCTGTCCATTCAGAGTGTATCATAGTGTCCAGCTGTCCATTCAGAGTGTATCTTAGTGTCCAGCTGTCCATTCAGAGTGTATCTTAGTGTCCAGCTGTCCATTCAGAGCGTATCATAGTGTCCAGCTGTCCATTCAGAGCGTATCTTAGTGTCCAGCTGTCCATTCAGAGTGTATCTTAGTGTCCAGCTGTCCATTCAGAGTGTATCATATTGTCCAGCTGTCCATTCAGAGTGTATCATAGTGTCCAGCTGTCCATTCAGAGTGTATCTTAGTGTCTAGCTGTCCATTCAGAGTGTATCATAGTGTCCAGCTGTCCATTCAGAGTGTATCTTAGTGTCCAGCTGTCCATTCAGAGTGTATCTTAGTGTCCAGCTGTCCATTCAGAGTGTATCTTAGTGTCCAGCTGTCCATTCAGAGTGTATCTTAGTGTCCAGCTGTCCATTCAGAGTGTATCTTAGTGTCCAGCTGTCCATTCAAAGTGTATCTTAGTGTCCAGCTGTCCATTCAGAGTGTATCTTAGTGTCCAGCTGTCCATTCAGAGTGTATCTTAGTGTCCAGCTGTCCATTCAGAGTGTATCTTAGTGTCCAGCTGTCCATTCAGAGCGTATCATAGTGTCCAGCTGTCCATTCAGAGTGTATCTTAGTGTCCAGCTGTCCATTCAGAGTGTATCTTAGTGTCCAGCTGTCCATTCAGAGCGTATCTTAGTGTCCAGCTGTCCATTCAGAGCGTATCTTAGTGTCTAGCTGTCCATTCAGAGCGTATCTTAGTGTCCAGCTGTCCATTCAGAGTGTATCTTAGTGTCCAGCTGTCCATTCAGAGTGTATCATAGTGTCCAGCTGTCCATTCAGAGTGTATCTTAGTGTCCAGCTGTCCATTCAGAGTGTATCTTAGTGTCCAGCTGTCCATTCAGAGCGTATCTTAGTGTCTAGCTGTCCATTCAGAGTGTATCTTAGTGTCCAGCTGTCCATTCAGAGTGTATCTTAGTGTCCAGCTGTCCATTCAGAGTGTATCTTAGTGTCCAGCTGTCCATTCAGAGTGTATCTTAGTGTCCAGCTGTCCATTCAGAGTGTATCTTAGTGTCCAGCTGTCCATTCAGAGTGTATCTTAGTGTCCAGCTGTCCATTCAGAGTGTATCTTAGTGTCCAGCTGTCCATTCAGAGTGTATCTTAGTGTCATGGACAGAGTTAGGACAGAGAATATACTTCAGGACCACGGACAGCTCCCATTAGAACATAGAATATACTTCAGGACCACGGACAGCTCCCATTAGAACAGAGAATATACTTCAGGACCACGGACAGCTCCCATTAGAACAGAGTTGGGACAGAGAATATACTTCAGGACCACGGACAGCTCCCATTAGAACATAGAATATACTTCAGGACCACGGACAGCTCCCATTAGAACAGAGAATATACTTCAGGACCACGGACAGCTCCCATTAGAACAGAGTTGGGACAGAGAATATACTTCAGGACCACGGGCAGCTCCCATTAGAACAGAGTTGGGACAGAGAATATACTTCAGGACCACGGACAGCTCCCATTAGAACAGAGAATATACTTCAGGACCACAGACACCTCCCATTAGAACAGAGTTGGGACAGAGAATATACTTCAGGACCACGGACAGCTCCCATTAGAACAGAGAATATACTTCAGGACCACAGACACCTCCCATTAGAACAGAGTTGGGACAGAGAATATACTTCAGGACCACGGACAGCTCCCATTAGAACAGTTAGGACAGAGAATATACTTCAGGACCACAGACACCTCCCATTAGAACAGAGTTGGGACAGAGAATATACTTCAGGACCACGGACAGCTCCCATTAGAACAGAGTATACTTCAGGACCACAGACACCTCCCATTAGAACAGAGTTGGGACAGAGAATATACTTCAGGACCACGGACAGCTCCCATTAGAACAGTTAGGACAGAGAATATACTTCAGGACCACAGACACCTCCCATTAGAACAGAGTTGGGACAGAGAATATACTTCAGGACCACGGACAGCTCCCATTAGAACAGTTAGGACAGATAATATACTTCAGGACCACAGACACCTCCCATTAGACCAGTTAGGATATAGACTATACTTCAGGACCACGGACAGCTCCCATTAGAACAGTTAGGACAGAGAAGACCTACTGAGGATTACAGACAGCTCCAATACATCTCAGTAAGAGAAAAGCTATGATCCTAAAAACACCGCAATGCAACAGTCCCTGTTTCTCTCTCTCTCTAAACACAATATATCAAGTTTCTGATCAGAACAATATCTCTCCTTCTCCATCTCTGTTTTCCTCCTCTGGCTTTGACTTGCCTTTGATTTCAACAGACCCCAAAACCAGGCGGAATAATCACACCCTCTATAATCACAGAGCAGGGAACATAAAGTCTCAAGCAGGATTCAGTACTGATGAGATGGAGGAGGAGGAAGAGGAAGATGAGGAGGAGGAGAAGGAGGATGAGAAAGGAGGAGGAGGATGACAAGGAGGAGGAGAGAAGATGATGGTGGAGGAGGAGAGAAGATGACAAGGAGGAGAAGAGAAGATGATGGTGGAGGAGGATGACAAGGAGGAGAGAACTCAGAGGAATATGTTTTCAGTCTCTCTACATCACAACCCAACCTTTAGACTTCTACATAATTTATAACTCTTTATCTTCTCTTTCCTCTCTTTCTGTCAGAGCCTCAGTAAACGTCCAACACCTTCACTTTAAGGAGATATCAAAGGTGGAACTAAGACACAGAGAAATAGACAAACTAAGAAAGAGAAAGACAGAGATAGCATGCTGTTGGTTGAACACACTGAGAAAGATGGTGAATCCAGGAAGTTAACTGTCCTGTCTGTTGTATCTGATGTGTATCTTTCACCCTTTAATCTCCTGCTGCTGCTCTTATCCTCCATCATCTCTTCTGTCCTCTCCTTTAATCTCACCTGCGGAGAAGAGCTGGGCTTTCTTTACAATTCGCTACGTTTTGTCAATTAACAAGGGCTGGTTTTTAAACCAAACCTTTTTTTAATAACAGCCAACACAGTTTGTTACAGTGTTATGTAAGCACACACTCACGTTATCCTTTAAATCCTACACACACCACGGCTATTCACCACTCCACTGCGCGCGTGTGTGTGTGTGTGTGTGTGTGTGTGTGTGTGTGTGTGTGTGTGTGTGTGTGTGTGTGTGTGTGTGTGTGTGTGTGTGTGTGTGTGTGTGTGTGTGGAAGCTCCTCTAGGTCTACCTGCTTTGGTCGGCTGCCTTGCAGACAGCTGCGGAGGAGGAGTGGAGCGAGGGAGTGGAGAATAAAAAGAAAGAGAGGACAGGGAGCGAGAAAGGTAGAACATCCGTCTGTTACTCACCGAGACACTGTCCTTATTTAAACAGCTGCTACGGTCACTGCTGGAACTCTGAGAGACAGGGAGAGAGGGAAAGAGAGGGGGGGGAGATAGGGGAGAGGGAAAGAGAGGGAGAGGGGGGAGAGATAGGGGAGAGGGAAAGAGAGGGAGAGGGGGGAGAGATAGGGGAGAGGGGGGGGGGGAGAGGGAAAGAGAGAGAGGGGGGAGGGAGATAGGGGAGAGGGAAAGAGAAGGAGAGGGGGGAGAGATAGGGGAGAGGGAAAGAGAGGGAGAGGGGGGAGAGATAGGGGAGAGAGGGGGGGAGAGATAGAGGGGGGGAGAGAGAGAGAAGGATAGGGGGCATTAGAAAACAGGTAAAGCAGTAGAGAGCATCATGCTGGCAGAGAGATTGTTGTGTTGAGTGTTGACAGCAGTAATTCAGGTGTAAACATGACAGTACACTCTTGATTGGTTTATTACTTAGTGTAAATGGTGTGGACTTATCAGTTCACCCACCCACCAACACACACACACAGAGATCTTCAAATATCTTAATTAGAATATGGTCTAAGATATCCCTTAATATTGTATAATTGCTGATTGTTTGAGCAGGGTTAAAGTGAAGACATGTTAACACAGAGAACACTGCTCTCAGTGTTGGAGAGAGAAAGAGCACTTTACTGACGTGGTGACTCTACTGACGTGGGGACTCTACTGACGTGGGGACTCTACTGACGTGGGGACTCTACTGACGTGGGGACTCTACTGACGTGGGGACTCTACTGACGTGGGGACTCTACTGACGTGGGGACTCTACTGACGTGGTGACTTTACCGACGTGGTGACTTTACCGACGTGGTGACTTTACCGACGTGGGGACTCTACTGACGTGGGGACTCTACTGACGTGGGGACTCTACTGACGTGGGGACTCTACTGACGTGGTGACTTTACTGACGTGGTGACTCTACTGACGTGGTGACTCTACTGACGTGGTGACTCTACTGACGTGGTGACTCTCACTCTCCCTCTCATTCCCCCTCTCCATCCGTATCCTTCTCCCTCTCTCTCCCTTTCTTTCTCTCTCTTTTTCTCTCTCTCTCCCCCCTCTCTCTGCCCCTCTCTCTCCCCTCTCTCACTCCTCTCTCTCACTCCCCCTCTCTCACCCCCCTCTCTCTCTCTCCCCTCTATCTCTCTCTCCCCTCTCTCCCACTTTCTCTCTCTCCCCCCTCTCTCTCTCTTTGTCTCTGAAGGTTGTAGTCAGCATCATGTGATCAGAGTAGGAGAAGGTCTGTACATGATGACAGCAGAGGAGCAGGTTGTGGGGGTTCTGACAGGATCTGTTGGCCAAGATACACGGTTATTCAACACACACACACTCCTACAGGGGACAATACACAGTGTGGTAGGAGATGAGGTCAGCTGGCTCCTCCCTTCACCAAGTTAAGGGCTGGTTTCCCCGGATACAGATCAAGTCTAGTCCTGGATTACAACATACTTTCAATGAGAATGTTTTTAAATCCAGAACTAGACTTGAAACTGCCACTAGGTGTTTTGAGAAATACAACATTTATGGGGCTTTGAAAGAAGAGTTCATCCCTTTAGGTTAACACATGTTTTAAAATGTTTTAATGTAATGAACACTATAATACAACCACCAGAATGTCCATGTAACTTCCTGTTGTATGAGACCACCAGAATATCCATGTAACTTCCTGTTGTATGAGACCACCAGAATGTCCATGTAACTTCCTGTTGTATGAGACCACCAGAATGTCCATGTAACTTCCTGTTGTATGAGACCATCAGTATGTCCATGTAACTTCCTGTTGTATGAGACCATCAGTATGTCCATGTAACTTCCTGTTGTATGAGACCATCAGAATGTCCATGTAACTTCCTGTTGTATGAGACCACCAGAATGTCCATGTAACTTCCTGTTGTATGAGACCACCAGAATGTCCATGTAACTTCCTGTTGTATGACACCACCAGAATGTCCATGTAACTTCCTGTTGTATGAGACCATCAGTATGTCCATGTAACTTCCTGTTGTATGAGACCATCAGAATGTCCATGTAACTTCCTGTTGTATGAGACCATCAGAATGTCCATGTAACTTCCTGTTGTATGAGACCACCAGAATGTCCATGTAACTTCCTGTTGTATGACACCACCAGAATGTCCATGTAACTTCCTGTTGTATGAGACCACCAGAATGTCCATGTAACTTCCTGTTGTATGAGACCACCAGTATGTCCATGTAACTTCCTGTTGTATGAGACCATCAGAATGTCCATGTAACTTCCTGTTGTATGAGACCATCAGAATGTCCATGTAACTTCCTGTTGTATGAGACCATCAGAATGTCCATGTAACTTCCTGTTGTATGAGACCACCAGAATGTCCATGTAACTTCCTGTTGTATGAGACCACCAGAATGTCCATGTAACTTCCTGTTGTATGAGACCATCAGTATGTCCATGTAACTTCCTGTTGTATGAGACCATCAGTATGTCCATGTAACTTCCTGTTGTATGAGACCATCAGAATGTCCATGTAACTTCCTGTTGTATGAGACCACCAGAATGTCCATGTAACTTCCTGTTGTATGAGACCATCAGTATGATGATACTGTAGACTCTGCCGCTGGGGTTCAAGTCGTTCCACGGATTGGATCTAGTGCATATGTAAGGGGTGCGTAACCGGTGGCAGGGAAGTCAGACGCAGGAGAGCAGAACTAGGTAGTAGCCGGAGCAGTTTAATTCCAAGACCAACAGCATCAAAATAACAAGACACGGGCACAATAACCCGACGAGCACCAGTCAAACAAAATGTGCACAAGCACTTCAAATAAACAATACCACACAAAGACATGAGGGGGAACAGAGGGTTAAATACACAACACATAATGAGGGGAATGAGAACCCGGTGTGTTGGAAAACAAGACAAAACAAATGGAAAATGAAAAGTGGATTGACGATGGCTAGAAGACCGGTGACGCCGACTGCAGCCCGAACAAGGAGAGGAACCGACTTCGGTGGAAGTCGTGACACCACAGCTGGCACAAGCGATTCAAACTGCTCCAAGTTACTCTGATAGTAACCTCGTCCCCAGACTCAATAGCCTCCGCATATAGAGCCTGGTAACACCGTGCAGTGGGACTTCAAAATGGGCGCGGTTTAAAATTAAGGTGAGAGAGACAGAGACAGAGACAGAGACAGAGACAGAGACAGAGAGAGCGAGAGAGACAGAGAGAGAGACAGAGAGAGACTGTTAAAACTGTATTAAGTGGAACTCACGGCGGCCATATTATTTTTGGTCCAATTGAATCATATGAAGTTCATATGTGAAAACTGTGACTGACCTAAGGAAAGCTTTGACTATGTACAGACTCAGTGAGCATAGCCTTGCTATTGAGAAAGGCCGCAGTAGGCAGACTTGGCTCTCAAGAGAAGACAGGCTATGTGCACAGGGTTGTATTTACAATGGTGTTTTTTTCTCTCTCTCTCTCTCTCCTGTTGGAGGGATAACTAGCAGATTGACCAAATTCTCATCAATATTCAAATCTCTAAATAAAAGCTCTTATCTATTTATTTATGCAGGAGCAATCAGGCACCAAAGGCTTTGTGTGTGCCTGACTTCATGCATTAGTGTCTGTACGTGTGTGTGTGTGTGTGTATGAGTGTGTGTTTGTTTGTGTATGTGTGTGTGTGTGTCCCATCCGGTACCAGCAGTTTTTCCAGTGTTTGTGTTCCTCCATTGACTTTTCATTAAATGATGTATTGGTCTGAAGTAGCGAACTGTCAGGGGGCCGGAGTGGGCCCAAACACACACACACACACACACACACTGCCCTTATCTCATTATTGCCTCAACATTTCCAGACTATAGAGGATTAATTCAGTCTAACCAACCAACCCCTCATTGTTTACATACAAAACAACCCCCCCACCACACCCACCCCGCCAGACAGGAGAATACAGAATACAAATATTCCAAAACATGCATCCTGTTTGCAAGGCACTAAAAGTAATACTGCAAAAAAAAAATTGTCCTAAATACAAAGTGTTATGTTTGGGGCAAATCCAAGACAACTCATCACTGCATCATGTTATGGGTGTAATGGGTGTGCTTGTAATCATTAAGGACTGGGGAGTTTTTCAGGAGAAAGAAGTCACAGCCATATATATTCCCCCTCAAGCCGACACCACGACGGCCCTCAAAGAACTGCACTGAACTTTATGTAAACTGGAAACCAAATATCATGAGGACGCATTTATTGTAGCTGGGGATTTTAACAAAGCAAATCTGAGGAAAACTCTACCGAAGTTCTACCAACATATTGAATGAGGTTCTCGCGCTGGGAAAACATTGGACCACTGCTACTCAACTTTTCAAAATGCCTACAAGGGCCTCCCCCGTCCTCCCTTCGGTAAATCTGATCATGACTCCATTTTGCTCCTCCCTTCCTATAGGCAGAAACTCAAACTCGATTCAACGCTGGTCTGAACAATCGGAATCCATGCTTCAAGAGGGTTTTGATCACGCGGACTGGGATATGTTCCGGGTAGCCTCTGAGAATAACATTGACGAATACACAGATACGGTGACTGAGTTCATCAGGAAGTGTATAGGGGATGTTGTACCCATAAAACCAGAAACCGTGGCTAGATGGGAGCTGAAAGCATTTAACCATGGCGACTGGGAATATGGCCAAATACAAACAACCTCAGGAGGCCGAAGAAATGTGTCTTGGCCTCTAAAACCCTCACAATCTTTTACAGATGCACAATTGAGAGCATCCTGTCGGGCTGCATCACCGCCTGGTACGGCAACTACACCGACTGCAACCGCAAGGCTCTCCAGAGGGTAGTGAGGTCTGCACAACACATCACCGGGGGCAAACTACCTGCCCTCCAGGACACCTACAGCACCCGATGTCACAGGAAGGCCAAAGATCATCAAGGACCTCAACCACCCGAGCCACTGCCTGTTCACCCCGCTATCATCCAGAAGGCGAGGTCAGTACAGGTGCATCAAAGCAGGGACCGAGAGACTGAAAAACAGCTTCTATCTCAAGTCCATCAGACTGTTAAAAAGCCATCACTAGCCGGCTTCCACCCGCTTACGTAGCCCTGCACATTAGTGCCTGCTGACCCATATACATAGACATGGAATCACTGGTCACTGGAATAATGTTTACATACTGCTTTACTCATCTCATATCTATATACTGTATTCTATTCTACTGTATTTTAATCAATGACACTCCGACATTACTGAATCTAATATTTATATAATTCTTAATTCAAATATTTTACTTTTATAATAGTGTGTATTGTTGTGAATTGTTATATACTACTGCACTGTTGGAGCTAGAAAGACAAGCATTTCGCTACACCCGCAATAACATCTGCTAAATATGTGTACGTGACCAATAACATCTGTTAAATATGTGTACGTGACCAATAACATCTGTTAAATAGGTGTATGTGACCAATAACATCTGCTAAATAGGTGTATGGACCAATAACATCTGTTAAATATGTGTATGTGACCAATAACATCTGTTAAATATGTGTATGTGACCAATAACATCTGTTAAATAGGTGTATGGACCAATAACATCTGTTAAATATGTGTACGTGACCAATAACATCTGTTAAATATGTGTATGAGACCAATAACATCTGCTAAATATGTGTATGGACCAATAACATAGTATTTGATGTTATTTTTAATGCCTAACAGTCAACAATAGGACGTAGGATCCATATATTATTATCCGTTTTTCATTAAAGCTGCAATATGTTACTTTTTTGGGCGACCGGACCAAATTCACATATAAATGTGAGTTATAGATCTGTCACTCATTGCAAGCAAGTCCGAGAAGCGGTAAATCTGTTCTATGTTGGCTATTTCTATGCGTCCCGTTCTTCAGACTTGTTTTTTGCCGTCTTTTACGTTCGGTTTTGTACACCAGCTTCAAAACAGATGAAAACACAAACATGTTGGTGATGGAAAATATATTTCACAGCAGTTTAGATGGTACAATGATAAAACATTCTTTAAAGGGTGTAATTCATTTAAAAATCCCATCCATGGTATACCCTCATATATCCTATATTTATACAGATGAGTGTATTGTAGTGCACCAGATAACATGTGTTGCTGGAGGGGACAGCAGTAGTCGTGTAGTGACTGAGAGGGAACAGCAGGAACGGAGCAGGAACCTGAGACTTCTGGGGATTCAGGGCATAAAGCCCACTACCACCTGCCACCATACAGGTCTAGAGATCATGGCAGAGGCACCTGAGACTTCTGGGGAGTCAGGGCATAAAGCCCACTGTCACCTGCACCATACAGGTCTAGAGATCATGGCAGAGGCACCTGAGACCTCTGGGGAGTCAGGGCATAAAGCCCACTGCCACCTGCACCATACAGGTCTAGAGATCATGGCAGAGACAGCTGAGACCTCTGGGGAGTCAGGGCATAAAGCCCACTGCCACCTGCACCATACAGGTCTAGAGATCACGGCAGAGACAGCTGAGACCTCTGGGGAGTCAGGGCATAAAGCCCACTGTCACCTGCACCATACAGGTCTAGAGATCATGGCAGAGACAGCTGAGACCTCTGGGGAGTCAGGGCATAAAGCCCACTGCCACCTGCACCATACAGGTCTAGAGATCACGGCAGAGACAGCTGAGACCTCTGGGGAGTCAGGGCATAAAGCCCACTGTCACCTGCCCCCATACAGGTCTAGAGATCATGGCAGAGACAGCTGAGACCTCTGGGGATTCAGGGCATAAAGCCCACTGCCACCTGCGCCATACAGGTCTAGAGATCACGGCAGAGACAGCTGAGACCTCTGGGGAGTCAGGGCATAAAGCCCACTGCCACCTGCGCCATACAGGTCTAGAGCTCATGGCAGAGACAGCTGAGAACTCTGGGGATTCAGGGCATAAAGGCCCACTGCCACCTGCACCATACAGGTGCAGAGATCACGACAGAGGCAGCTGGCAGAGCAAACTGCTGCAATACAGCAACGTGAGCGTTCAGTCTGGAAAGAGAGAACACAGAGTCAGTAGTTCATTAGACAAACTACAGTTTCTTCATCCACACTGAGATGCATGAACACACATTCAGTCTGATATGACGTACATCATTGTCCATTTTTGGGGGGGGGGTCCGTCAAAAGTACAACTCAAATCCACTGTTTTCAGACAAGTTTTCATCCGTCAGAAAAGCGGATAATTTGTGTGTTTTTCTGTCAGACAATCGTCTCTATTCGTTGTCCTGTAAGTCCCATTATAAAAAGCCTTGGCTCCATCAGAACTACTGTGACACAAAGCCACAGTGTGTCCAGGGGACTGAAACCCTGTTGTATGTCTCGGCTTCCATGTCCAGACCAACATGCCACATGATACCCAGTACGGAGGTTTGTATTAGCTATATACTAGTGTTGATATTGGTTAAAACATTAGTGTAAAACATGTAGAATATCTAATGTACAGGTTGGGGTATTTACATGAATGTCTGCTCAAGATTCAAGCTCAATATTTGTAGGTATTAAAATCCACATTGAGGAATTCTATCTAGTTGGTTTAATCTGTCAGATGACAGCAGCGACAACAGAACAGACCATAAAGCCGTCCTGCCCGTGTTGTCTGAGCGTCTGGGGAGCAGAGAAGGCTATGAAAAGATAAAAAGCAGGAGAGATATTCCTGATTGTGTGTCTGCAGCCCAAATGGCTCCCTATTCCCTACACAGTGGACTCATTTTGTTTAACCAGAGTAGTGCCCTACATATGGAACAGGGTGTGGTTTGGGACTCAGCCTATGAATATTAAAGCTACCTCCGTCTGTACTAAAATAGCAGCAGCAATAATAACAGTATCTGGTGAATAGGTGACTTCTGCATGGCTGTGTGAGCAGAGGAGACAGGGGATACGTCCCAAATGGATCCCTATTCCTTACATAGCAGACTACGTTTGACCAGAGCACTGTGGGACCCTCCTCCCATTGGGCCCTGGTCTAAAGTAGTGTACTATGTAGGGTAAAAAGGTTCCATTTTGGACGTAGACATGGAGCACAGAGCTATGTAGCTTATTCAGATAGTCTGTAGACAGGTCTCTACTGTCTGATCTCTCCTGACAACACATCAGATAGTCTGTAGACAGGTCTCTACTGTCTGATCTCTCCTGACAACACATCAGATATTCAGATAGTCTGTAGACAGGTCTCTACTGTCTGACCTCTCCTGACAACACATCAGATATTCAGATAGTCTGTAGACAGGTCTCTACTGTCTGACCTCTCCTGACAACACATCAGATATTCAGATAGTCTGTAGACAGGTCTCTACTGTCTGACCTCTCCTGACAACACATCAGATAGTCTGTAGACAGGTCTCTACTGTCTGACCTCTCCTGGCAACACTCATCAGATAGTCAGATAGTCTGTAGACAGGTCTCTACTGTCTGACCTCTCCTGACAACACATCAGATAGTCTGTAGACAGGTCTCTACTGTCTGACCTCTCCTGACAACACATCAGATATTCAGATAGTCTGTAGACAGGTCTCTACTGTCTGATCTCTCCTGACAACACATCAGATATTCAGATAGTCTGTAGACAGGTCTCTACTGTCTGATCTCTCCTGACAACACTCAGAGGAGATCTTACTGTCTGCTCTGTTCTCTCTCTTATTCTCTATTTCTCAGTCTCTCTCTCTCTTCATCTCCTTCTCTCCCTCTCTCTCTCTTCATCTCATTCTCTCTGCCAGCTTAAAATTTACTGATTAGAGAGACAGGGAGGAAGTGTCTCAGGAGAGACAGGGAGAAAGTGTCTGAGGAGAGACAGGGAGGAAGTGTCTGAGGAGAGACAGGGAGGAAGTGTCTCAGGAGAGACAAGGAAAAGTGTCTGAGGAGAGACAAGGAGAAAGTGTCTGAGGAGAGACAGGGAGGAAGTGTCTCAGGAGAGACAAGGAAAAGTGTCTGAGGAGAGACAGGGAGGAAGTGTCTCAGGAGAGACAAGGAAAAGTGTCTGAGGAGAGACAAGGAGAAAGTGTCTGAGGAGAGACAGGGAGAAAGTGTCTCAGGAGAGACAGAGAGAAAGTGTCTTAGGAGAGGCAGGGAGAAAGTGTCTGAGGAGAGACAGGGAGAAAGTGTCTGAGGAGAGACAGGGAGAGACAGGGAGAAAGTGTCTCAGGAGAGACAGGGAGAAAGTGTCTGAGGAGAGACAGGGAGAAAGTGTCTGAGGAGAGACAGGGAGAAAGTGTCTCAGGAGAGACAGGGAAAGAAAGAGAACAGAGACTGATGAAAAGAAAGACAGACAAAGAGACCTGTCTCCTACCATTTCTCTACATCTTCCCTCCATCCCTTCCCTTCCTCCCTCCCCCCTCCATTCCTCCCTCCCGTCCTCCCTCCATCCCTCCCTCCCTCCATGTGACCTGACACTAGACACATCTCTTCTTCTTCAGGTCTGAAGGCTCTCTGTCTCTACGGTAGATTCTGACAGGTCTTAGTCCGTGATTAGAGTGATGTGAGTAATCAGGCACATTTATCAAAGCTTCCTGTTTAATTCTGTCATTCATCACACTGACCAGGAGGACTGATTGTAAATAAAACTTCCATCACTCAGCCGCTGTGAATTAAACTCCCTAATTGAACAAGAAGGAACCTGGCTGGTGTTGCTACTCATGTGCACAGAAGTGTGGACTGCTCTGCTTTGGTTTCAGATGGTGGTATTCACCCTGACTGAGAGACAACACCAGGCACCTCATAGTGGATTCACCCTGACTGAGAGACACCAGACACCTCATAGTGGATTCACCCTGACTGAGAGACACCATCAGACACCTCATAGTGGATTCACCCTGACTGAGAGACAACATCAGACACCTCATAGTGGATTCACCCTGACTGAGAGACAACATCAGACACCTCATAGTGGATTCACCCTGACTGAGAGACACCAGACACCTCATAGTGGATTCACCCTGACTGGGAGACATCAGACACCTCATAGTGGATTCACCCTGACTGAGAGACACCAGACACCTCATAGTGGATTCACCCTGACTGAGAGACAACATCAGACACCTCATAGTGGATTCACCCTGACTGGGAGATCAGACACCTCATAGTGGATTCACCCTGACTGAGAGACACCAGACACCTCATAGTGGATTCACCCTGACTGAGAGACAACATCAGACACCTCATAGTGGATTCACCCTGACTGAGAGACACCAGACACCTCATAGTGGATTCACCCTGACAGAGATCAGACACCTCATAGTGGATTCACCCTGACTGAGAGACAACATCAGACACCTCATAGTGGATTCACCCTGACAGAGATCAGACACCTCATAGTGGATTCACCCTGACTGAGAGACAACATCAGACACCTCATAGTGGATTCACCCTGACTGAGAGACATCAGACACCTCATAGTGGATTCACCCTGACTGAGAGACAACAGACACCTCATAGTGGATTCACCCTGACTGAGAGACATCAGACACCTCATAGTGGATTCACCCTGACTGAGAGACACCAGACACCTCATAGTGGATTCACCCTGACTGAGAGACACCAGGCACCTCGTAGTGGATTCACCCTGACTGAGAGACACCAGACACCTCATAGTGGATTCACCCTGACTGAGAGACACCATCAGACACCTCATAGTGGATTCACCCTGACTGAGAGACAACATCAGACACCTCATAGTGGATTCACCCTGACTGAGAGACATCAGACACCTCATAGTGGATTCACCCTGACTGAGAGACATCAGACACCTCATAGAGGATTCACCCTGACTGAGAGACACCAGACACCTCATAGAGGATTCACCCTGACTGAGAGACATCAGACACCTCATAGAGGATTCACCCTGACTGAGAGACATCAGACACCTCATAGTGGATTCACCCTGACTGAGAGACATCAGACACCTCATAGTGGATTCACCCTGACTGAGAGACACCAGACACCTCATAGAGGATTCACCCTGACTGAGAGACATCAGACACCTCATAGAGGATTCACCCTGACTGAGAGACATCAGACACCTCATAGTGGATTCACCCTGACTGAGAGACAACAGACACCTCATAGTGGATTCACCCTGACTGAGAGACAACAGACACCTCATAGTGGATTCACCCTGACTGAGAGACAACAGACACCTCATAGTGGATTCACCCTGACTGAGAGACACCAGACACCTCATAGTGGATTCACCCTGACTGAGAGACAACAGACACCTCATAGTGGATTCACCCTGACTGAGAGACAACAGACACCTCATAGTGGATTCACCCTGACTGAGAGACATCATCAGACACCTCATAGTGGATTCACCCTGACTGGGAGACACCACCAGACACCTCATAGTGGATTCACTCTGACTGGGAGACATCAGACACCTCATAGTGGATTCACCCTGACTGAGAGACACCAGCCACCTCATAGTGGATTCACCCTGACTGAGACATCAGACACCTCATAGTGGATTCACCCTGACTGAGAGACATCATCAGACACCTCATAGTGGATTCACCCGGACTGAGAGACAACAGACACCTCATAGAGGATTCACCCTGACTGAGAGACAACATCAGACACCTCATAGTGGATTCATCCTGACTGAGAGACATCATCAGACACCTCATAGTGGATTCACCCTGACTGAGAGACACCAGACACCTCATAGTGGATTCACCCTGACTGAGAGACATCAGACACCTCATAGTGGATTCACCCTGACTGAGAGACAACATCAGACACCTCATAGTGGATTCACCCTGACTGAGAGACAACATCAGATACCTCCTAGTGGATTCACCCTGACTGGGAGATCAGACACCTCATAGTGGATTCACCCTGACTGAGAGACACCAGACACCTCATAGTGGATTCACCCTGACTGAGAGACACCAGACACCAAATAGTGGATTCACCCTGACTGAGAGACATCAGACAGCTCATAATGGATTCACCCTGACTGAGAGACATCAGACACCTCATAGTGGATTCACCCTGACTGAGAGACATCAGACACCTCATAGAGGATTCACCCTGACTGAGAGACAACAGACACCTCATAGTGGATTCACCCTGACTGAGAGACAACAGACACTTCATAGTGGATTCACCCTGACTGAGAGACACCAGACACCTCATAGTGGATTCACCCTGACTGAGACATCAGACACCTCATAGTGGATTCACCCTGACTGAGAGACATCATCAGACACCTCATAGTGGATTCACCCTGACTGAGAGACAACAGACACCTCATAGTGGATTCACCCTGACTGGGAGACACCACGAGACACCTCATAGTGGATTCACCCTGACTGAGAAACAACAGACACCTCATAGTGGATTCACCCTGACTGAGAGACACCAGGCACCTCATAGTGGATTCACCCTGACTGAGAGACAACAGACACCTCATAGTGGATTCACCCTGACTGAGAGACATCATCAGACACCTCATAGTGGATTCACCCTGACTGGGAGACACCACCAGACACCTCATAGTGGATTCACTCTGACTGGGAGACATCAGACACCTCATAGTGGATTCACCCTGACTGAGAGACACCAGACACCTCATAGTGGATTCACCCTGACTGAGAGACATCAGACACCTCATAGTGGATTCACCCTGACTGAGAGACAACATCAGACACCTCATAGTGGATTCACCCTGACTGAGAGACAACATCAGATACCTCCTAGTGGATTCACCCTGACTGGGAGATCAGACACCTCATAGTGGATTCACCCTGACTGAGAGACACCAGACACCTCATAGTGGATTCACCCTGACTGAGAGACACCAGACACCAAATAGTGGATTCACCCTGACTGAGAGACATCAGACAGCTCATAATGGATTCACCCTGACTGAGAGACATCAGACACCTCATAGTGGATTCACCCTGACTGAGAGACATCAGACACCTCATAGAGGATTCACCCTGACTGAGAGACAACAGACACCTCATAGTGGATTCACCCTGACTGAGAGACAACAGACACCTCATAGTGGATTCACCCTGACTGAGAGACACCAGACACCTCATAGTGGATTCACCCTGACTGAGACATCAGACACCTCATAGTGGATTCACCCTGACTGAGAGACATCATCAGACACCTCATAGTGGATTCACCCTGACTGAGAGACAACAGACACCTCATAGTGGATTCACCCTGACTGGGAGACACCACGAGACACCTCATAGTGGATTCACCCTGACTGAGAAACAACAGACACCTCATAGTGGATTCACCCTGACTGAGAGACACCAGGCACCTCATAGTGGATTCACCCTGACTGAGAGACAACAGACACCTCATAGTGGATTCACCCTGACTGAGAGACATCATCAGACACCTCATAGTGGATTCACCCTGACTGGGAGACACCACCAGACACCTCATAGTGGATTCACTCTGACTGGGAGACATCAGACACCTCATAGTGGATTCACCCTGACTGAGAGACACCAGACACCTCATAGTGGATTCACCCTGACTGAGAGACACCAGCCACCTCATAGTGGATTCACCCTGACTGAGACATCAGACACCTCATAGTGGATTCACCCTGACAGAGATCAGACACCTCATAGTGGATTCACCCTGACTGAGAGACAACATCAGACACCTCATAGTGGATTCACCCTGACTGAGAGACATCAGACACCTCATAGTGGATTCACCCTGACTGAGAGACATCATCAGACACCTCATAGTGGATTCACCCTGA
The DNA here is from genome assembly GCF_045679555.1 of Salvelinus alpinus. Classification (NCBI taxonomy): domain Eukaryota; kingdom Metazoa; phylum Chordata; class Actinopteri; order Salmoniformes; family Salmonidae; genus Salvelinus; species Salvelinus alpinus. Next base: position 12,762,905 of record NC_092086.1, read on the forward strand.
CTGGGAGACACCACCAGACACCTCATAGTGGATTCACCCTGACTGGGAGACATCAGACACCTCATAGTGGATTCACCCTGACTGAGAGACACCAGACACCTCATAGTGGATTCACCCTGACTGAGAGACACCAGCCACCTCATAGTGGATTCACCCTGACTGAGACATCAGACACCTCATAGTGGATTCACCCTGACTGAGAGACATCATCAGACACCTCATAGTGGATTCACCCGGACTGAGAGACAACAGACACCTCATAGAGGATTCACCCTGACTGAGAGACAACATCAGACACCTCATAGTGGATTCATCCTGACTGAGAGACATCATCAGACACCTCATAGTGGATTCACCCTGACTGAGAGACACCAGACACCTCATAGTGGATTCACCCTGACTGAGAGACATCAGACACCTCATAGTGGATTCACCCTGACTGAGAGACAACATCAGACACCTCATAGTGGATTCACCCTGACTGAGAGACAACATCAGATACCTCCTAGTGGATTCACCCTGACTGAGACACCATCAGACACCTCATAGTGGGTTCACCCTAACTGTGAGACACCAGACACCTCATAGTGGATTCACCCTGACTGAGAGACAACATCAGACACCTCACCTCCTAGTGGATTCACCCTGACTGGGAGATCAGACACCTCATAGTGGATTCACCCTGACTGAGAGACACCAGACACCTCATAGTGGATTCACCCTGACTGAGAGACACCAGACACCAAATAGTGGATTCACCCTGACTGAGAGACATCAGACAGCTCATAATGGATTCACCCTGACTGAGAGACATCAGACACCTCATAGTGGATTCACCCTGACTGAGAGACATCAGACACCTCATAGAGGATTCACCCTGACTGAGAGACAACAGACACCTCATAGTGGATTCACCCTGACTGAGAGACAACAGACACTTCATAGTGGATTCACCCTGACTGAGAGACACCAGACACCTCATAGTGGATTCACCCTGACTGAGACATCAGACACCTCATAGTGGATTCACCCTGACTGAGAGACATCAGACACCTCATAGTGGATTCACCCTGACTGAGAGACACCAGACACCTCATAGAGGATTCACCCTGACTGAGAGACATCAGACACCTCATAGAGGATTCACCCTGACTGAGAGACATCAGACACCTCATAGTGGATTCACCCTGACTGAGAGACAACAGACACCTCATAGTGGATTCACCCTGACTGAGAGACAACAGACACCTCATAGTGGATTCACCCTGACTGAGAGACAACAGACACCTCATAGTGGATTCACCCTGACTGAGAGACACCAGACACCTCATAGTGGATTCACCCTGACTGAGAGACAACAGACACCTCATAGTGGATTCACCCTGACTGAGAGACAACAGACACCTCATAGTGGATTCACCCTGACTGAGAGACATCATCAGACACCTCATAGTGGATTCACCCTGACTGGGAGACACCACCAGACACCTCATAGTGGATTCACTCTGACTGGGAGACATCAGACACCTCATAGTGGATTCACCCTGACTGAGAGACACCAGCCACCTCATAGTGGATTCACCCTGACTGAGACATCAGACACCTCATAGTGGATTCACCCTGACTGAGAGACATCATCAGACACCTCATAGTGGATTCACCCGGACTGAGAGACAACAGACACCTCATAGAGGATTCACCCTGACTGAGAGACAACATCAGACACCTCATAGTGGATTCATCCTGACTGAGAGACATCATCAGACACCTCATAGTGGATTCACCCTGAGAGACACCAGACACCTCATAGAGGAGACAAGACATCAGACACCTCATAGTGGATTCACCCTGACTGAGAGACAACATCAGACACCTCATAGTGGATTCACCCTGACTGAGAGACAACATCAGACACCTCCTAGTGGATTCACCCTGACTGGGAGATCAGACACCTCATAGTGGATTCACCCTGACTGAGAGACACCAGACACCTCATAGTGGATTCACCCTGACTGAGAGACACCAGACACCAAATAGTGGATTCACCCTGACTGAGAGACATCAGACAGCTCATAATGGATTCACCCTGACTGAGAGACATCAGACACCTCATAGTGGATTCACCCTGACTGAGAGACATCAGACACCTCATAGAGGATTCACCCTGACTGAGAGACAACAGACACCTCATAGTGGATTCACCCTGACTGAGAACAAACAGACACTTCATAGTGGATTCACCCTGACTGAGAGACACCAGACACCTCATAGTGGATTCACCCTGACTGAGACATCAGACACCTCATAGTGGATTCACCCTGACTGAGAGACATCATCAGACACCTCATAGTGGATTCACCCTGACTGAGAGACAACAGACACCTCATAGTGGATTCACCCTGACTGGGAGACACCACCAGACACCTCATAGTGGATTCACCCTGACTGAGAGACAACAGACACCTCATAGTGGATTCACCCTGACTGAGAGACACCAGGCACCTCATAGTGGATTCACCCTGACTGAGAGACACCAGACACCTCATAGTGGATTCACCCTGACTGAGAGACATCATCAGACACCTCATAGTGGATTCACCCTGACTGGGAGACACCACCAGACACCTCATAGTGGATTCACCCTGACTGGGAGACATCAGACACCTCATAGTGGATTCACCCTGACTGAGAGACACCAGACACCTCATAGTGGATTCACCCTGACTGAGAGACACCAGACACCTCATAGTGGATTCACCCTGACTGGGAGACATCAGACACCTCATAGTGGATTCACCCTGACAGAGATCAGACACCTCATAGTGGATTCACCCTGACTGAGAGACAACATCAGACACCTCATAGTGGATTCACCCTGACTGAGAGACATCAGACACCTCATAGTGGATTCACCCTGACTGAGAGACATCATCAGACACCTCATAGTGGATTCACCCTGACTGGGAGACACCACCAGACACCTCATAGTGGATTCACCCTGACTGGGAGACATCAGACACCTCATAGTGGATTCACCCTGACTGAGAGACACCAGACACCTCATAGTGGATTCACCCTGACTGAGAGACACCAGACACCTCATAGTGGATTCACCCTGACTGAGAGACATCAGACACCTCATAGTGGATTCAACCTGACTGAGAGACAACATCAGACACCTCATAGTGGATTCACCCTGACTGAGAGACAACATCAGATACCTCCTAGTGGATTCACCCTGACTGAGACACCATCAGACACCTCATAGTGGGTTCACCCTGACTGAGAGACAACATCAGACACCTCATAGTGGATTCACCCTGACTGAGAGACAACATCAGACACCTCATAGTGGATTCACCCTGACTGAGAGACAACATCAGATACCTCCTAGTGGATTCACCCTGACTGGGAGATCAGACACCTCATAGTGGATTCACCCTGACTGAGAGACACCAGACACCTCATAGTGGATTCACCCTGACTGAGAGACACCAGACACCAAATAGTGGATTCACCCTGACTGAGAGACATCAGACAGCTCATAATGGATTCACCCTGACTGAGAGACATCAGACACCTCATAGTGGATTCACCCTGACTGAGAGACATCAGACACCTCATAGAGGATTCACCCTGACTGAGAGACAACAGACACCTCATAGTGGATTCACCCTGACTGAGAGACAACAGACACTTCATAGTGGATTCACCCTGACTGAGAGACACCAGACACCTCATAGTGGATTCACCCTGACTGAGACATCAGACACCTCATAGTGGACTCACCCTGACTGAGAGACATCATCAGACACCTCATAGTGGATTCACCCTGACTGAGAGACAACAGACACCTCATAGTGGATTCACCCTGACTGGGAGACACCACCAGACACCTCATAGTGGATTCACCCTGACTGAGAGACAACAGACACCTCATAGTGGATTCACCCTGACTGAGAGACACCAGGCACCTCATAGTGGATTCACCCTGACTGAGAGACACCAGACACCTCATAGTGGATTCACCCTGACTGAGAGACAACATCAGACACCTCATAGTGGATTCACCCTGACTGGGAGACACCAGACACCTCATAGTGGATTCACCCTGACAGAGAGACATCAGACACCTCATAGTGGATTCACCCTGACTGAGAGACACCAGACACCTCATAGTGGATTCACCCTGACTGAGAGACACCAGACACCTCATAGTGGATTCACCCTGACTGAGAGACATCAGACACCTCATAGTGGATTCACCCTGACTGAGAGACACCAGACACCTCATAGTGGATTCACCCTGACTGAGAGACACCAGACACCTCATAGTGGATTCACCCTGACTGAGAGACATCATCAGACACCTCATAGTGGATTCACCCTGACTGAGAGACACCATCAGACACCTCATAGTGGATTCACCCTGACTGAGAGACACCAGACACCTCATAGTGGATTCACCCTGACTGAGAGACACCAGACACCTCATAGTGGATTCACCCTGACAGAGAGACATCAGACACCTCATAGTGGATTCACCCTGACTGAGAGACACCAGACACCTCATAGTGGATTCACCCTGACAGAGAGACATCAGACACCTCATAGTGGATTCACCCTGACTGAGAGACATCAGACACCTCATAGTGGATTCACCCTGACAGAGACAACAGACACCTCATAGTGGATTCACCCTGACAGAGACAACAGACACCTCATAGTGGATTCAC
>NC_092086.1:12772640-12872640 GCF_045679555.1 Salvelinus alpinus
AAGCAGTCTGCCTGCCTCTATAAGGAATGTTTACAGAAGATTAATGCACAACTCTACCTGTCAACTCATAGAGATGGTGTGTGTGTGTGTGTGTGTGTGTGTGTGTGTGTGTGTGTGTGTGTGTGTGTGTGTGTGTGTGTGTGTGTGTGTGTGTGTGTGTGTGTGTGTGTGTGTGTGTGTGTGTGTGTGTGAGTGAGTGAGTGAGTGAGTGAGTGAGTGAGTGAGTGAGTGAGTGAGTGAGTGAGTGAGTGAGTGAGTGAGTGAGTGAGTGAGTGAGTGAGTGAGTGAGTGAGTGAGTGAGTGAGAGTGTAAAGGTATAGTTTGAAGATCTCTGTCCTCATGTTAAAGGTATAGTCTGATCCAACAGAAATGCTGCGTCTGCTTCCTAACGCTGACACAACGTTTATCTAGATGGAACTGCATGTTATCCTCTCTCTCCCTCATTATGTCTGTCTCTTTCTCAGTTCGTTGGTGTCCTCTCTCTCCCTCATTATGTCTGTCTCTTTCTCTCTCTTTCCCTCAGTTCGTCAGTGTCCTCTCTCTCTTGTTTTCTCTCTGTTTCTCTGAATGCTGTCATCTGGCAGAGGCAGTGTCAGATAAGGAGAGAGAACAGAAAGACAGAGGCTGAGATTTTGATAGAGATGAGGAGGAAGACGAAGGGTTGAGGAAGACTAGGGCTGTGGATAGATGGAGAGAGGAAGAGGAATAACTGAGAGGAAGACTAGGGGTGTGGATAGATGGAGAGAGGAAGAGGAAGGACTGAGAGGAAGACTAGGGGTGTGGCTAGATGGAGAGAGGAAGAGGAAGGGTTGAGAGGAAGACTAGGGGTGTGGCTAGATGGAGAGAGGAAGAGGAAGGACTGAGAGGAAGACTAGGGGTGTGGATAGATGGAGAGAGGAAGAGGAAGGACTGAGAGGAAGACTAGGGGTGTGGATAGATGGAGAGAGGAAGACTAAGGGTTGTATGTGTGTGTGTGTGTGTGTGTGTGCTCTCCTACCAGGTTGTTTCCTCCACAGTGACTTCTCCTCCCTGAGAGAGCGGCCATCTATCAGAACTAAATGAGATGTCAGGGGTCAACACACACACACACACACACACAGAGATATATAAACAGCGTCCCCACCCAGTTACCACCACAGGCTGCCTATTTGTCACTGCAAATGAGGAAAACAGCATGGTAGCTCCAGACACACACACACACACACACACACACACACACACACACACACACACACACACACACACACACACACACACACACACACACACACACACACACACACACACACACACACACACACACACAGTGAGGCTGCTGCTGCCTGTTAGAGATGAGACTGGGGGTGTGGTCTATATCTACAGAGCCATCAGAAAGCATTCCTACCCCTGGAACTTAATACACATGTTGTTTTAACAGCCTGAATTCACATGTTGTTTCAACAGCCTGAATTCACATGTTGTTTTAACAGCCTGACATCACATGTTGTTTTAACAGCCTGAATTCACATGTTGTTTCAACAGCCTGAATTCACATGTTGTTTTAACAGCCTGAATTCACATGTTGTTTTAACAGCCTGAATTCACATGTTGTTTTAACAGCCTGAATTCACATGTTGTTTCAACAGCCTGAATTCACATGTTGTTTCAACAGCCTGAATTCACATGTTGTTTTAACAGCCTGAATTCAAAATGGATTAATCTGAATGTATTCCTCTCCCATCTACACACAATACCCCATAATGACACAGTGAAAACATGTTTTTAGACATGTTTGCACATTTATTGAAAATTAAATACAGAAATGTCTCAGTTACACAAGTAAATACAGTTACATGAGTCAATACATGTTAGAGTCACTTTTGGCAGCGATTAGAGCTGTGACTAATTCAAAACTGTAACTAGGCCACTCAGGAACATTCAATATCATCTTGGTAAGCAACTCCGGTGTATATTTGGCCTTGTGTTTTGGGTTACTGTCCTGCTGAAAGGTGAATTTGTCTCCCAGTGTCTGTTGGAAAGCAGATTGAAGCAGGTTTTCATCTAGGATTCTGCCTTTGCCTAGCTCTATTCCATTTATTTGTATCCCTCCAAAAAACTCCCCAGTCCTTGCTGATGACAAGCATAACCATAACATGATGCAGTCACCATCATGCTTGAAAATATGGAAGGTGGTACTCAGTGATGTGATGTGTTGGATTTGCCCCAAACATAACACTTTGAATTCAGGACATACAGTTCATTTCTTTGACACATTTTTAGCAGTATTTCTTTAGGGCCGCGTTCCAAATAGGATGCATGTTTTGAAATATTTTTATTCTGTCCAGGCTTCCTTCTTTTCACTCTGTAGTTACTCCGCAATACTAACCTAAATGACAATGTTGTTGATCCTCAGTTTTCTCCTAACGCAGCCATTATACTATATAACTGTTTTAAAGTCAACATTGGCCTCATGGTGAAATCCCTGAGTGGTTTCCTTTCTCTCTGGCAACTGAGTTAGACTGGGTGTATAGATCACTCTGAAAGGTGTGATGAATAACTTCACCATGCTCAAAGGGATATTCAATGGCTGCTTTTTTACCCATCTACCAATAGGTGCCCTTCTTTGCAAAGCCTTCATGATCTTTGTGGTTGAATCTGTGTTTGAAATACACTGCTGGACTCAGGGACCTTACATAGAATTCATGTTAAACACTATTAAAGCACACAGAGTGAGTCCATGTAACTTATTATGTGACTCGTTAAGCACATTTTTACTTCCTGAACTTATTTAGGCGTTTCCATAACAACGGGGTTGAATACTTATTGACTCAAGACATTTCAGCTTTTCGTTTTAAATGAATTTGCAAAAAATTTTACCAACATAATTCCCCTTTTACTTTATCTAATCTGCATTTTGCATTTTCATTGCCCCTATAATTTTGAAATGTCATGTTGCTAGGTGACCAATGCTAGGTGACCAATGTAACTGTGCAGATAGATTCACTAATGTTGCTAGGTGACCAATGTAACTGTGCAGATAGATTCACTAATGTTGCTAGTTTGCTAGATAAAATACGTAGAAAGCCCGTTGGTACAACTAGCTAGTTATCAAGATGTTGAAGAAACATTTAAAATCACCCTCACCTCGCTGTAACTCATTTTACCCGATTTAGGGGTAAAAATAGTACCCGCAAAACACCAGTCTTAACGTCAACAGTGAAGAGGTGACTTTGGGTCTGACCTTCTAGGCAGAGTTCCTCTGTCCTGTGTCTGTGTTCTTTTGCCCATTTTAATCTTTTCTTTTTATTGTCCAGTCTGAGATATGGCTTTTTCTTTGCAACTCTTTTCTTTGTACTATTTAATGAAGCTGCCAGTTGAGGACTTGTGAGGCGTCTGTTTCTCAATCTAGACACTCTAATGTACTTGTCCTCTTGCTCAGTTGTGCACCGGGGCCTCCCTCTCCTCTTTCTATTCTGGTTAGAGCCAGTTTATGCTGTTCTGTGAAGGGAGTAGTACACAGCGTTGTACGAGATCTTCAGTTTCTTGGCAATCTCTCGCATGGAATAGTCTTAATTTCTCAGAACAAGAATAGACATGAGTTTAAGAAGAAAGAAGAAAGGTATTTGTTTCTAGCCATTTTGAGCCTGTCATCGATGCTCCAGATACTTAACTAGTCTAAGGAAGGCCAGTTTTATTGCTTCTATAATCAGAACAACAGTTTTCAGCTGTGCTAACATAATTGCAAAAGGGTTTTCTAATGATCAATTAGCCTTTTAAAATGATAAACTTGGATTAGCGAACACAACATGCCATTGGAACACAGGAGTGATGGTTGCTGATAATGGGCCTCTGTACGCCTATGTAGGTATTCCATTAAAAAGCAGCCGTTTCCAGCTACAGTAGTCACTTACAACATTAACAATGGCTACACTGTATTTCTGATCAATTTGATCTTATTTTAATGGACAAGAAATTGTATTTTCTTTTTTTTTTTTTAGGATATTTCTAAGTGACCCCAAACTTTTGAAAGGTAGTGTATATATAACCAAAAGGGTTTAGGGGATCAACTACGAGCACTAAAAGAGTGAAAATAAGGCCACGTAAAATCAGGTGAACTTCCCCTTTAACTTTATACATCATAGCTACTACTGACTATATCGCCCAACCTGGTGAGAGTCTGTGGTTTGGTCAACAGTCTGTATCATTACAAGTGTCCTGTATGAATAACCCTGTTGGTGTAAATCACACACACTGTCCAAATACAATTTAGTACACTAGTGTGGGTATGTGAGAAAAGAAAGTTATATTGTATGTGAAATTTTAAAAGAATTCTAGTCCAAATGCATCATCTAATGAGCGATTGGGTTGACGAACCACCATTCATTTATTTCAAATCTAATTTTATTAATCACATTAGCCGAATACAACAAGTGTAGACCTTACAGTGAAATGCTTAATTACAAGCCCCTAACCAACAATGCAGTTAAAAAAAATATGAATAAGAATAAGAAATAAAAGTAAGAAGTAATTAAAGAGCAGCAGTAAAATAACAATAGCGAGACTATATACAGGGGGTACCGGTACAGAGTCAATGTGCGGGGGCACTGGTTAGTTGAGGTAATATGTACACGTAGGTAGAGTTATTAAAGTGACTACGCATAGATAATAACAGAGAGGTGACGTGCATCAGTGTATCTGACAATCAGCTGAAATAGGTAAAGCAGTATAAGTATGGTAGTACGGTTATTCAGACAGGGCAAATGGGCACGAGCTTCTCAGGCACATTGAATAAACATACAATCAGTACCACTTGGATTGAAACGTTATATTGATTGTCGTCGGCGGACACCAGCATTATGACAACGTTGGTCATAAACTGTAATGGAATGTCAGGAAGGCATCAACCTAAAGTAGGCTGTATGAAGAAACATCCAGAATAATGTTTTAGCTGTCTTCAATGCTTCCTGTTTGTAATAGTATATCACATTTACTTCACTGAGACTATAAGAAATAAAATGGGAGCGCGAGAGAGAGAAAGAGAGAGATACAGAAAGAGAATGAGAGAGAGAGACAAAGGGGAGAGAGAGATAGAGAGATACAGAAAGAGAACGAGAGAGACAGAAAGAGAACGAGAGAGAGAGACAAAGGGGGAGAGAGAGATAGAGAGATACAGAAAGAGAGAAAGAGAAAGAGAAGATACAGAAAGAGAGAAAGAGAGAGATACAGAAAGAGAGAAAGAGAGAGATACAGAAAGAGAACGAGAGAGAGAGATACAGAAAGAGAACGAGAGAGAGAGACAAAGGGGGAGAGAAAGAGAAAGAGAGATACAGAAAGAGAACGAGAGAGACAGAAAGAGAACGAGAGAGAGAGAGTTGTACAGTATCTGTTCCCGTAGAGGGAGAGCCAGGAGGAATAACACACACAGGAGGACTGTTATTATCCAGGAAAACCGCACTCCATAAATTGGCATTATTATTCAAAACGTCCTTGAAAAGAGAAACAAATGGAAGACAGGGATAGAGGGAGTGAGAGAGAAAAGGAGAGTAGAAAAAGAGATGAAGAGAGAGGAGAGCAAGGCCTGGGAGATGAAAAGAGAGTAGCTCAGCTATTGGTGTGAAAGACGCATCTCTCCTCCCTCCCCAGGAAAATATTCTCCCTTTTATTGTTTTCAGTTTCCAAGAGTTTCAAGGATCTCTTGTTTTCTGTGGAAGGTGATTTAGCTACCATTAGTAGACAAAGCCCCTGAGGCTTTGTCAGGGCTACCATTAGAACTGAGGCTTTGTCAGGGCTACCATTAGAACTGAGGCTTTGTCAGGGCTACCATTAGAACTGAGGCTTTGTCAGGGCTACCATTAGAACTGAGGCTTTGTCAGGGCTACCATTAGAACTGAGGCTTTGTCAGGGCTACCATTAGAACTGAGGCTTTGTCAGGGCTACCATTAGAACTGAGGCTTTGTCAGGGCTACCATTAGAACTGAGGCTTTGTCAGGGCTACCATTAGTACTGAGGCTTTGTCAGGGCTACCATTAGTACTGAGGCTTTGTCAGGGCTACCATTAGTACTGAGGCTTTGTCAGGGCTACCATTAGTACTGAGGCTTTGTCAGGGCTACCATTAGAACTGAGGCTTTGTCAGGGCTACCATTAGAACTGAGGCTTTGTCAGGGCTACCATTAGAACTGAGGCTTTGTCAGGGCTACCATTAGAACTGAGGCTTTGTCAGGGCTACCATTAGAACTGAGGCTTTGTCAGGGCTACCATTAGAACTGAGGCTTTGTCAGGGCTACCATTAGAACTGAGGCTTTGTCAGGGCTACCATTAGAACTGAGGCTTTGTCAGGGCTACCATTAGAACTGAGGCTTTGTCAGGGCTACCATTAGAACTGAGGCTTTGTCAGGGCTACCATTAGTACTGAGGCTTTGTCAGGGCTACCATTAGTACTGAGGCTTTGTCAGGGCTACCATTAGTACTGAGGCTTTGTCAGGGCTACCATTAGAACTGAGGCTTTGTCAGGGCTACCATTAGAACTGAGGCTTTGTCAGGGCTACCATTAGAACTGAGGCTTTGTCAGGGCTACCATTAGTACTGAGGCTTTGTCAGGGCTATCATTAGAACTGAGGCTTTGTGAGGAGGGAGATTGGGTCTGGTTCAGCCTGCTGTTCTGAGAAAGCTGTATTGAACCAGACCCAATCTCCCTCCTCACAAAGCCTCAGTTCTAATGATAGAGACAGATGTCTCTATAGAAGGTTTTTGTACAGAGCCCTATAGAGTAAGGTTATTATATAGAACCCTATAGAGTAAGGTTATTATATAGAACCCTATAGAGTAAGGTTATTATACAGAACCCTATAGAGTAAGGTTATTATACAGAACCCTATAGAGTAAGGTTATTATACAGAACCCTATAGAGTAAGGTTATTATACAGAACCCTATAGAGTAAGGTTATTATACAGAACCCTATAGAGTAAGGTTATTATACAGAACCCTATAGAGTTATTATACAGAACCCTATATAGTAAGGTTACTATACAGAACCCTATAGAGTAAGGTTATTATACAGAACCCTATAGAGTTATTATACAGAACCCTATAGAGTTATTATACAGAACCCTATAGAGTAAGGTTATTATACAGAAGCCTATAGAGTAAGGTTATTATACAGAACCCTATAGAGTAAGGTTATTATACAGAACCCTATAGAGTAAGGTTATTATACAGAACCCTATAGAGTAAGGTTATTATACAGAACCCTATAGAGTAAGGTTATTATACAGAACACTATAGAGTAAGGTTATTATACAGAACCCTATAGAGTAAGGTTATTATACAGAACCCTATAGAGTAAGGTTATTATACAGAACCCTATAGAGTAAGGTTATTATACAGAACCCTATAGAGTAAGGTTATTATACAGAACCCTATAGAGTTATTATACAGAACCCTATATAGTAAGGTTACTATACAGAACCCTATAGAGTAAGGTTATTATACAGAACCCTATAGAGTTATTATACAGAACCCTATAGAGTTATTATACAGAACCCTATAGAGTAAGGTTATTATACAGAACACTATAGAGTAAGGTTATTATACAGAACCCTATATAGTAAGGTTATTATACAGAACCCTATAGAGTAAGGTTATTATACAGAACCCAATAGAGTAAGGTTATTATACAGAACACTATAGAGTAAGGTTATTATACAGAACCCTATAGAGTAAGGTTATTATACAGAACCCTATAGAGTAAGGTTATTATACAGAACCCTATAGAGTAAGGTTATTATACAGAACCCTATAGAGTAAGGTTATTATACAGAACCCTATAGAGTAAGGTTATTATACAGAACCCTATAGAGTTATTATACAGAACCCTATAGAGTAAGGTTATTATACAGAACCCTATAGAGTAAGGTTATTATACAGAACCCTATAGAGTAAGGTTATTATACAGAACCCTATAGAGTAAGGTTATTATACAGAACCCTATAGAGTAAGGTTATTATACAGAACCCTATAGAGTAAGGTTATTATACAGAACCCTATAGAGTAAGGTTATTATACAGAACCCTATAGAGTTATTATACAGAACCCTATAGAGTAAGGTTATTATACAGAACCCTATAGAGTAAGGTTATTATACAGAACCCTATAGAGTTATTATACAGAACCCTATAGAGTAAGGTTATTATACAGAACACTATAGAGTAAGGTTACTATACAGAACCCTATAGAGTAAGGTTATTATACAGAACCCTATAGAGTTATTATACAGACCCCTATAGAGTAAGGCTATTATACAGAACCCTATAGAGTTATTATACAGAACCCTATAGAGTTATTATACAGAACCCTATAGAGTTATTATACAGAACCCTATAGAGTAAGGTTATTATACAGAACCCTATAGAGTAAGGTTATTATACAGAACCCTATAGAGTAAGGTTATTATACAGAACCCTATAGAGTAAGGTTATTATACAGAACCCTATATAGTAAGGTTATTATACAGAACCCTATAGAGTAAGGTTATTATACAGAACCCTATAGAGTTATTATACAGAACCCTATAGAGTAAGGTTATTATACAGAACCCTATAGAGTAAGGTTATTATACAGAACCCTATATAGTAAGGTTATTATACAGAACCCTATAGAGTTATTATACAGAACCCTATAGAGTAAGGTTATTACACAGAACCATATAGTTATTATACAGAACCCTATAGAGTAGGGTTATTATACAGAACCCTATAGAGTAAGGTTATTATACAGAACCCTTTATAGTAAGGTTATTATACAGAACCCTATAGAGTAAGGTTATTATACAGAACCCTATAGAGTAAGGTTATTATACAGAACCCTATAGAGTAAGGTTATTATACAGAACCCTATAGAGTAAGGTTATTATACAGAACCCTATAGAGTTAGGTTATTATACAGAACCCTATAGAGTAAGGTTATTATACAGAACCCTATAGCGTTATTATACAGAACCCTATAGAGTAAGGTTATTATACAGAACCCTATAGAGTTATTATACAGAACCCTATATAGTAAGGTTATTATACAGAACCCTATAGAGTAAGTTTATTATACAGAACCCTATAGAGTTATTATACAGAACCCTATAGAGTAAGGTTATTATACAGAACCCTATAGAGTAAGGTTATTATACAGAACCATGTAGAGTAAGGTTATTATACAGAACCCTATATAGTAAGGTTATTATATAGAACCCTATAGAGTAAGGTTATTATACAGAACCCTATATAGTTATTATACAGAACCCTAAAGAGTAAGGTTATTATACAGAACCCCATATAGTTATTATACAGAACCCTATATAGTAAGGTTATTATACAGAACCCTATAGAGTAAGGTTATTATACAGAACCCTATAGAGTAAGGTTATTATACAGAACCCTATATAGTAAGGTTATGATACATAACCCTATAGAGTAAGGTTATTATACAGAACCCTATAGAGTAAGGTTATTATACAGAACCCTATATAGTTATTATACAGAACCCTATATAGTAAGGTTATTATACAGAACCCTATAGAGTAAGGTTATTATACAGAACCCTATAGAGTAAGGTTACTACACAGAACCCTATAGAGTAAGGTTATTATACAGAACCCTATAGAGTAAGGTTATTATACAGAACCATATAGTTATTATACAGAACCCTATAGAGTAAGGTTATTATACAGAACCCTATAGAGTAAAGTTATTATATAGAACCCTATAGAGTTATTATACAGAACCCTATAGAGTAAGGTTATTATACAGAACCCTATAGAGTAAGGTTATTATACAGAACCCTGTAGAGTAAGGTTATTATACAGAACCCTGTAGAGTAAGGTTATTATACAGAACCCTATAGAGTAAGGTTATTATACAGAACCATATAGAGTAAGGTTATTATACAGAACCCTATAGAGTAAGGTTATTATACAGAACCCTATAGAGTAAGGTTATTATACAGAACCCTATAGAGTAAGGTTATTACACAGAACCCTATAGAGTAAGGTTATTATACAGAACCCTATAGAGTAAGGTTATTATACAGAACCCTATATAGTAAGGTTATTATACAGAACCCTATAGAGTAAGGTTATTATACAGAACCCTATAGAGTAAGGTTATTATACAGAACCCTATAGAGTAAGGTTATTATACAGAACCCTATAGAGTAAGGTTATTATACAGAACCCTATAGAGTAAGGTACTTACACAGAACCCTATAGAGTAAGGTTATTATACAGAACCATGTAGAGTAAGGTTATTATACAGAACCCTGTAGAGTAAGGATATTATACAGAACCCTATAGAGTAAGGTTATTATACAGAACCCTATAGAGTAAGGTTATTATACAGAACCCTATAGAGTTATTATACTGAACCCTGTAGAGTAAGGTTATTATACAGAACCCTATAGAGTAAGGTTATTATATAGAACCCTATAGAGTAAGGTTATTATACAGAACCCTGTAGAGTAAGGTTATTATACAGAACCCTGGAGTGTAAGGTTATTATACAGAACCCTATAGAGTAAGGTACTTACACAGAACCCTATATAGTAAGGTTATTATACAGAACCCTATAGAGTAAGGTTATTATACAGAACCCTATAGAGTTATTATATAGAACCCTATACAGTAAGGTTATTATATAGAACCCTATAGAGTAAGGTTATTATACAGAACCCTATAGAGTAAGGTTATTATATAGAACCCTATAGAGTTATTATACAGAACCCTATAGAGTAAGGTTATTATACAGAACCCTATAGAGTAAGGTACTTACACAGAACCCTATATAGTAAGGTTATTATACAGAACCCTATAGAGTAAGGTTATTATACAGAACCCTATACAGTAAGGTTATTATATAGAACCCTATAGAGTAAGGTACTTACACAGAACCCTATAGAGTAAGGTTATTATATAGAACCCTATAGAGTAAGGTACTTACACAGAACCCTATATAGTAAGGTTATTATACAGAACCCTATAGAGTTATTATATAGAACCCTATACAGTAAGGTTATTATATAGAACCCTATAGAGTAAGGTTATTATATAGAACCCTATAGAGTTATTATACAGAACCCTATAGAGTAAGGTTATTATACAGAACCCTATAGAGTAAGGTACTTACACAGAACCCTATATAGTAAGGTTATTATACAGAACCCTATAGAGTAAGGTTATTATACAGAACCCTATAGAGTTATTATATAGAACCCTATACAGTAAGGTTATTATATAGAACCCTATAGAGTAAGGTACTTACACAGAACCCTATAGAGTAAGGTTATTATATAGAACCGTATAGAGTAAGGTACTTACACAGAACCCTATAGAATAAGGTTATTGTACAGAAACAGTTATAGTAAGGTTATTATACAGAACACTATAGAGTAAGGTTATTATATAGAACCCTGTAGAGTAAGGTTATTACACAGAACCCTATAGAGTTATTATACAGAACCCTATAGTTATTATACAGGAACCTATAGAGTAAGGTTATTATACAGAACCTTGGCGTTATAATACAGAACCCTATATAGTTATTAACCCTGGTAATATTGACTGGTAAATAGAATGAATAGAACAGGCTGGGAACCTGTAACCATGGTAATATGACTGGTAAATAGAATGCATAGAACAGACTGGGAACCTGTAACCCTGGTAATATGACTGGTAAATAGAATGAATAGAACAGGCTGGGAACCTGTAACCATGGTAATATTGACTGGTAAATAGAATGAATAGAACAGGCTGGGAACCTGTAACCCTGGTAATATGACTGGTAAATATAATGAATAGAACAGGCTGGGAACCTGTAACCATGGTAATATGACTGGTAAATAGAATGAATAGAACAGGCTGGGAACCTGTAACCCTGGTAATATTGACTGGTAAATAGAATGAATAGAACAGACTGGGAACCTGTAACCCTGGTAATATTGACTGGTAAATAGAATGAATAGAACAGACTGGGAACCTGTAACCCTGGTAATATTGACTGGTAAATAGAGTGAATAGAACAGACTGGGAACCTGTAACCCTGGTAATATGACTGGTAAATAGAATGAATAGAACAGGCTGGGAACCTGTAAGCCTGGTAATATGACTGGTAAATATAATGAATAGAACAGACTGGGAACCTGTAACCCTGGAAATATTGACTGGTAAATAGAATGAATAGAACAGACTGGGAACCTGTAACCCTGGTAATATGACTGGTAAATAGAATGAATAGAACAGGCTGGGAACCTGTAACCCTGGTAATATGACTGGTAAATATAATGAATAGAACAGGCTGGGAACCTGTAACCATGGTAATATGACTGGTAAATAGAATGCATAGAACAGGCTGGGAACCTGTACACCTGGTAATATTGACTGGTAAACTCATGGTTACACTGGCAATGGATGTTTGGAATTATAATTTCCATGGTGATGTAGAACGTTTATTCAAATGATGTTAAGTGATGTGGCTCATGCAATGGAATTTATTTTTTATATATATCAGTTGAGTTGAATCAACAAATCACAGCACATATTGATGGGTACACTTATACACAATCCATTTGTCAACTGTCTTGAGGCTTAAAAGCCCTCTTTAACATGTCTCCTCCCCTTCATCTACTCTCTTCGAAAAAAGAGTGAACCTGAAATGGTTCTTCGGCTGTCCCCATAGGAGAACCCTTTGAAGAACCCTTTTTGTTTCCAGGTAGAACCCTTTACACCTGGAACCCAAAAGAGTTCTACCTGGAAGCAAAAAGGGTTCTCCTGTCAGGACAGCTGAAGAACCCTTTCGGAACCCTTTATTCTAAGAGTGTACAATGATTGAAGTGGATTTAACAAGCAAGTGACATCAAGACGGGATCATAGCGTTCACCTGGATTCACCTGGTCAGCTCTGTCATTTCCTGGTTTAGGTAAATTCTAATAGTTTCCCTAACTTCAGTTTATTTGACAAAACAAGCAAGTATAGCGTAGATAACCATTTAAACAGCTGTTAAATATATTTTCCATAAGCAAACATGTTGCATTATATTTTCAGCTGTTTGAAGCTGGTGTACCAAATCACAAGTGAAAGAAGCAAAAACTAAACTTAAGACCATAAAGCATAGAAATAACGAACATAGAACAGATCTACCACTTCTTAGACTAGCTTTCAATAAGAATGACATATCTATAACACACATGTCTATGTGAATTTGGTCTGATTGCAGAAAAACCCTATCCCTCCGGTAAGAACCCTTTTTTCTAAGAATGTATCCTCTAGCTACAGTATGGAGCCGACAGACACAGACAGACAGACAGACAGACAGACAGGCAGACAGACAGGCAGACAGACAGACAGGCAGACAGGCAGACAGGCAGGCAGACAGGCAGACAGGCAGACAGGCAGACAGGCAGACAGGCAGACAGGCAGACAGGCAGACAGGCAGACAGGCAGACAGGCAGACAGACAGACAGACAGACAGACAGACAGACAGACAGACAGACAGACAGACAGACAGACAGACAGACAGACAGACAGACAGACAGACAGACACTACTCCAGATGCAGTGTGGCCGGCCCTGACAGCTGTGGCAGTTCTACTTATTGAGTCGATGGCTAATTATTCTCATATGAGATACACGAGAGAGTGTGTGTAAGTGCACTTTGTGTGTGTGTGTGTGTGTGTGTGCCCTTGTGTGTGTGTGTGTGTGTGTGTGTGTGTGTGTGTGTGTCTGTGTGTGTGTGTGCCCTTGTGTGTGTGTGTGTGTGTGTGTGTGTGTGCGTGTGTACTCCCAGAGAGAATGCAGCAGCTTGAAGATTTCCCAGTAGAAAGACAGTGATGACGATCACGATGGATGACTGACAAACAGTAAACAGTTTATTCATGAGCACCGGGGCTGACGGCTCCGTCAGACACAAAATGGCTTCTGTGTTTCACCCTGGGAAGCTAACGCAAACCAACGGAAAGTAAACGGAAGCAAATGGAATGAAACAGACGGACCAAAATGTTTTGCCACAGTCTGCTATAGTGTTCACTAATTAATAGACACACAGAAACATACCAGGTGAAGGAGAGGAGAGACAGCAACATACCAGGTGAAGGAGAGGAGAGACAGCAACATACCAGGTGAAGGAGAGGAGAGACAGCAACATACCAGGTGAAGGAGAGGAGACACAGCAACATACCAGGTGAAGGAGAGGAGAGACAGCAAGGTGAAGGAGTGACAGCAACATACCAGGTGAAGGAGTGACAGCAACACACCAGGTGAAGGAGTGACAGCAACATACCAGGTGAAAAAGACACAGCAACATACCAGGTGAAGGAGACACAGCAACATACCAGGTGAAGGAGAGGACATACCAGGTGAAAGAACATACCAGGTGAAGGAAAGGAGACACAGCAACATAACAGGTGAAGGAGAGGAGACACAGCAACATACCAGGTGAAGGAGACACTGCAACATACCAGGTGAAGGAGACACAGCAACATACCAGGTGAAGGAGACACAGCAACATACCAGGTGAAGGAGACACAGAAACATACCAGGTGAAGGAGTGACAGCAACATACCAGGTGAAGGAGACACTGCAACATACCAGGTGAAGGAGACACAGCAACATACCAGGTGAAGGAGACACAGCAACATACCAGGTGAAGGAGACACAGCAACATACCAGGTGAAGGAGACACAGAAACATACCAGGTGAAGGAGTGACAGCAACATACCAGGTGAAGGAGTGACAGCAACATACCAGGTAAAGGAGTGAAAGCAACATACCAGGTGAAGGAGACACAGCAACATACCAGGTGAAGGAGAGGACATACCAGGTGAAAGAACATACCAGGTGAAGGAAAGGAGACACAGCAACATACCAGGTGAAGGAGACACAGCAACATACCAGGTGAAGGAGACACAGCAACATACCAGGTGAAGGAGACACAGCAACATACCAGATGAAGGAGACACTGCAACATACCAGGTGAAGGAGACACAGCAACATACCAGGTGAAGGAGACACAGCAACATACCAGATGAAGGAGACACAGCAACATACCAGATGAAGGAGACACAGCAACATACCAGGTGAAGGAGTGACAGCAACATACCAGGTGAAGGAGTGACAGCAACATACCAGGTGAAGGAGTGACAGCAACATACCAGGTGAAGGAGACACAGCAACATACCAGGTGAAGGAGACACTGCAACATACCAGGTGAAGGAGACACAGAAACATACCAGGTGAAGGAGACACAGCAACATACCAGGTGAAGGAGACACAGAAACATACCAGGTGAAGGAGACACTGCAACATACCAGGTGAAGGAGACACTGCAACATACCAGGTGAAGGAGACACAGCAACATACCAGGTGAAGGAGACACAGAAACATATCAGGTGAAGGAGTGACAGCAACATACCAGGTGAAGGAGTGACAGCAACATACCAGGTGAAAAAGACACAGCAACATACCAGGTGAAGGAGACACAGCAACATACCAGGTGAAGGAGAGGACATACCAGGTGAAAGAACATACCAGGTGAAGGAAAGGAGACACAGCAACATACCAGATGAAGGAGACACAGCAACATACCAGATGAAGGAGACACAGCAACATACCAGGTGAAGGAGACACAGCAACATACAGGTGAAGGAGAGGAGACACTGCAACATACCAGGTGAAGGATAAGAGGTAAACATATGGAACCAGAAGTAGTAGTACACACAAAGTCAATCCAAGGATTTTAGATTGGTACAGGAAATACACCACAAGACTGGGACCACTACTGGACAAGGTAGAAAACACTATTTTGGTGTTTGAAACCTGGGCTGGGTAAACTAGTGCAGAATCAGATGACTTCTTCTGGAGGATTTTCATGTTTAACATGGATTTATGTATCTGATCATTTGTCAGTGTAACCCATGTTTGGCAGGTGAGTACAGAGCTCAATCCCCCAGCAGGAAGTACAGGTTGTACAACAAGCGTTACAGGATGGGACGGGTCGTCTCACCGTCGAACGTCATTCTGTTGTGATGTCCCTTCATCATGATCCGTTACACCTGATGATACAACAAGCTGCTTCATACTCTAATACCTTTCTTTCTTCAAACACCGTGCTAGCCACCGTGCTTCTACACCTGCATTACTAGCTGTTTGGGGTTTTAGGCTGGGTGTCTGTACAGCACTTCGAGATATTAGCTGATGTACGAAGGGCTATATAAAATAAAATTGATTGATTGAATTGAAACAGGCATTCAACATTGTTAAAGTCAACAAAAAAATGGAATTACCCACAATCCTCTAAAAAACAGAACCATGTGACAAGACAGGAAGTGTAAAGAGAAGACAACCAGACTTCCAATGAGTTCCAATCACTCAATTTTCTCTGTCTTGGTTATGCTACAAAAAAGATGCTTCCATTTTGAGCAACATATTACGTGTATTCTTAATTGTTTTGGTAAAATTAAATGAAAAAATCATTGAAATGACATGCATTCATTTTTATTAAGTATATGTATATATTTTTGTCAATTTCAATTCCCCGCAGAATTATTATTTACATTGTGGTTGAGGGTGTAAAATTCCAATTAAATGTACAATTTTCCTGCACCAGAAGTCAGGGGTTTAATTCCCGCTTCTGCCTGTTCCACTTTCAGTCCTGTTTCTAATCTGTCTAAATAAAGCAATGAAAAATATGAAGGTGGAATTCCACAAAAAAAAATATTCTCCATAGACCCTTGTCATTAATCAATATTTAGTTTGTAAACCAGGGTCTGCAAAAACATATAGATCTGCTGTTTTATACAGGCACTGAAATCCCAACAAGCGGTTTCACAACACTCTCTGAGAAACACCAGTATTCAGGTTGGTTTATACAGGCACTGAAATACCAACAAGCGGTTTCACAACACTCTCTGAGAAACACCAGTATTCAGGTTGGTTTATACAGGCACTGAAATCCCAACAAGCGGTTTCACAACACTCTCTGAGAAACACCAGTATTCAGGTTGGTTTATACAGGCACTGAAATCCCAACAAGCGGTTTCACAACACTCTCTGAGAAACACCAGTATTCAGGTTGGTTTATACAGGCACTGAAATCCCAACAAGCGGTTTCACAACACTCTGAGAAACACCAGTATTCAGGTTGAAGAACCACTTTGGCTGTTTCAGAGTATTTGTATTCTGGACTTCCATTTCATTACGCAATCATGGTCTTTCTATTTTTACAGACTAGTACACACACACACACACAGAGCTGTCAAATGTTGTGTAAAATTGAATGTTCCTGGCAAACGGCCCACTGCTGCCCATGGCACAGCTAACATCAAACCAGGATAGAGTGAGTGAGTGAGTGAGTGAGTGAGTGAGTGAGTGAGTGAGTGAGTGAGTGAGTGAGTGAGTGAGTGAGTGAGTGAGTGAGTGAGTGAGTGAGTGAGTGAGTGAGTGAGTGAGTGAGTGAGTGAGTGAGTGAGTGAGTGAGTGAGTGAGTGAGTGAGTGAGTGAGTGAGTGAGTGAGTGAGTGAGTGAGTGAGTGAGTGAGTGAGTGAGTGAGTGAGTGAGTGAGTGAGTGAGTGAGTGAGTGAGTGAGTGAGTGAGTGAGTGAGTGAGTGAGTGAGTGAGTGAGTGAGTGAGTGAGTGAGTGAGTGAGTGAGTGAGTGAGTGAGTGAGTGAGTGAGTGAGTGAGTGAGTGAGTGAGTGAGTGAGTGAGTGAGTGAGTGAGTGAGTGAGTGAGTGAGTGAGTGAGTGAGTGAGTGAGTGTGTGTGTGTGTGTGTGTGTGTGTGTGTGTGTGTGTGTGTGTGTGTGTGTGTGTGTGTGTGTGTGTGTGTGTGTGTGTGTGTGTGTGTGTGTGTGTGTGTGTGTGTGTGTGTGTGTGTGTGTGTGTGTGTGTGTGTGTGAGTGTGTGTGTGCGTGTGAGTGTGTGTGAGTGTGTGTGTGTGCGTATCCCAGTAAGGGGATGTGAAACCCACAAATGAAAGAGAAGCTCCTCTCAAGCTTCACTGGTTTCCTCCCCCAGCCATCTGGAGACAGACTACAGTATTCACACAGCAAACTGAAGGGGCTCCTCCAGCCATCTGGAGACAGACTACAGTATTCACACAGCAAACTGAAGGGGCTCCTCCAGCCATCTGGAGACAGACTACAGTATTCACACAGCAAACTGAAGGGGCTTCTCCAGCCATCTGGAGACAGACTACAGTATTCACACAGCAAACTGAAGGGGCTCCTCCAGCCATCTGCAGACAGACTACAGTATTCACACAGCAAACTGAAGGGGCTCCTCCAGCCATCTGGAGACAGACTACAGTATTCACACAGCAAACTGAAGGGGCTCCTCCAGCCATCTGGAGACAGACTACAGTATTCACACAGCAAACTGAAGGGGCTCCTCCAGCCATCTGGAGACAGACTACAGTATTCACACAGCAAACTGAAGGGGCTCCTCCAGCCATCTGGAGACAGACTACAGTATTCACACAGCAAACTGAAGGGGCTCCTCCAGCCATCTGGAGACAGACTACAGTATTCACACAGCAAACTGAAGGGGCTCCTCCAGCCATCTAGAGACAGACTACAGTATTCACACAGCAAACTGAAGGGGCTTCTCCAGCCATCTGGAGACAGACTACAGTATTCACACAGCAAACTGAAGGGGCTCCTCCAGCCATCTGGAGACGGACTACAGCATTCACACAGCAAACTGAAGGGGCTCCTCCAGCCATCTGAAGACGGACTACAGTATTCACACAGCAAACTGAAGGGGCTCCTCCAGCCATCTGGAGACGGACTACAGTATTCACACAGCAAACTGAAGGGGCTCCTCCAGCCATCTGGAGACGGACTACAGTATTCACACAGCAAACTGAAGGGGCTCCTCCAGCCATCTGGAGACAGACTACAGTATTCACACAGCAAACTGAAGGGGCTCCTCCAGCCATCTGGAGACAGACTACAGTATTCACACAGCAAACTGAAGGGGCTCCTCCAGCCATCTGGAGACAGACTACAGTATTCACACAGCAAACTGAAGGGGCTCCTCCAGCCATCTGGAGACAGGCTACAGTATTCACACAGCAAACTGAAGGGGCTCCTCCAGCCATCTGGAGACAGGCTACAGTATTCACACAGCAAACTGAAGGGGCTCCTCCAGCCATCTGGAGACAGACTACAGTATTCACACAGCAAACTGAAGGGGCTCCTCCAGCCATCTGGAGACAGACTACAGTATTCACACAGCAAACTGAAGGGGCTCCTCCAGCCATCTGGAGACAGACTACAGTATTCACACAGCAAACTGAAGGGGCTCCTCCGGCCATCTGGAGACAGACTACAGTATTCACACAGCAAACTGAAGGGGCTCCTCCGGCCATCTGGAGACAGACTACAGTATTCACACAGCAAACTGAAGGGGCTCCTCCGGCCATCTGGAGACAGACTACAGTATTCACACAGCAAACTGAAGGGGCTCCTCCGGCCATCTGGAGACAGACTACAGTATTCACACAGCAAACTGAAGGGGCTCCTCCAGCCATCTGGAGACGGACTACAGTATTCACACAGCAAACTGAAGGGGCTCCTCCAGCCATCTGGAGACAGACTACAGTATTCACACAGCAAACTGAAGGGGTGACACTTCTCTCCATCATTAAGGATGACAAGAGCACAAAGAGACTCTTTAATAACAGCTCTGTGAAGATTCAAGCAATATATTTAGCTAAACCAGCAATATCTGTTAAATATGTGTGTGTGACCATTAGAATTTGATTTGATATATTTTAAACATGGCAATCAAACGTCAGATGGACTGTCAGATCACAACGTTTCGGAGTGTGTGTTGTGTCTGGTCAATTAAATCTCTCTCATGTACCCAGACTGGTACATGAGTCCTGCTTGACACTCTAGCTAATCTACCAGCCCAGTGTCTGCTGTAGACAGTGTTAACCAGCCCAGTGTCTGTTGTAGACAGTGTTAACCCAGCCCAGTGTCTGCTGTAGACAGTGTTAACCCAGCCCAGTGTCTGCTGTAGACAGTGTTAACCCAGCCCAGTGTTTGCTGTAGACAGTGTTAACCCAGCCCAGTGTCTGCTGTAGACAGTGTTAACCCAGCCCAGTGTCTGCTGTAGACAGTGTTAACCCAGCCCAGTGTCTGCTGTAGACAGTGTTAACCCAGCCCAGTGTCTGCTGTAGACAGTGTTAACCCAGCCCAGTGTTTGCTGTAGACAGTGTTAACCCAGCCCAGTGTCTGCTGTAGACAGTGTTAACCCAGCCCAGTGTCTGCTGTAGACAGTGTTAACCAGCCCAGTGTCTGCTGTAGACAGTGTTAACCTGCCCAGTGTCTGCTGTAGACAGTGTTAACCAGCCCAGTGTCTGCTGTAGACAGTGTTAACCAGCCCAGTGTCTGCTGTAGACAGTGTTAACCAGCCCAGTGTCTGCTGTAGACAGTGTTAACCAGCCCAGTATCTGCTGTAGACAGTGTTACCCAGCCCAGTGTCTGCTGTAGACAGTGTTACCCAGTCCAGTGTCTGATGTAGACAGTGTTAACCAGCCCAGTGTCTGCTGTAGACAGTGTTAACCAGCCCAGTGTCTGCTGTAGACAGTGTTAACCCAGCCCAGTGTTTGCTGTAGACAGTGTTAACCAGCCCAGTGTCTGCTGTAGACAGTGTTAACCAGCCCAGTGTCTGCTGTAGACAGTGTTAACCAGTCCAGTGTCTGCTGTAGACAGTGTTAACCAGCCCAGTGTCTGCTGTAGACAGTGTTAACCAGCCCAGTGTCTGCTGTAGACAGTGTTAACCAGCCCAGTGTCTGCTGTAGACAGTGTTAACCCAGCCCAGTGTCTGTTGTAGAGAGTGTTAACCCAGCCCAGTGTCTGTTGTAGACAGTGTTAACCAGCCCAGTGTCTGCTGTAGACAGTGTTAACCAGCCCAGTGTCTGCTATAGACAGTGTTAACCCAGCCCAGTGTCTGCTGTAGACAGTGTTAACCAGCCCAGTGTCTGTTGTAGACAGTGTTAACCAGCCCAGTGTCTGCTATAGACAGTGTTAACCAGCCCAGTGTCTGCTGTAGACAGTGTTAACCAGCCCAGTGTCTGCTGTAGACAGTGTTAACCAGCCCAGTGTCTGCTGTAGACAGTGTTAACCAGCACAGTGTCTGCTGTAGACAGTGTTAACCCAGCCCAGTGTCTGCTGTAGACAGTGTTAACCAGCCCAGTGTCTGTTGTAGACAGTGTTAACCAGCCCAGTGTCTGCTGTAGACAGTGTTAACCAGCCCAGTGTCTGCTGTAGACAGTGTTAACCAACCCAGTGTCTGCTGTAGACAGTGTTAACCAGCCCAGTGTCTGCTGTAGACAGTGTTAACCAGCCCAGTGTCTGTTGTAGACAGTGTTAACCAGCCCAGTGCCTGCTGTAGACAGTGTTAACCAGCCCAGTGTCTGCTGTAGACAGTGTTAACCAGCGCAGTGTCTGTTGTAGACAGTGTTACCCAGCCCAGTGTCTGCTGTAGACAGTGTTAACCAGCCCAGTGTCTGCTGTAGACAGTGTTAACCCAGCCCAGTGTCTGTTGTAGACAGTGTTAACCAGCCCAGTGTCTGCTGTAGACAGTGTTAACCAGTCCAGTGTCTGCTGTAGACAGTGTTAACCAGCCCAGTGTCTGCTGTAGACAGTGTTAACCAGCCCAGTGTCTGCTGTAGACAGTGTTAACCAGCCCAGTGTCTGCTGTAGACAGTGTTAACCAGCCCAGTGTCTGCTGTAGACAGTGTTAACCAGCCCAGTGTCTGCTGTAGACAGTGTTAACCCAGCCCAGTGTCTGCTGTAGACAGTGTTAACCAGCCCAGTGTCTGTTGTAGACAGTGTTAACCAGCCCAGTGTCTGCTGTAGACAGTGTTAACCAGCCCAGTGTCTGCTGTAGACAGTGTTAACCAGCCCAGTGTCTGCTGTAGACAGTGTTAACCAGCCCAGTGTCTGCTGTAGACAGTGTTAACCAGCCCAGTGTCTGTTGTAGACAGTGTTAACCAGCCCAGTGCCTGCTGTAGACAGTGTTAACCAGCCCAGTGTCTGCTGTAGACAGTGTTAACCAGCGCAGTGTCTGTTGTAGACAGTGTTACCCAGCCCAGTGTCTGCTGTAGACAGTGTTAACCAGCCCAGTGTCTGCTGTAGACAGTGTTAACCCAGCCCAGTGTCTGTTGTAGACAGTGTTAACCAGCCCAGTGTCTGCTGTAGACAGTGTTAACCAGTCCAGTGTCTGCTGTAGACAGTGTTAACCAGCCCAGTGTCTGCTGTAGACAGTGTTAACCAGCCCAGTGTCTGCTGTAGACAGTGTTAACCAGCCCAGTGTCTGCTGTAGACAGTGTTAACCAGCCCAGTGTCTGCTGTAGACAGTGTTAACCAGTCCAGTGTCTGCTGTAGACAGTGTTAACCAGCCCAGTGTCTGCTGTAGACAGTGTTAACCAGCCCAGTGTCTGCTGTAGACGGTGTTAACCAGCCCAGTGTCTGCTGTAGACAGTGTTAACCAGCCCAGTGTCTGCTGTAGACGGTGTTAACCAGCCCAGTGTCTGTTGTAGACAGTGTTAACCCAGCCCAGTGTCTGCTGTAGACAGTGTTAACCCAGCCCAGTGTCTGCTATAGACAGTGTTAACCAGCCCAGTGTCTGCTGTAGACAGTGTTAACCAGCCCAGTGTCTGCTGTAGACAGTGTTAACCAGCCCAGTGTCTGCTGTAGACAGTGTTAACCAGCCCAGTGTCTGCTGTAGACAGTGTTAACCAGCCCAGTGTCTGTTGTAGACAGTGTTAACCAGCCCAGTGTCTGCTGTAGACAGTGTTAACCAGCCCAGTGTCTGCTGTAGACAGTGTTAACCAGCCCAGTGTCTGCTGTAGACGGTGTTAACCAGCCCAGTGTCTGTTGTAGACAGTGTTAACCCAGCCCAGTGTCTGCTGTAGACAGTGTTAACCCAGCCCAGTGTCTGCTATAGACAGTGTTAACCAGCCCAGTGTCTGCTGTAGACAGTGTTAACCAGCCCAGTGTCTGCTGTAGACAGTGTTAACCAGCCCAGTGTCTGCTGTAGACAGTGTTAACCAGCCCAGTGTCTGCTGTAGACAGTGTTAACCAGCCCAGTGTCTGTTGTAGACAGTGTTAACCAGCCCAGTGTCTGCTGTAGACAGTGTTAACCAGCCCAGTGTCTGCTGTAGACAGTGTTAACCAGCCCAGTGTCTGCTGTAGACAGTGTTAACCAGCCCAGTGTCTGCTGTAGACAGTGTTAACCAGCCCAGTGTCTGCTATAGACAGTGTTAACCAGCCCAGTGTCTGCTGTAGACAGTGTTAACCAGCCCAGTGTCTGCTGTAGACAGTGTTAACCAGCCCAGTGTCTGCTGTAGACAGTGTTAACCAGCCCAGTGTCTGTTGTAGACAGTGTTAACCCAGCCCAGTGTCTGCTGTAGACAGTGTTAACCAGCCCAGTGTCTGCTGTAGACAGTGTTAACCAGCCCAGTGTCTGTTGTAGACAGTGTTAACCAGCCCAGTGTCTGCTGTAGACAGTGTTAACCAGCCCAGTGTCTGCTGTAGACAGTGTTAACCAGCCCAGTGTCTGCTGTAGACAGTGTTAACCAGCCCAGTGTCTGCTATAGACAGTGTTAACCAGCCCAGTGTCTGCTGTAGACAGTGTTAACCAGCCCAGTGTCTGCTGTAGACAGTGTTAACCAGCCCAGTGTCTGCTGTAGACAGTGTTAACCAGCCCAGTGTCTGCTGTAGACAGTGTTAACCAGCCCAGTGTCTGCTGTAGACAGTGTTAACCAGCCCAGTGTCTGCTGTAGACAGTGTTAACCAGCCCAGTGTCTGTTGTAGACAGTGTTAACCAGCCCAGTGTCTGCTGTAGACAGTGTTAACCAGCCCAGTGTCTGCTGTAGACAGTGTTAACCAGCCCAGTGTCTGCTGTAGACAGTGTTAACCAGCCCAGTGTCTGCTGTAGACAGTGTTAACCCAGCCCAGTGTCTGTTGTAGACAGTGTTAACCCAGCCCAGTGTCTGTTGTAGACAGTGTTAACCAGCCCAGTGTCTGCTGTAGACAGTGTTAACCAGCCCAGTGTCTGCTATAGACAGTGTTAACCCAGCCCAGTGTCTGCTGTAGACAGTGTTAACCAGCCCAGTGTCTGTTGTAGACAGTGTTAACCAGCCCAGTGTCTGCTATAGACAGTGTTAACCAGCCCAGTGTCTGCTGTAGACAGTGTTAACCAGCCCAGTGTCTGCTGTAGACAGTGTTAACCAGCCCAGTGTCTGCTGTAGACAGTGTTAACCAGCCCAGTGTCTGCTGTAGACAGTGTTAACCCAGCCCAGTGTCTGCTGTAGACAGTGTTAACCAGCCCAGTGTCTGTTGTAGACAGTGTTACCCAGCCCAGTGTCTGCTGTAGACAGTGTTAACCAGCCCAGTGTCTGCTGTAGACAGTGTTAACCCAGCCCAGTGTCTGTTGTAGACAGTGTTAACCAGCCCAGTGTCTGCTGTAGACAGTGTTAACCAGTCCAGTGTCTGCTGTAGACAGTGTTAACCAGCCCAGTGTCTGCTGTAGACAGTGTTAACCAGCCCAGTGTCTGCTGTAGACAGTGTTAACCAGCCCAGTGTCTGCTGTAGACAGTGTTAACCAGTCCAGTGTCTGCTGTAGACAGTGTTAACCAGCCCAGTGTCTGCTGTAGACAGTGTTAACCAGCCCAGTGTCTGCTGTAGACGGTGTTAACCAGCCCAGTGTCTGCTGTAGACAGTGTTAACCAGCCCAGTGTCTGCTGTAGACGGTGTTAACCAGCCCAGTGTCTGTTGTAGACAGTGTTAACCCAGCCCAGTGTCTGCTGTAGACAGTGTTAACCCAGCCCAGTGTCTGCTATAGACAGTGTTAACCAGCCCAGTGTCTGCTGTAGACAGTGTTAACCAGCCCAGTGTCTGCTGTAGACAGTGTTAACCAGCCCAGTGTCTGCTGTAGACAGTGTTAACCAGCCCAGTGTCTGCTGTAGACAGTGTTAACCAGCCCAGTGTCTGTTGTAGACAGTGTTAACCAGCCCAGTGTCTGCTGTAGACAGTGTTAACCAGCCCAGTGTCTGCTGTAGACGGTGTTAACCAGCCCAGTGTCTGCTGTAGACGGTGTTAACCAGCCCAGTGTCTGTTGTAGACAGTGTTAACCCAGCCCAGTGTCTGCTGTAGACAGTGTTAACCCAGCCCAGTGTCTGCTATAGACAGTGTTAACCAGCCCAGTGTCTGCTGTAGACAGTGTTAACCAGCCCAGTGTCTGCTGTAGACAGTGTTAACCAGCCCAGTGTCTGCTGTAGACAGTGTTAACCAGCCCAGTGTCTGCTGTAGACAGTGTTAACCAGCCCAGTGTCTGTTGTAGACAGTGTTAACCAGCCCAGTGTCTGCTGTAGACAGTGTTAACCAGCCCAGTGTCTGCTGTAGACAGTGTTAACCAGCCCAGTGTCTGCTGTAGACAGTGTTAACCAGCCCAGTGTCTGCTATAGACAGTGTTAACCAGCCCAGTGTCTGCTGTAGACAGTGTTAACCAGCCCAGTGTCTGCTGTAGACAGTGTTAACCAGCCCAGTGTCTGCTGTAGACAGTGTTAACCAGCCCAGTGTCTGTTGTAGACAGTGTTAACCCAGCCCAGTGTCTGCTGTAGACAGTGTTAACCAGCCCAGTGTCTGCTGTAGACAGTGTTAACCAGCCCAGTGTCTGTTGTAGACAGTGTTAACCAGCCCAGTGTCTGCTGTAGACAGTGTTAACCAGCCCAGTGTCTGCTGTAGACAGTGTTAACCAGCCCAGTGTCTGCTGTAGACAGTGTTAACCAGCCCAGTGTCTGCTATAGACAGTGTTAACCAGCCCAGTGTCTGCTGTAGACAGTGTTAACCAGCCCAGTGTCTGCTGTAGACAGTGTTAACCAGCCCAGTGTCTGCTGTAGACAGTGTTAACCAGCCCAGTGTCTGCTGTAGACAGTGTTAACCAGCCCAGTGTCTGCTGTAGACAGTGTTAACCAGCCCAGTGTCTGCTGTAGACAGTGTTAACCAGCCCAGTGTCTGTTGTAGACAGTGTTAACCAGCCCAGTGTCTGCTGTAGACAGTGTTAACCAGCCCAGTGTCTGCTGTAGACAGTGTTAACCAGCCCAGTGTCTGCTGTAGACAGTGTTAACCAGCCCAGTGTCTGCTGTAGACAGTGTTAACCCAGCCCAGTGTCTGTTGTAGACAGTGTTAACCCAGCCCAGTGTCTGTTGTAGACAGTGTTAACCAGCCCAGTGTCTGCTGTAGACAGTGTTAACCAGCCCAGTGTCTGCTATAGACAGTGTTAACCCAGCCCAGTGTCTGCTGTAGACAGTGTTAACCAGCCCAGTGTCTGTTGTAGACAGTGTTAACCAGCCCAGTGTCTGCTATAGACAGTGTTAACCAGCCCAGTGTCTGCTGTAGACAGTGTTAACCAGCCCAGTGTCTGCTGTAGACAGTGTTAACCAGCCCAGTGTCTGCTGTAGACAGTGTTAACCAGCCCAGTGTCTGTTGTAGACAGTGTTAACCAGCCCAGTGTCTGCTGTAGACAGTGTTAACCAGCCCAGTGTCTGCTGTAGACAGTGTTAACCAGCCCAGTGTCTGCTGTAGACAGTGTTAACCAGCCCAGTGTCTGCTATAGACAGTGTTAACCAGCCCAGTGTCTGCTGTAGACAGTGTTAACCAGCCCAGTGTCTGCTGTAGACAGTGTTAACCAGCCCAGTGTCTGCTGTAGACAGTGTTAACCAGCCCAGTGTCTGTTGTAGACAGTGTTAACCCAGCCCAGTGTCTGTTGTAGACAGTGTTAACCAGCCCAGTGTCTGCTGTAGACAGTGTTAACCAGCCCAGTGTCTGTTGTAGACAGTGTTAACCAGCCCAGTGTCTGCTGTAGACAGTGTTAACCAGCCCAGTGTCTGCTGTAGACAGTGTTAACCAGCCCAGTGTCTGCTGTAGACAGTGTTAACCAGCCCAGTGTCTGCTATAGACAGTGTTAACCAGCCCAGTGTCTGCTGTAGACAGTGTTAACCAGCCCAGTGTCTGCTGTAGACAGTGTTAACCAGCCCAGTGTCTGCTGTAGACAGTGTTAACCAGCCCAGTGTCTGCTGTAGACAGTGTTAACCAGCCCAGTGTCTGCTGTAGACAGTGTTAACCAGCCCAGTGTCTGCTGTAGACAGTGTTAACCAGCCCAGTGTCTGTTGTAGACAGTGTTAACCCAGCCTTCCTCTCCTTCCTTTTGTTTTACAGCTTTCACTTTAGAATGATTGAGGGTAAAATACACGAGGCAGGGCTGAGATGACGGTCCAAGCATTTGGTCTCGCTGACTTGGAGGAGATAGCGGTTCGAACCATCCACTCTTCCCAGATTAAACACACAGCCGTTTAATTGTGTTTTATTCACCCAGCACTAACGCTTCCTCTAAAGCACATTAGCATTTTGATAAGAGACTTTCCTCAGTCCCGGAGATGAGAGAGAAGTAGCCAACGCTGCAGAGACAGAATGGAATAACGTGAACACAGCATGTGAACAGTCAGCGTTTAGAGAGAACGAGGAGGGGGGGTGGGAGAGGGAGAGAGAGAGAGAGAGAGAGGGGGGTGGAAGAGACAGAGAGAGAGAGAGAGAGAGAGAGAGAGAGAGAGAAAGACAGAGAGAGAGAGAGAGAGCGAGAGAGAGAGAGCGAGAGAGAGAGAGAGAGAGAGAAATAGAGAGCCAAAACCCATGTTTTGAAGTGTCTGAGAGAACTTGCTGATTCTGTGAGTTGAACTGAACAGTGGCTGGGGGTTATTCTGTCCTTAATGCAGACTCTGTCCCTTCATGCAGACTCTGTCCCTTCATGCAGACTCTGTCCCCAATGCAGACTCTGTCCCTTAATGCAGACTCTGTCCCTTCATGCAGACTCTGTCCCTTCATGCAGACTCTGTCCCTTCATGCAGACTCTGTCCCTTCATGCAGACTCCGTCCCTAATGCAGACTCCGTCCCTAATGCAGACTCCGTCCCTAATGCAGACTCCGTCCCTAATGCAGACTCCGTCCCTAATGCAGACTCTGTCCTTAATGCAGACTCTGTCCTTAATGCAGACTCTGTCCCTAATGCAGACTCTGTCCCTAATGCAGACTCTGTCCCTAATGCAGACTCTGTCCCTAATGCAGACTCTGTCCCTAATGCAGACTCTGTCCCTAATGCAGACTCTGTCCCTAATGCAGACTCTGTCCCTAATGCAGACTCTGTCCCTAATGCAGACTCAGTCCCTAATGCAGACTCTGTCCGTAATGCAGACTCTGTCCGTAATGCAGACTCTGTCCGTAATGCAGACTCTGTCCGTAATGCAGACTCTGTCCGTAATGCAGACTCTGTCCTTAATGCAGACTCTGTCCTTAATGCAGACTCTGTTCTTCTCTGCTCTGTCCTTAATGCAGACTCTGTCCTTAATGCAGACTCCTGCTGCTACGACATCCTAAACGGCACCCTTTTCTCAAAACGGAATGCCCCATAAGCTCTGGTCCAAAGTAGTGCACTACATAGGGAACAGGGCCCCATAAGCTCTGGTCCAAAGTAGTGCACTACATAGGGAACAGGGCCCCATAAGCTCTGGTCCAAAGTAGTGCACTACATAGGGAACAGGGCCCCATAAGCTCTGGTCCAAAGTAGTGCACTATACAGGGAACAATATCCCATAAGCTCTGGTCCAAAGTAGTGCACTACATAGGGAACAGGGCCCCATAAGCTCTGGTCCAAAGTAGTGCACTATATAGGGAACACGGCCCCATAAGCTCTGGTCCAAAGTAGTGCACTACATAGGGAACAGGGCCCCATAAGCTCTGGTCCAAAGTAGTGCACTACATAGGGAACAGGGCCCCATAAGCTCTGGTCCAAAGTAGTGCACTACATAGGGTCTAGTCATCATCATCATCATCAGTATCTTCCTCTACTCAGGGTCTAGTCATCA
This sequence comes from Salvelinus alpinus, assembly GCF_045679555.1. Taxonomy (NCBI): domain Eukaryota; kingdom Metazoa; phylum Chordata; class Actinopteri; order Salmoniformes; family Salmonidae; genus Salvelinus; species Salvelinus alpinus. The sequence continues at coordinate 12,801,581 of NC_092086.1, forward strand.
TCATCATCATCATCATCATCATCAGTATCTTCCTCTACTGAGGCCTCAGAGGCTGGTGAAGAATCCACACTGACAGACTAGTCATCAGGCTATTGCACTGTGCTATAGGTATTCTCCCTCCGTCATCACCACTATTTCACTGGGTTACTATTTCACTGGGCTTCTATTTCACTGTTTGCTATTTCACTCTTTTACTATTTCACTGGGCTGCTATTTCACTGGGCTTCTATTTCACTGGTTGCTATTTCACTGGTTTACTATTTCACTGGGCTGCTATTTCACTGGTTACTATTTCACTGGGCTGCTATTTCACTGGGCTGCTATTTCACTGGTTTACTATTTCACTGGGCTGCTATTTCACTGGTTTACTATTTCACTGGGCTGCTATTTCACTGGTTTACTATTTCACTGGGCTGCTATTTCACTGGTTTACTATTTCACTGGGCTGCTATTTCACTGGTTACTATTTCACTGGTTGCTATTTCACTGGTTTACTATTTCACTGGGTTGCCATTTCACTGGGCTGCTATTTCACTGGTTACTATTTCACTGGGTTGCCATTTCACTGGGCTGCTATTTCACTGGTTTACTATTTCACTGGTTTACTATTTCACTGGGTTGCTATTTCACTGGGTTACTATTTCACTGGGTTACTATTTCACTGGTTGCTATTTCACCGGTTTACTATTTCACTGGTTTACTATTTCACTGGGTTACTATTTCACTGGTTTACTATTTCACTGAGCTGCTATTTCACTGGTTACTATTTCACTGGTTTACTATTTCACTGGTTTACTATTTCACTGGGCTGCTATTTCACTGGTTACTATTTCACTGGTTTACTATTTCACTGGTTTACTATTTCACTGGTTTACTATTTCACTGGTTTACTATTTCACTGGGCTGCTATTTCACTGGTTACTATTTCAATGGGCTGCTATTTCACTGGGCTGCTATTTCACTGGGCTGTTATTTCACTGGTTTACTATTTCACTGGGTTACTATTTCACTGGTTTGCTATTTCACTGGGTTGCTATTTCACTGGGTTACTATTTCACTGGGCTGCTATTTCACTGGTTACTATTTCACTGGTTTGCTATTTCACTGGGCTGCTATTTCACTGGTCTGCTATTTCACTGGGCTTCTATTTCACTGGTTTACTATTTCACTGGGTTACTATTTCACTGGTTTACTATTTCACTGGGTTACTATTTCACTGGGCTGCTATTTCACTGGTTTACTATTTCACTGGGTTACTCTTTCACTGGTTTACTATTTCACTGGGCTGCTATTTCACTGGGTTACTATTTCACTGGGCTGCTATTTCACTGGGTTGCTATTTCACTGGGCTGCTATTTCACTGGTTTACTATTTCACTGGGTTACTATTTCACTGGGCTGCTATTTCACTGGCTTACTATTTCACTGGTTTACTATTTCACTGGGCTGCTATTTCACTGGGCTGCTATTTCACTGGGCTGCTATTTCACTGGGCTGCTATTTCACTGGTTTGCTATTTCACTGGTTTACTATTTCACTGGGTTACTATTTCACTGGCTTACTATTTCACTGGGTTACTATTTCACTGGGCTGCTATTTCACTGGCTTACTATTTCACTGGTTTACTATTTCACTGGGCTGCTATTTCACTGGTTGCTATTTCACTAGGCTGCTATTTCACTGGGCTGCTATTTCACTGGTTTACTATTTCATTAGTTTACTATTTCACTGAGCTGCTATTTCACTGGGCTGCTATTTCACTGGTTTACTATTTCACTGGTTTACTATTTCACTGGTTTACTATTTCACTGGGCTGGTATTTCACCGGGCTGCTATTTCACTGGTTTACTATTTCACTGGGTTGCTATTTCACTGGTTTACTATTTCACTGGTTACTATTTCACTGGGTTGCCATTTCACTGGGCTGCTATTTCACTGGGCTGCTATTTTACTGGTTTACTATTTCACTGGTTTGCTATTTCCATGGGTTACTAATCTCACATACACACAAATATCTAGCATACACCTCACACACACACAAACATTGCACCGAAACACATACCACCATCAACCCATCAGCACCACCACAGATAATCATGTAGTGGAGGTTTCCTCCAGCCTCAGCTGCGTGTGTCTGTGTTCCTCCGTGGAAACTAACACATTTTTAATCACTCGCTGGTACAGGAAAACCAGAGGATGGAAGCAGAGCTACAGAGAGGACTTTCTGTTGGTTTTATCACAGTGAGATATTAGTAATGGAAAACCAGAGGATGGAAGCAGAGCTACAGAGAGGACTTTCTGTTGGTTTTATCACAGTGAGATATTAGTAATGGAAAAACAGAGGATGGAAGCAGAGCTACAGAGAGGACTTTCTGTTGGTTTTATCACAGTGAGATATTAGTAATGGAAAACCAGAGGATGGAAGCAGAGCTACAGAGAGGACTTTCTGTTGGTTTTATCACAGTGAGATATTAGTAATGGAAAACCAGAGGATGGAAGCAGAGCTACAGAGACTTTCTGTTGGTTTTATCACAGTGAGATATTAGTAATGGAAAACCAGAGGATGGAAGCAGAGCTACAGAGGACTTTCTGTTGGTTTTATCACAGTGAGATATTAGTAATGGAAAACCAGAGGATGGAAGCAGAGCTACAGAGACTTTCTGTTGGTTTTATCACAGTGAGATATTAGTAATGGAAAACCAGAGGATGGAAGCAGGGCTACAGAGAGGACTTTCTGTTGGTTTTATCACAGTGAGATATTAGTAATGGGAGATCAAATCAAAGTTTATTTGTCACGTGCGCCGAATACAACAGGTATAGACCTTAAAAGTGAAATGCTTACTTACAGCCTCTAACCAATAGTGCAAAAAAGGTATTAGGTGAACAATAGGTAGGTAAAGAAATAAAAAAAACTGTAAAAAGACAGTGAAAAATAACAGTAGCGAGGCTATATACAGACACCGGTTAGTCAGGCTGATTGGGGTAGTATGTACATGTAGATATGGTTAAAGTGACTATGCATATATGATGAACAGAGAGTAGCAGTAGCGTAAAAGAGGGGTTGGCGGGTGGTGGGCGGGACACAATGCAGATAGCCCGGTTAACAAATGTGCAGGAGCACTGGTTGGTCGGGCCAATTGAAGTAGTATGTACAGTGAGGGAAAAAAGTATTTGATCCCCTGCTGATTTTGTACGTTTGCCCACTGTCAAAGAAATGATCAGTCTATAATTTTAATGGTAGGTTTATTTGAACAGTGAGAGACAGAATAACAACAAAAATATCCAGAAAAACGCATGTCAAAAATGTTATAAATTGATTTGCATTTTAATGAGGGAAATAAGTATTTGACCCCCTCTCAATCAGAAAGATTTCTGGCTCCCAGGTGTCTTTCATACAGGTAACGAGCTGAGATTAGGAGCACACTCTTAAAGGGAGTGCTCCTAATCTCAGTTTCTTACCTGTATAAAAGACACCTATCCACAGAAGCAATCAATCAATCAGATTCCAAACTCTCCACCATGGCCAAGACCAAAGAGCTCTCCAAGGATGTCAGGGACAAGATTGTAGATCTACACAAGGCTGGAATGGGCTACAAGACCATTGCCAAGCAGTTTGGTGAGTAGGTGACAACAGTTGGTGCGATTATTCGCAATTGGAAGAAACACAAAAGAACTGTCAAACTCCCTTGGCCTGGGGCTCCATGTAAGATCTCACCTCGTGGAGTTGCAATGATCATGAGAATGGTGAGGAATCAGCCCAGAACTACACAGGAGGATCTTGTCAATGATCTCAAGGCAGCTGGGACCATAGTCACCAAGAAAACAATTGGTAACACACTACGCCGTGAAGGACTGAAATCCTGCAGCGCCCGCAAGGTCCCCCTGCTCAAGAAAGCACATATACATGCCCGTCTGAAGTTTGCCAATGAACATCTGAATGATTCAGAGGACAACTGGGTGAACGTGTTGTGGTCAGATGAGACCAAAATGGAGTTCTTTGGCATCAACTCAACTTGCCGTGTTTGGAGGAGGAGGAATGCTGCCTATGACCCCAATAAACCATCCCCACCGTCAAACATGGAGGTGGAAACATTATGCTTTGGGGGTGTTTTTCTGCTAAGGGGACAGGACAACTTCACAGCATCAAAGGGACGATGGACGGGGCCATGTACCGTCAAATCTTGGGTGAAAACCTCCTTCCCTCAGCCAGGGTATTGAAAATGGGTCGTGGATGGGTATTCCAGCATAACAATGACCCAAAACACACGGCCAAGGCAACAAAGGAGTGGCTCAAGAAAAAGCACATTAAGGTCCTGGAGTGGCCTAGCCAGTCTCCAGACCTTAATCCCATAGAAAATCTGTGGAGGGAGCTGAAGGTTCGAGTTGCCAAACGTCAGCCTCGAAACCTTAATGACTTGAAGAAGATCTGCAAAGAGGAGTGGGACAAAATCCCTCCTGAGATGTGTGCAAACCTGGTGGCCAACTACAAGAAACATCTGACCTCTGTGATTGCCAACAAGGGTTTTGCCACCAAGTACTAAGTCATGTTTTGCAGAGGGGTCAAATACTTATTTCCCTCATTAAAATGCAAATCAATTTATAACATTTTTGACATGCGTTTTTCTGGATTTTTTTGTTGATATTCTGTCTCTCACTGTTCAAATAAACCTACCATTAAAATTACAGACTGATCATTTCATTGTCAGTGGGCAAACGAACAAAATCAGCAGGGGATCAAATACTTTTTTCCCTCACTGTACATGAACGTACAGTTAAAGTGACTATGCATACATGATAAACAGCGAGAAAGAGAAAGCAAGAAAGAGAGAGAGAGAGAGAGAGAGAGAGAGAGAGAGAAAGAGAGAGAGAGAGAGAGAAAGAGAGAAAGAGAGAAAGAGAGAGAGAGAGAGAGAGAGAGAGAGAGAGAGAGAGAGAGAGAGAGAGGGACAGAGATGGAGAGAGAGAGAGAAAGAGATGGAGAGAGAGGATTATTATCTCCTTTACTTTAGAGACAAACTGTTGTCATGGCATCTCCTCCCATGGCATCTCCTCCCATGGCATCTCCTCCTCTACACCTCTACTAACCATCAGTTAGATCCTCATTATATCCTCTCAGAGTATTAGTCCTGGTCTCCACCTCTACTAACCATCAGTTAGATCCTCATTATATCCTCTCAGAGTATTAGTCCTGGTCTCCACCTCTACTAACCATCAGTTAGATCCTCAGTATATCCTCTCAGAGTATTAGTCCTGGTCTCCACCTCTACTAACCATCAGTTAGATCCTCAGTATATCCTCTCAGAGTATTAGTCCTGGTCTCCACCTCTACTAACCATCAGTTAGATCCTCAGTATATCCTCTCAGAGTATTAGTCCTGGTCTCCACCTCTACTAACCATCAGTTAGATCCTCAGTATATCCTCTCAGAGTATTAGTCCTGGTCTCCACCTCTACTAACCATCAGTTAGATCCTCAGTATATCCTCTCAGAGTATTAGTCCTGGTCTCCACCTCTACTAACCATCAGTTAGATCCTCATTATATCCTCTCAGAGTATTAGTCCTGGTCTCCACCTCTACTAACCATCAGTTAGATCCTCATTATATCCTCCCAGAGTATTAGTCCTGGTCTCCACCTCTACTAACCATCAGTTAGATCCTCAGTATATCCTCTCAGAGTATTAGTCCTGGTCTCCACCTCTACTAACCATCAGTTAGATCCTCAGTATATCCTCTCAGAGTATTAGTCCTGGTCTCCATGTATGATAACCATCAGTTAGATCATGACTAAGACACTACTTTAAAAAAAGCTCCAATGTGGAGCTATATACAGGGAGTACCAGTACCAGATCAATGTGGAGCTATATACAGGGAGTACAAGTACCAGATCAATGTGGAGCTATATACAGGAAGTACCAGTACCAGATCAATGTGGAGCTATATACAGGGAGTACAAGTACCAGATCAATGTGGAGCTATATACAGGGAGTACCAGTACCAGATCAATGTGGAGCTATATACAGGGAGTACCAGATCAATGTGGAGCTATATACAGGGAGTACCAGATCAATGTGGAGCTATATACAGGGAGTACCAGTACCAGGTCAATGTGCAGCTATATACAAGAAGTACCAGTACCAGATCAATGTGGAGCTATATACAGGAAGTATAGGTCCACTGTTCCAATGGGAATAGAATCTAGAGCATGTCTGGAAGCTCCACTGTTCCCTTGGAAATAGAATCTAGAGCATGTCTGGAAGCTCCACTGTTCCCTTGGAAATAGAATCTAGAGCATGTCTGGAAGCTCCACTGTTTCCATGGAAATAGAATCTAGAGCATGTCTGGAAGCTCCACTGTTCCCAACGCAAGGCTTGGTGGTTATTATGTTATGATCAAGCTCTATTGTAGCTCCCAGTCCATATCCACCTCATATATTCACCCTCCACCACACCCACAAATTAGGGAAAGCAAACATTCTTTCCTATTGACCCCCATTGTAAAAGAGCCGACGTCATTGTTGATTTTTTTTGTTATACAGAAATAACAAAACATGGCAAAAAGCTGCTGTGTTGTCAATGTAGCAGGTAAAAAATCCTGACCTACGGTTCACAATGCTCCCACGTAGGAAAATAGAGCCTGCGAGAAGAGCCCTATGGCTTCAGGCTATTTGGTGTGGAAGAGTTGAGCCAGTGTCAAATTAGGCTACACGTAGCGCTTTAGGTTCCGGTTGCTAGCTAGCTAGCACTAACTCACGTGGCTGCTAGCACCGCCATGAAAAGGGGCATGAGGGAAGCACTACAATAGTAACATGTTTGAGTAGTGAGAATGGTTGGGAGTAAAGTCATCTTTTCTTACATGTAGTTGTATACAGCACCTTCAGAAAGCATTTACACCCCTTGACTTTTCCCACATTTTGTTGTGTTAAAGTAGGATTAAAACGGATTGAATTGTACTTTTGGGATTTGCCCAAAACATAATGCTTTGTATTGAAGACAAAAAAGTAAATTTCGTTGCCAATTTATTTCGTAGTATTACTACAGTGCCTTGTTGCAAACAGGAAGCATGCTTTCAAATATCTGTATTCAGGACATTCTTCCTTCTTTTAACTCTGTAATTAAGATAAGTATTGTGGAGGAACTACAATGTTGTTGATCCTCAGTGTTCTCCAATCACAGCCATTAAACTCTGTAACTGTTTTAAAGTCACCATTGGCCTCATGGTGAAATCCCTGAGTGGTTTCCTTCCTCTCCGGCAACCAGTGGTGGAAAAAGTACCCAATTGTCATACTTGAGTAAAAGTAAAGATAACTTAAAAGAAAATGACTCATGTAAATGTCACCCAGTAAAATACTACTTGAGTAAAAGTCTAAAAGTGTTTGGTTTTAAATGTCCTTAAGTATCAAAAGTAAAAGTATAAATAATTTAAAATGTCTTATATTAAGCAAACCAGACGACAGGATGTTCTTGTTTTCTTTATTTACGGACAGCCAGGGTCAACACTCTGACATAACTAACAAAGAGTTTGAGGGGTGTGAATCCTTTCTGAAGGCACTGTAATTGACTTAAACAAGCAGACAACAAGACAATTGCCTTTGTAAAAGGTCAAGTTTTTGTTGGAGCCAATGGGGTAACCTAGGTAACGACAAGTTGTTTTCCCCACAGGGGGGCGGGGCCGCAACGTTCTATCTAATGCAGACTGGGAATTTACACCAGAAGACACAGCAGATAACAGGAGGTCTAGATTCTAGAACAACACAGACATTCTTACATTATCATGGTTCTATAGTCTTTAAAGGTGACAGACACAGTAGAGGACAGGAGGTCTAGATTCTAGAACAACACATACATTCTTACAGTATCATGGTTCTATAGTCTTTAAAGGTGCCAGACACAGTAGAGGACAGGAGGTCTATATTCTAGAACAACACATACATTCTTACATTATCATGGTTCTATAGTCTTTAAAGGTGACAGACACAGTAGAGAACAGGAGGTCTAGGTTCTAGAACAACACAGACATTCTTACATTATCATGGTTCTATAGTCTTTAAAGGTGACAGACACAGTAGAGGACAGGAGGTCCATATTCTAGAACAACACAGACATTCTTACATTATCATGGTTCTATAGTCTTTAAAGGTGACAGACACAATAGAGGACAGGAGGTCTATATTCAATGAGCAATGTGCACAGGCCGACTTAATGCCAATATCTGTGGTGACAGCAGAAAACACAACAAAAGGTTATTTGGTCTCAGCCGTCACAGCTAGTAAACCACTAGTTCTATCAGCTGTTACAGCTAGTAAACCACTAGTTATATCAGCTGTTACAGCTAGTAAACCACTAGTTCTATCAGCTGTTACAGCTAGTAAACCACTAGTTCTATCAGCTGTTACAGCTAGTAAACCACTAGTTCTATCAGCTGTTACAGCTAGTAAACCACTAGTTCTATCAGCTGTTACAGCTAGTAAACCACTAGTTCTATCAGCTGTTACAGCTAGTAAACCACTAGTTCTATCAGCTGTTACAGCTAGTAAACCACTAGTTATATCAGCTGTTACAGCTAGTAAACCACTAGTTATATCAGCTGTTACAGCTAGTAAACCACTAGTTATATCAGCTGTTACAGCTAGTAAACCACTAGTTCTATCAGCTGTTACAGCTAGTAAACCACTAGTTCTATCAGCTGTTACAGCTAGTAAACCACTAGTTCTATCAGCTGTTACAGCTAGTAAACCACTAGTTCTATCAGCTGTTACAGCTAGTAAACCACTAGTTATATCAGCTGTTACAGCTAGTAAACCACTAGTTCTATCAGCTGTTACAGCTAGTAAACCACTAGTTCTATCAGCTGTTACAGCTAGTAAACCACTAGTTATATCAGCTGTTACAGCTAGTAAACCACTAGTTATATCAGCTGTTACAGCTAGTAAACCACTAGTTCTATCAGCTGTTACAGCTAGTAAACCACTAGTTCTATCAGCTGTTACAGCTAGTAAACCACTAGTTCTATCAGCTGTTACAGCTAGTAAACCACTAGTTCTATCAGCTGTTACAGCTAGTAAACCACTAGTTATATCAGCTGTTACAGCTAGTAAACCACTAGTTATATCAGCTGTTACAGCTAGTAAACCACTAGTTCTATCAGCTGTTACAGCTAGTAAACCACTAGTTCTATCAGCTGTTACAGCTAGTAAACCACTAGTTATATCAGCTGTTACAGCTAGTAAACCACTAGTTCTATCAGCTGTTACAGCTAGTAAACCACTAGTTCTATCAGCTGTTACAGCTAGTAAACCACTAGTTATATCAGCTGTTACAGCTAGTAAACCACTAGTTATATCAGCTGTTACAGCTAGTAAACCACTAGTTATATCAGCTGTTACAGCTAGTAAACCACTAGTTATATCAGCTGTTACAGCTAGTAAACCACTAGTTATATCAGCCGTCACAGCTAGTAAACCACTAGTTCTATCAGCTGTTACAGCTAGTAAACCACTAGTTATATCAGCTGTTACAGCTAGTAAACCACTAGTTCTATCAGCTGTTACAGCTAGTAAACCACTAGTTATATCAGCTGTTACAGCTAGTAAACCACTAGTTATATCAGCCGTCACAGCTAGTAAACCACTAGTTCTATCAGCTGTTACAGCTAGTAAACCACTAGTTATATCAGCTGTTACAGCTAGTAAACCACTAGTTATATCAGCTGTTACAGCTAGTAAACCACTAGTTATATCAGCTGTTACAGCTAGTAAACCACTAGTTATATCAGCCGTCACAGCTAGTAAACCACTAGTTCTATCAGCTGTTACAGCTAGTAAACCACTAGTTATATCAGCTGTTACAGCTAGTAAACCACTAGTTCTATCAGCTGTTACAGCTAGTAAACCACTAGTTATATCAGCTGTTACAGCTAGTAAACCACTAGTTATATCAGCTGTTACAGCTAGTAAACCACTAGTTATATCAGCTGTTACAGCTAGTAAACCACTAGTTATATCAGCTGTTACAGCTAGTAAACCACTAGTTCTACCAGCCGTCACAGCTAGTAAACCACTAGTTCTACCAGCTGTTACAGCTAGTAAACCACTAGTTCTACCAGCCGTCACAGCTAGTAAACCACTAGTTCTATCAGCCGTCACAGCTAGTAAACCACTAGTTCTACCAGCTGTTACAGCTAGTAAACCACTAGTTCTATCAGCCGTCACAGCTAGTAAACCACTAGTTCTACCAGCTGTTACAGCTAGTAAACCACTAGTTCTATCAGCCGTCACAGCTAGTAAACCACTAGTTCTACCAGCTGTTACAGCTAGTAAACCACTAGTTCTATCAGCTGTTACAGCTAGTAAACCACTAGTTATATCAGCTGTTACAGCTAGTAAACCACTAGTTATATCAGCTGTTACAGCTAGTAAACCACTAGTTCTACCAGCTGTTACAGCTAGTAAACCACTAGTTCTACCAGCTGTTACAGCTAGTAAACCACTAGTTATATCAGCTGTTACAGCTAGTAAACCACTAGTTCTATCAGCTGTCACAGCTAGTAAACCACTAGTTATATCAGCTGTTACAGCTAGTAAACCACTAGTTATATCAGCTGTTACAGCTAGTAAACCACTAGTTCTATCAGCTGTTACAGCTAGTAAACCACTAGATCTATCAGCTGTTACAGCTAGTAAACCACTAGTTCTATCAGCTGTTACAGCTAGTAAACCACTAGATCTATCAGCTGTTACAGCTAGTAAACCACTAGTTCTATCAGCTGTTACAGCTAGTAAACCACTAGTTCTACCAGCTGTTACAGCTAGTAAACCACTAGTTATATCAGCTGTTACAGCTAGTAAACCACTAGATCTATCAGCTGTTACAGCTAGTAAACCACTAGTTCTATCAGCTGTTACAGCTAGTAAACCACTAGTTCTACCAGCTGTTACAGCTAGTAAACCACTAGTTATATCAGCTGTTACAGCTAGTAAACCACTAGATCTATCAGCTGTTACAGCTAGTAAACCACTAGTTCTATCAGCTGTTACAGCTAGTAAACCACTAGTTCTACCAGCTGTTACAGCTAGTAAACCACTAGTTCTATCAGCTGTTACAGCTAGTAAACCACTAGTTCTACCAGCCGTCACAGCTAGTAAACCACTAGTTCTATCAGCCGTCACAGCTAGTAAACCACTAGATCTACCAGCTGTTACAGCTAGTAAACCACTAGTTCTATCAGCCGTCACAGCTAGTAAACCACTAGTTCTATCAGCTGTCACAGCTAGTAAACCACTAGTTCTATCAGCTGTTACAGCTAGTAAACCACTAGATCTACCAGCTGTCACAGCTAGTAAACCACTAGTTCTATCAGCTGTTACAGCTAGTAAACCACTAGTTCTATCAGCTGTTACAGCTAGTAAACCACTAGTTCTATCAGCTGTTACAGCTAGTAAACCACTAGTTCTATCAGCTGTTACAGCTAGTAAACCACTAGATCTATCAGCCGTCACAGCTAGTAAACCACTAGTTCTACCAGCCGTCACAGCTAGTAAACCACTAGTTCTATCAGCTGTCACAGCTAGTAAACCACTAGATCTATCAGCTGTTACAGCTAGTAAACCACTAGTTCTATCAGCTGTCACAGCTAGTAAACCACTAGTTCTATCAGCTGTTACAGCTAGTAAACCACTAGTTCTATCAGCTGTTACAGCTAGTAAACCACTAGTTCTATCAGCTGTTACAGCTAGTAAACCACTAGTTCTATCAGCTGTTACAGCTAGTAAACCACTAGTTATATCAGCTGTTACAGCTAGTAAACCACTAGTTCTATCAGCTGTTACAGCTAGTAAACCACTAGTTCTATCAGCTGTTACAGCTAGTAAACCACTAGTTCTATCAGCTGTTACAGCTAGTAAACCACTAGTTCTATCAGCTGTTACAGCTAGTAAACCACTAGTTCTATCAGCTGTTACAGCTAGTAAACCACTAATTATATCAGCTGTTACAGCTAGTAAACCACTAGTTCTATCAGCTGTTACAGCTAGTAAACCACTAGTTCTACCAGCTGTTACAGCTAGTAAACCACTAGATCTACCAGCTGTTACAGCTAGTAAACCACTAGATCTACCAGCCGTCACAGCTAGTAAAACACTAGATCTATCAGCCGTCACAGCTAGTAAACCACTAGTTATATCAGCCGTCACAGCTAGTAAACCACTAGTTATATCAGCCGTCACAGCTAGTAAACCACTAGTTCTACCAGCTGTTACAGCTAGTAAACCACTAGATCTATCAGCCGTCACAGCTAGTAAACCACTAGATCTATCAGCCGTCACAGCTAGTAAACCACTAGATCTATCAGCCGTCACAGCTAGTAAACCACTAGATCTATCAGCCGTCACAGCTAGTAAACCACTAGTTATATCAGCCGTCACAGCTAGTAAACCACTAGTTCTACCAGCTGTTACAGCTAGTAAACCACTAGATCTATCAGCCGTCACAGCTAGTAAACCACTAGTTCTATCAGCTGTTACAGCTAGTAAACCACTAGATCTATCAGCTGTTACAGCTAGTAAACCACTAGATCTATCAGCTGTTACAGCTAGTAAACCACTAGTTCTATCAGCCGTCACAGCTAGTAAACCACTAGTTCTATCAGCTGTTACAGCTAGTAAACCACTAGTTCTATCAGCCGTCACAGCTAGTAAACCACTAGATCTACCAGCTGTCACAGCTAGTAAACCACTAGATCTATCAGCCGTCACAGCTAGTAAACCACTAGTTATATCAGCCGTCACAGCTAGTAAACCACTAGTTCTACCAGCTGTTACAGCTAGTAAACCACTAGATCTATCAGCCGTCACAGCTAGTAAACCACTAGTTCTATCAGCTGTTACAGCTAGTAAACCACTAGATCTATCAGCTGTTACAGCTAGTAAACCACTAGTTCTGGACCATTACAGAAATATAAAACTGTATTAAAGTAATGCAGGGAGGTCCAAAATGGCACCCTATTCCTTATGTGACCAGGGTCCATAGAGCTCTGGTCTAACGTAGTGCACTATGTAGGGAACAGGGTGCCAGGGTCCATAGAGCTCTGGTCTAACGTAGTGCACTATGTAGGGAATAGGGTGCCAGGGTCCATAGAGCACTGGTCTAACGTAGTGCACTATGTAGGGAATAGGGTGCCAGGGTCCATAGAGCTCTGGTCTAACGTAGTGCACTATGTAGGGAATAGGGTGCCAGGGTCCATAGAGCACTGGTCTAACGTAGTGCACTATGTAGGGAATAGGGTGCCAGGGTCCATAGAGCTCTGGTCTAACGTAGTGCACTATGTAGGGAATAGGGTGCCAGGGTCCATAGAGCGCCTGTCTAACGTAGTGCACTATGTAGGGAATAGGGTGCCAGGGTCCATAGAGCTCTGGTCTAACGTAGTGCACTATGTAGGGAATAGGGTGCCAGGGTCCATAGAGCACTGGTCTAACGTAGTGCACTATGTAGGGAATAGGGTGCCAGGGTCCATAGAGCGCTGGTCTAACGTAGTGCACTATGTAGGGAATAGGGTGCCAGGGTCCATAGAGCGCTGGTCTAACGTAGTGCACTATGTAGGGAATAGGGTGCCAGGGTCCATAGAGCTCTAGTCTAACGTAGTGCACTATGTAGGGAATAGGGTGCCAGGGTCCATAGAGCGCTGGTCTAACGTGGTGCACTATGTAGGGAATAGAGTTCCCTTTGGGACTCAGGGTATATGTAGTGCAGCAGCAGTGGATTTATAATCTGTCCTTTCTCACGCCTGTCTGATGGGGTTGTAGTTCCAAACATCACCACTAGTCTAAGACTGGAGAGACACTCCTAGGGAACACGCCTTTCAATACTCGCCGCTCCATCACACATCACTTTCAATGGGCAGCACCTGAGTTCAGGGTCCTGTTGGTTCCAGACTTACTGCATCAGTACTGTTTGCCGTGCGGTAGCAGAGAGAACAGTCTATGACTTGGGTGGTTGGAGTCTTTGACATGTTGTAAGGCCTTCCTCTGACATCGCCTGGTATAGACGTCCTGGATGGCAGGAAGCTTGTTCCATGTGATGTACTGGGCCGTACGCACTACCCTCTGTAGCGCCTTGCGGTCGGATACCAAGCACTTGTCATACCAGGCAGTGATGCAGTCAGTCAAGATGCTCTCAATGGTGCAGCTGTAGAACTTTTTGAGGTTAGGGAAGCAAGACTGTAGACTACTGTGGTTATACCATAACCAGGTACAACTAGGAGGGAAGCAAGACTGTAGACTACTGTGGTTATACCATAACCAGGTACAACTAGGAGGAACGCAAGGCTGTAGACTACTGTGGTTATACCATAACCAGGTACAACTAGGAGGAACGCAAGACTGTAGACTACTGTGGTTATACCATAACCAGGTACAACTAGGAGGGAAGCAAGGCTGTAGACTACTGTGGTTATACCATAACCAGGTACAACTAGGAGAGAAGCAAGGCTGTAGACTACTGTGGTTATACCATAACCAGGTACAACTAGGAGAGAAGCAAGACTGTAGACTACTGTGGTTATACCATAACCAGGTACAACTAGGAGAGAAGCAAGACTGTAGACATCTGTGGTTATACCATAACCAGGTACAACTAGGAGGGAAGCAAGACTGTAGACTACTGTGGTTATACCATAACCAGGTACAACTAGGAGAGAAGCAAGACTGTAGACATCTGTGGTTATACCATAACCAGGTACAACTAGGAGAGAAGCAAGACTGTAGACATCTGTGGTTATACCATAACCAGGTACAACTAGGAGAGAAGCAAGGCTGTAGACTACTGTGGTTATACCATAACCAGGTACAACTAGGAGAGAAGCAAGACTGTAGACATCTGTGGTTATACCATAACCAGGTACAACTAGGAGAGAAGCAAGACTGTAGACATCTGTGGTTATACCATAACCAGGTACAACTAGGAGAGAAGCAAGACTGTAGACATCTGTGGTTATACCATAACCAGGTACAACTAGGAGAGAAGCAAGGCTGTAGACTACTGTGGTTATACCATAACCAGGTACAGTACATGTATTGGTGAATGCGATAACCTACACAATTCTACTGATATTGTGATCGTCAGTTCGTAAGGTTGTAAGAATTCAAATAGCGGTTTTGGAAAAAGTCCCAAAATATTTACTCCCCAATTAGATGTGACTCGATTGGGGGAAATGCAGCCAGATAAGAGATATGTCTAGCTTTATAGACACAAGTTACAACTTTATAGACACCTGTAGGCTATAATTCGTTTAGTTAGTTTATGAAGCAGAAGGAATGGGCCAACAGCTAAAAGAGGCTGTGTGAGGAAACGTGGCTGTAACTTTGTGGTGGCGATGCTGCAGGAGAATGTAACTGTAACAGGCCATTTACACTATACAAGTGGTTCCCCGCCCAGCCACGCTGACCTCCCCGCCCAGCCGCGCTGACCTCCCCGCCCAGCCGCGCTGACCTCCCCGCCCAGCCGCGCTGACCTCTCCGCCCAGCCGCGCTGACCTCCCCGCCCAGCCGCGCTGACCTCCCCGCCCAGCCGCGCTGACCTCCCCGCCCAGCCGCGTTGACTTCCCCGCCCAGCCGCGCTGACCTCCCCGCACAGCCGCGCTGACCTCCCCCCACAGCCGCGCTGACCTCCCCGCCCAGCCGCGCTGACCTCCCCGCCCAGCCGCGCTGACCTCCCCGCCCAGCCGCGCTGACCTCCCCGCCCAGCCGCGCTGACCTCCCCGCCCAGCCGCGCTGACCTCCCCGCCCAGCCGCGCTGACCTCCCCGCCCAGCCGCGCTGACCTCCCCGCCCAGCCGCGCTGACCTCCCCGCCCAGCCACGCTGACCTCCCCGCCCAGCCACGCTGACCTCGCGCACAGCCACGCTGACGAGCGTAACTTTAAGCAAATCCTTTGCGATATCGTATCGGGTGTGACCAATCAAACCTCATCATTGGCTGATAATGGCTGTTGATCCGTAGCACTACCTAGCTTTCTAGCTAGCTTGTTAGCATCCACATGAGAGGAAAGCAAGATTGGCTCGACGAGTGCCGCTTGTATAGTTTAATATAGTTTTTGTATAGTTAAATCGGCAAGTAAAGCATGTAGAATAATAACAAGAGCACCACAAATAAGCAGAGATACATTAATCAAACACGTATTATTATGCATCGTTCATAAAGTCTAATGTAACGCAGTATCCTTCATAACGTCTAATGTAACGCAGTATCCTTCATAAAGTCTAATGTAACGCAGTATCCTTCATAACGTCTAATGTAACGCAGTATCCTTCATAAAGTCTAATGTAACGCAGTATCCTTCATAGAGTCTAATGTAACGCAGTATCCTTCATAAAGTCTAATGTAACGCAGTATCCTTCATAAAGTCTAATGTAACGCAGTATCCTTCATAAAGTCTAATGTAACGCAGTATCCTTCATAAAGTCTAATGTAACGCAGTATCCTTCATAAAGTCTAATGTAACGCAGTATCCTTCATAAAGTCTAATGTAACGCAGTATCCTTCATAAAGTCTAATGTAACGCAGTATCCTTCATAAAGTCTAATGTAACGCAGTATCCTTCATAAAGTCTAATGTAACGCAGTATCCTTCATAAAGTCTAATGTAAAGCAGTATCCTTCATAAAGTCTAATGTAACGCAGTATCCTTCATAAAGTCTAATGTAACACAGTATCCTTCATAAAGTCTAATGTAACGCAGTATCCTTCATAACGTCTAATGTAACGCAGTATCCTTCATAACGTCTAACGTAACGCAGTATCCTTCATAAAGTCTAATGTAACGCAGTATCCTTCATAAAGTCTAATGTAACGCAGTATCCTTCATAAAGCCTAATGTAACGCAGTATCCTTCATAAAGTCTAATGTAACGCAGTATCCTTCATAAAGTCTAATGTAAAGCAGTATCCTTCATAAAGTCTAATGTAACGCAGTATCCTTCATAAAGTCTAATGTAACGCAGTATCCTTCATAAAGTCTAATGTAACGCAGTATCCTTCATAAAGTCTAATGTAACACAGTATCCTTCATAAAGTCTAATGTAACGCAGTATCCTTCATAAAGTCTAATGTAACGCAGTATCCTTCATAAAGTCTAATGTAACGCAGTATCCTTCATAAAGTCTAATGTAACGCAGTATCCTTCATAAAGTCTAATGTAACGCAGTATCCTTCATAAAGTCTAATGTAACGCAGTATCCTTCATAAAGCCTAATGTAACGCAGTATCCTTCATAAAGTCTAATGTAACGCAGTATCCTTCATAAAGTCTAATGTAACGCAGTATCCTTCATAAAGCCTAATGTAACGCAGTATCCTTCATAAAGTCTAATGTAACGCAGTATCCTTCATAAAGTCTAATGTAACGCAGTATCCTTCATAAAGTCTAATGTAACGCAGTATCCTTCATAAAGCCTAATGTAACGCAGTATCCTTCATAAAGCCTAATGTAACGCAGTATCCTTCATAAAGTCTAATGTAACGCAGTATCCTTCATAAAGCCTAATGTAACGCAGTATCCTTCATAAAGTCTAATGTAACGCAGTACCCTTCATAAAGTATAATGTAACGCAGTATCCTTCATAAAGTCTAATGTAACGCAGTATCCTTCATAAAGTATAATGTAACGCAGTATCCTTCATAAAGTCTAATGTAACGCAGTATCCTTCATAAAGCCTAATGTAACGCAGTATCCTTCATAAAGTCTAATGTAACGCAGTATCCTTCATAAAGTCTAATGTAACGCAGTATCCTTCATAAAGCCTAATGTAACGCAGTATCCTTCATAAAGTCTAATGTAACGCAGTATCCTTCATAAAGTCTAATGTAATGCAGTTTCCTTCATAAAGTCTAATGTAACACAGTATCCTTCATAAAGTCTAATGTAACGCAGTATCCTTCATAAAGTCTAATGTAACGCAGTATCCTTCATAAAGTCTAATGTAACGCAGTATCCTTCATAAAGTCTAATGTAACGCAGTATCCTTCATAAAGTCTAATGTAATGCAGTATCCTTCATAACGTCTAATGTAACGCAGTATCCTTCATAAAGTCTAATGTAACGCAGTATCCTTCATAAAGTCTAATGTAACGCAGTATCCTTCATAAAGTCTAATGTAACGCAGTATCCTTCATAAAGTCTAATGTAACGCAGTATCCTTCATAACGTCTAATGTAATGCAGTATCCTTCATAACGTCTAATGTAACGCAGTATCCTTCATAAAGTCTAATGTAATGCAGTATCCTTCATAAAGTCTAATGTAATGCAGTGTGTTTTCATAAGACCAGCTCTCTCTCTCTCTACACTTTATTATTAGACCTCTGTCAGCTTGATACTAAACTCTCTCTTCCTGTTAGAATAGTCATTACTCCCCATAGTGCACCTCTTCAACTCAGGATAAAACACCATTTATCAACGGAAAAGGTCATTTCATCAATGGATGGACAGCGGATGATGGTAACGCATGCCTAAACGAATGAGGCGACACCGGGAACAACATTTTAACGAGGTCTAACCGTTTACCGTGCAGCAGGAGAGGAGAGTCAGAATGCATGCTGTGCTGAACACAGTCCACACCTGTCAAAGTTGTTCATCTTCCCAGTCATTCCATCACTGGTTCAGGTAGGCTACTGCTCTTCAGGCAAAACACACACACACACAGCAAAACAGATTATAACTGAGCAATAGCACGTAAATAAAACATACCTTTAGTGGGAAAAAGGAGGAAGAGGAGGATAGCCAGAGAGAGAGAGAGACAGAGAGCATGAGAGAGAGACAGAGAGCATGAGAGAGAGAGACAGAGAGTGAGAGAGAGAGAGACAGAGAGACAGAGCATGAGAGAGAGAGACAGAGAGAGAGACAGAGAGAGAGAGACAGACAGAGA
Organism: Salvelinus alpinus; assembly: GCF_045679555.1. NCBI lineage: Eukaryota > Metazoa > Chordata > Actinopteri > Salmoniformes > Salmonidae > Salvelinus > Salvelinus alpinus. The sequence continues at coordinate 12,820,486 of NC_092086.1, forward strand.
GAGACAGAGAGTGAGACAGAGAGTGAGATGGGTGATCAGTCCATGCTGAAAACAGCCACACTGCTGTACTGAAAGCATTCCATGTTTGCATTTTAAATTCTCCTCCTCTACCTCGGTACACTCATTCCCCTGTTTCTCTGTTTCTCTACGTTCCTACCTGAAGGACATCTCCCACCACTCCAGTCAGCTGCCAGGATTCCATTGTGGTCAGATCAGAGACACAAACAGGCTGTAAAAAAAAGTGTCCTGCTTGCTTTCTCTTGGTCTTTCTCCGCAGAGGGAAACTGATTACACTGAGAATGAGAGGACGAGGAAAGAGAGATACAGAGAGAGAGATGGGGACGTAGAGGGAGCGAGAGAGAGAGAATGGGAACGCGAGCGAGCGGTAGAGGGAGAAACAGTGTGAGGGGTAGACGGTGGACCTTATTCACGTGCTGCCAATGACTGCAACTGTCCCTCCCGTCCTCTGCTCTGTCTGCCGCCAGCCCGCTCCTTTCACCGTGATGTACTTGTCAATTACTTGCCGTTAGTAGCTAACATTGTCCATTACTTGACACACAGAGACAGAGACAGAGAGAAAGAGAGTCAGGGGGAAGAGAGAGAGAGAGAGAAAGAGAGTCAGGGGGAAGAGAGAGAGAGAAAGAGAGTCAGGGGGAAGAGAGAGAAAAAGAGAGAGAGAGACCTGGTACAGGACAGCAACACAATTAGACCCAACCAAATCATGAGAAAACAAAAAGATAATTACTTGACACATTGGAAAGAATTTACAGAAAAACAGAGCAAACTAGAATGATATTTGGCCCTAAACAGAGAGTACACAGTGGCAGAATACCTGGCTACTGTGACTGACCCAAACTTAAGGAAAGCGTTGACTATGTACAGACTCAGTGAGCATAGCCTTGCTATTGAGAAAGGCCGCCGTAGGCAGACCTGGCTCTCAAGAGAAGACAGGCTATGTGCACACTGCCCACAAAATGAGGTGGAAACTGAGCTGCACTTCCTAACCTCCTGCCCAATGTATGACCATATTACAGACACATATTTTCCTCAGATTACACAGTCACAAATAATTTGAAAACAAATCAAATTATGATAAACTCCCATATCTACTGGGTGAAATACCACAATGTGCATCACAGAAGCAAGATGTGTGACCTGTTGCCACAAGAAAATGTCAACCAGTGAAGAACAAACAACATTGTAAATACAAAACCCATATTTATGTTTATTTATTTTCTCTTTTGCACTTTAACTATTTGCACATCATTACAACACCGTATATATACATAATATGACATTTGAAATGTCTTTATTCTTTTGGAATTTTTGTGAGTGTAATGTTTACTGTTAACGTTTTGTTAATTTCACTTTTGTTTATTATCTATTTCAGTGTCTATGGCAATGTTAACATATGTTTCCCATGCCAATAAAGCCCCTTGAATGTAATTTAATTGAGAGAGAGAGGTAGAGAGAGAGAGAGAGAGAGAGAGAGAGAGAGAGAGAGAGAGAGAGGAGAGAGAGAGAGAGAGAGAGAGAGAGAGAGAGAGAGAGAGAGAGAGAGAGAGAGAGAGAGAGAGAGAGAGAGAGAGAGAGAGAGAGAGAGAGAGAGAGAGAGAGAGAGAGAGAGAGAGAGAGAGAGAGAGAGAGAGAGAGAGAGAGAGAGAGAGAGAGAGAGAGAGAGAGAGAGAGAGAGAGAGAGAGAGAGAGAGAGAGAGAGAGAGAGAGAGAGAGAGAGAGAGAGAGAGAGAGAGAGAGAGAGAGAGAGAGAGAGAGAGAGAGAGAGAGAGAGAGAGAGAGAGAGAGAGTGAGAGAGAGAGAGAGAGAGAGAGAGAGAGAGAGAGAGAGAGAGAGAGAGAGAGAGAGAGAGAGAGAGAGAGAGAGAGAGAGAGATAGAGAGAGAGAGAGAGAGAGAGAGAGAGAGAGAGAGAGAGAGAGAGAGAGAGAGGTAGAGAGAGACAGTAGATATTTATTCCTAGCCCCTCTACTGTACCTGTGACGTATACAGTTTAACACATATTCTAGAACCTGTACACACTGTATCTACCCCCTGGTGAGTTGACTCAGAACCAGACAGTAAAGGACTTGATGTAGGTGACCTCTATGTAACTACACCCTGCTGCTCTGCACTGAGGTGTGAGTGTGTGAGTGAGAGAGAAAGAGTGAGAGAGAGAGATTGGCACGTCAGGGCACATTAAAAACTGTGTGTGTCCTTTTTGTCCCAACTCCCTGCTAGTCAGGGGAACCCTGAAACACACAGTGTTAATATGTAACCCCCCCTGACATGACAGTCTCTCAGCACAGTGTTAATATGTAACCCCCCCCCCTGACATGCCAATCTCTCAACACAGTGTTAATATGTAACCCCCCCCCTGACATGCCAATCTCTCAACACAGTGTTAATATGTAACCCCCCCCCCCCCCTGACATGACAGTCTCTCACCACAGTGTTAATATGTAACCCCCCCCCCCCCCCCGACATGACAATCTCTCAGCACAGTGTTAATATGTAACCCCCCCCCTGACATGCCAATCTCTCAACAGTGTTAATATGTAACCCCCCCCCCCCCTGACATGACAGTCTCTCAACACAGTGTTAATATGTAACCCCCCCTGACATGACAATCTCTCAGCACAGTGTTAATATGTAACCCCCCCTGACATGACAATCTCTCAGCACAGTGTTAATATGTAACCCCCCCCCTGACATGACAATCCCTCAGCACAGTGTTAATATGTAACCCCCCCTGACATGACAATCTCTCAGCACAGTGTTAATATGTAACCCCCCCTGACATGACAATCTCTCAGCACAGTGTTAATATGTAACCCCCCCCCTGACATGACAGTCTCTCAGCACAGTGTTAATATGTAACCCCCCCCTGACATGACAATCTCTCAACACAGTGTTAATATGTAACCCCCCCTGACATGACAGTCTCTCAGCACAGTGTTAATATGTAACCCCCCCCTGACATGACAGTCTCTCAACACAGTGTTAATATGTAACCCCCCCCCCCCCCTGACATGACATGACAATCTCTCAACACAGTGTTAATATGTAACCCCCCCCCTGACATGACAATCTCTCAGCACAGTGTTAATATGTAACCCCCCCCCTGACATGACAGTCTCTCAACACAGTGTTAATATGTAACCCCCCCTGACATGACAGTCTCTCAACACAGTGTTAATATGTAACCCCCCCCCCCCCCCTGACATGACAATCTCTCAACACAGTGTTAATATGTAACCCCCCCTGACATGACAGTCTATCAGCACAGTGTTAATATGTAACCCCCCCCCTGACATGACAATCTCTCAGCACAGTGTTAATATGTAACCCCCCCCCTGACATGACAATCTCTCAGCACAGTGTTAATATGTAACCCCCCCCCTGACATGACAATCTCTCAGCACAGTGTTAATATGTAACCCCCCCTGACATGACAGTCTCTCAGCACAGTGTTAATATGTAACCCCCCCCCCCCCTGACATGCCAATCTCTCAACACAGTGTTAATATGTAACCCCCCCCTGACATGCCAATCTCTCAACACAGTGTTAATATGTAACCCCCCCCCCCCCCTGACATGACAGTCTCTCAACACAGTGTTAATATGTAACCCCCCCCCCCCCCCCGACATGACAATCTCTCAGCACAGTGTTAATATGTAACCCCCCCCGACATGCCAATCTCTCAACAGTGTTAATATGTAACCCCCCCCCTGACATGCCAATCTCTCAGCACAGTGTTAATATGTAACCCCCCCTGACATGACAATCTCTCAGCACAGTGTTAATATGTAACCCCCCCTGACATGACAATCTCTCAGCACAGTGTTAATATGTAACCCCCCCCCTGACATGCCAATCTCTCAGCACAGTGTTAATATGTAACCCCCCCTGACATGACAATCTCTCAGCACAGTGTTAATATGTAACCCCCCCCCCCCCCCCGACATGACAATCTCTCAGCACAGTGTTAATATGTAACCCCCCCCGACATGCCAATCTCTCAACAGTGTTAATATGTAACCCCCCCCCTGACATGCCAATCTCTCAGCAGTGTTAATATGTAACCCCCCCCTGACATGACAATCTCTCAGCACAGTGTTAATATGTAACCCCCCCCTGACATGACAATCTCTCAGCACAGTGTTAATATGTAACCCCCCCCTGACATGACAATCTCTCAGCACAGTGTTAATATGTAACCCCCCCCCTGACATGCCAGTCTCTCAGCACAGTGTTAATATGTAACCCCCCCCCTGACATGACAATCTCTCAGCAGTGTTAATATGTAACCCCCCCTGACATGACAATCTCTCAGCACAGTGTTAATATGTAACCCCCCCCCTGACATGACAATCTCTCAGCACAGTGTTAATATGTAACCCCCCCCCCCCCCCCTGACATGACAGTCTCTCAACACAGTGTTAATATGTAACCCCCCCTGACATGACAATCTCTCAGCACAGTGTTAATATGTAACCCCCCCCCTGACATGACAATCTCTCAGCACAGTGTTAATATGTAACCCCCCCCCTGACATGACAATCTCTCAGCACAGTGTTAATATGTAACCCCCCCCTGACATGACAATCTCTCAGCACAGTGTTAATATGTAACCCCCCCCCTGACATGACAATCTCTCAGCACAGTGTTAATATGTACCCCCCCCCTGACATGACAATCTCTCAGCACAGTGTTAATATGTAACCCCCCCCTGACATGACAATCTCTCAGCACAGTGTTAATATGTAACCCCCCCCCTGACATGACAATCTCTCAGCACAGTGTTAATATGTAACCCCCCCCCTGACATGACAATCTCTCAGCACAGTGTTAATATGTAACCCCCCCCCCCCTGACATGACAATCTCTCAGCACAGTGTTAATATGTAACCCCCCCCCCCCGACATGACAATCTCTCAGCACAGTGTTAATATGTAACCCCCCCCCTGACATGACAATCTCTCAGCACAGTGTTAATATGTAACCCCCCCCCTGACATGACAATCTCTCAGCACAGTGTTAATATGTAACCCCCCCCCTGACATGACAATCTCTCAGCACAGTGTTAATATGTAACCCCCCCTGACATGACAATCTCTCAACACAGTGTTAATATGTAACCCCCCCCTGACATGACAGTCTCTCAGCACAGTGTTAATATGTAACCCCCCCCCTGACATGACAGTCTCTCAGCACAGTGTTAATATGTAACCCCCCCCCTGACATGACAGTCTCTCAGCACAGTGTTAATATGTAACCCCCCCTGACATGACAGTCTCTCAGCACAGTGTTAATATGTAACCCCCCCCCCCTGACATGACAGTCTCTCAGCACAGTGTTAATATGTAACCCCCCCTGACATGACAATCTCTCAGCACAGTGTTAATATGTAACCCCCCCCCCTGACATGACAATCTCTCAGCACAGTGTTAATATGTAACCCCCCCCCCCCCTGACATGACAATCTCTCAGCACAGTGTTAATATGTAACCCCCCCTGACATGACAGTCTCTCAGCACAGTGTTAATATGTAACCCCCCCCCCTGACATGACAGTCTCTCAGCACAGTGTTAATATGTAACCCCCCCTGACATGACAATCTCTCAGCACAGTGTTAATATGTAACCCCCCCCCTGACATGACAATCTCTCAACACAGTGTTAATATGTAACCCCCCCCTGACATGACAATCTCTCAGCACAGTGTTAATATGTAACCCCCCCCTGACATGACAATCTCTCAGCACAGTGTTAATATGTAACCCCCCCCCTGACATGACAATCTCTCAGCACAGTGTTAATATGTAACCCCCCCCCCCTGACATGACAATCTCTCAGCACAGTGTTAATATGTAACCCCCCCCCCCCGACATGACAATCTCTCAGCACAGTGTTAATATGTAACCCCCCCCTGACATGACAATCTCTCAGCACAGTGTTAATATGTAACCCCCCCCTGACATGACAATCTCTCAACACAGTGTTAATATGTAACCCCCCCCCCCCCCTGACATGACAATCTCTCAGCACAGTGTTAATATGTAACCCCCCCCTGACATGACAGTCTCTCAGCACAGTGTTAATATGTAACCCCCCCCCCCCCTGACATGACAATCTCTCAGCAGTGTTAATATGTACCCCCCCCTGACATGACAATCTCTCAGCAGTGTTAATATGTAACCCCCCCCCCCTGACATGACAATCTCTCAGCACAGTGTTAATATGTAACCCCCCCCCCCCCCCTGACATGACAATCTCTCAGCACAGTGTTAATATGTAACCCCCCCCCCCCCTGACATGACAATCTCTCAGCACAGTGTTAATATGTAACCCCCCCCCCCCCCTGACATGACAATCTCTCAGCAGTGTTAATATGTAACCCCCCCCCTGACATGACAATCTCTCAGCAGTGTTAATATGTAACCCCCCCCCTGACATGACAATCTCTCAGCACAGTGTTAATATGTAACCCCCCCCCCCCCCTGACATGACAATCTCTCAGCACAGTGTTAATATGTAACTCCCCCCCCCCCTGACATGACAATCTCTCAGCACAGTGTTAATATGTACCCCCCCCCCTGACATGACAATCTCTCAGCACAGTGTTAATATGTAACCCCCCCTGACATGACAATCTCTCAGCACAGTGTTAATATGTACCCCCCCCCTGACATGACAGTCTCTCAGCACAGTGTTAATATGTAACCCCCCCCCTGACATGACAATCTCTCAGCACAGTGTTAATATGTACCCCCCCCCTGACATGACAATCTCTCAGCACAGTGTTAATATGTAACCCCCCCCTGACATGACAATCTCTCAGCACAGTGTTAATATGTAACCCCCCCCCCTGACATGACAATCTCTCAGCACAGTGTTAATATGTACCCCCCCCCTGACATGACAGTCTCTCAGCACAGTGTTAATATGTAACCCCCCCCCTGACATGACAATCTCTCAGCACAGTGTTAATATGTACCCCCCCCCTGACATGACAATCTCTCAGCACAGTGTTAATATGTAACCCCCCCCTGACATGACAATCTCTCAGCACAGTGTTAATATGTAACCCCCCCCCTGACATGACAATCTCTCAGCACAGTGTTAATATGTAACCCCCCCCCTGACATGACAATCTCTCAGCACAGTGTTAATATGTACCCCCCCCCCCTGACATGACAATCTCTCAGCACAGTGTTAATATGTAACCCCCCCCCTGACATGACAATCTCTCAGCACAGTGTTAATATGTACCCCCCCCCCCCCTGACATGACTATCTCTCAGCACAGTGTTAATATGTAACCCCCCCCCCCCCCCCTGACATGACAATCTCTCAGCACAGTGTTAATATGTAACCCCCCCCCCCCCTGACATGACAGTCTCTCAGCACAGTGTTAATATGTAACCCCCCCCCCTGACATGACAATCTCTCAGCACAGTGTTAATATGTAACCCCCCCTGACATGACAATCTCTCAGCACAGTGTTAATATGTAACCCCCCCTGACATGACAGTCTCTCAACACAGTGTTAATATGTAACCCCCCCTGACATGACAATCTCTCAGCACAGTGTTAATATGTAACCCCCCCTGACATGACAATCTCTCAGCACAGTGTTAATATGTAACCCCCCTGACATGACAATCTATAGAGGAGACATGATGGACTGTAGAATACTAAGGAGAGGTAACAACACACAGAGTTACATCTATAGAAATAGAGGATCTAGACATGATGACTGTAGAATACTAAGGAGAGGTAACAACACACAGAGTTACATCTATAGAAATAGAGGATCTAGACATGATGTCTCCCCTAGTCTCTTCCTCTCTCCTCCCCCAGTCTCTCCCTCTTCTCCCCTAGTCTCTCTCTCTTCTCCCCTAGTCTCTCCCTCTTCTCCCCTAGTCTCTTCCTCTCTCTCTCTCCTCCCCTAGTCTCTTCCTCTCTCTCTCTTTTTCTCCCCTACTCTCCCCCAGACCTCAACATGTATTGATTCTCTCCTCCAGACCTCAACACTACAGGGTCATTACCTGGAGACAGAGGAGAGTGGAGAGAAGAGGGGGGGGTCATTACCTGGAGACAGAGGAGAGTGGAGAGGAGAGGGGGGGGTCATTACCTAGAGACAGAGGAGAGTGGAGAGGGGTCATTACCTGGAGACAAAGGAGAGTGGAGAGGAGAGGGGGGGGTCATTACCTAGAGACAGAGGAGAGTGGAGAGGGGTCATTACCTGGAGACAGAGGAGAGTGGAGAGGAGAGGGGGGGGTCATTACCTAGAGACAGAGGAGAGTGGAGAGGGGTCATTACCTGGAGACAGAGGAGAGTGGAGAGGAGAGGGGGGGGTCATTACCTAGAGACAGAGGAGAGTGGAGAGGGGTCATTACCTGGAGACAGAGGAGAGTGGAGAGGAGAGGGGGGGGTCATTACCTGGAGACAGAGGAGAGTGGAGAGGAGAGGGGGGGGTCATTACCTAGAGACAGAGGAGAGTGGAGAGGGGTCATTACCTGGAGACAAAGGAGAGTGGAGAGGAGAGGGGGGGGTCATTACCTAGAGACAGAGGAGAGTGGAGAGGGGTCATTACCTGGAGACAGAGGAGAGTGGAGAGGAGAGGGGGGGGGGGGGTCATTACCTAGAGACAGAGGAGAGTGGAGAGGGGTCATTACCTGGAGACAGAGGAGAGTGGAGAGGAGAGGGGGGGGGTCATTACCTAGAGACAGAGGAGAGTGGAGAGGGGTCATTACCTGGAGACAGAGGAGAGTGGAGAGGAGAGGGGGGGGTCATTACCTAGAGACAGAGGAGAGTGGAGAGGGGTCATTACCTGGAGACAGAGGAGAGTGGAGAGGAGAGGGGGGGGTCATTACCTAGAGACAGAGGAGAGTGGAGAGGGGTCATTACCTGGAGACAAAGGAGAGTGGAGGGGGGGGGGGGGGTCATTACCTGGAGACAGAGGAGAGTGGAGAGGAGAGGGGGGGGTCATTACCTAGAGACAGAGGAGAGTGGAGAGGGGTCATTACCTGGAGACAAAGGAGAGTGGAGGGGGGGGGGGGGGGGTCATTACCTGGAGACAAAGGAGAGTGGAGGGGGGGGGTCATTACCTGGAGACAGAGGAGAGTGGAGAGGAGAGGGGGGGGTCATTACCTAGAGACAGAGGAGAGTGGAGAGGGGTCATTACCTGGAGACAGAGGAGAGTGGAGAGGAGAGGGGGGGGGGGGTCATTACCTAGAGACAGAGGAGAGTGGAGAGGGGTCATTACCTGGAGACAGAGGAGAGTGGAGAGGAGAGGGGGGGGGTCATTACCTAGAGACAGAGGAGAGTGGAGAGGGGTCATTACCTGGAGACAGAGGAGAGTGGAGAGGAGAGGGGGGGGTCATTACCTAGAGACAGAGGAGAGTGGAGAGGGGTCATTACCTGGAGACAAAGGAGAGTGGAGGGGGGGGGGGGGGGGGTCATTACCTGGAGACAGAGGAGAGTGGAGGGGGGGGGTCATTACCTGGAGACAGAGGAGAGTGGAGGGGGGGGTCATTACCTGGAGACAGAGGAGAGTGGAGGGGGGGGGGGGGGGTCATTACCTGGAGACAGAGGAGAGTGGAGAGGGGTCATTACCTGGAGACAGAGGAGAGTGGAGAGGGGTCATTACCTGGAGACAGAGGAGAGTGGAGAGGGGTCATTACCTGGAGACAGAGGAGAGTGGAGAGGGGGGGGGGTCATTACCTGGAGACAGAGGAGAGTGGAGAGGGGTCATTACCTGGAGACAGAGGAGAGTGGAGGGGGGGGGTCATTACCTGGAGACAGAGGAGAGTGGAGAGGGGTCATTACCTGGAGACAGAGGAGAGTGGAGAGGGGTCATTACCTGGAGACAGAGGAGAGTGGAGAGGGGGGTCATTACCTAGAGACAGAGGAGAGTGGAGGGGGGGGGGGGTCATTACCTGGAGACAGAGTAGAGTGGAGGGGGGGGGGGGTCATTACCTGGAGACAGAGGAGAGTGGAGAGGAGAGGGGGGGGTCATTACCTAGAGACAGAGGAGAGTGGAGAGGGGTCATTACCTGGAGACAAAGGAGAGTGGAGGAGAGTGGAGAGGAGAGGGGGGGGTCATTACCTAGAGACAGAGGAGAGTGGAGAGGGGTCATTCCCTGGAGACAAAGGAGAGTGGAGGGGGGGGGGGGGGGGGGTCATTACCTGGAGACAAAGGAGAGTGGAGGGGGGGGGTCATTACCTGGAGACAGAGGAGAGTGGAGAGGAGAGGGGGGGGTCATTACCTAGAGACAGAGGAGAGTGGAGAGGGGTCATTACCTGGAGACAGAGGAGAGTGGAGGGGGGGGGAGGGGGGGGTCATTACCTGGAGACAGAGGAGAGTGGAGAGGGGTCATTACCTGGAGACAAAGGAGAGTGGAGGGGGGGGGGGGGGGGTCATTACCTGGAGACAGAGGAGAGTGGAGGGGGGGGGGGGGGGGGTCATTACCTGGAGACAGAGGAGAGTGGAGGGGGGGGGTCATTACCTGGAGACAGAGGAGAGTGGAGGGGGGGGGGGGGGGGTCATTACCTGGAGACAGAGGAGAGTGGAGGTGGGGGGGGGGGGGTCATTACCTGGAGACAGAGGAGAGTGGAGGGGGGGGGGGGGGGTCATTACCTGGAGACAGAGGAGAGTGGAGAGGGGTCATTACCTGGAGACAGAGGAGAGTGGAGAGGGGTCATTACCTGGAGACAGAGGAGAGTGGAGAGGGGTCATTACCTGGAGACAGAGGAGAGTGGAGAGGGGGGGGGGTCATTACCTGGAGACAGAGGAGAGTGGAGAGGGGTCATTACCTGGAGACGGAGGAGAGTGGAGGGGGGGGGGGTCATTACTTGGAGACAGAGGAGAGTGGAGAGGGGTCATTACCTGGAGACAGAGGAGAGTGGAGAGGGGTCATTACCTGGAGACAGAGGAGAGTGGAGAGGGGGGTCATTACCTAGAGACAGAGGAGAGTGGAGGGGGGGGGGGGGTCATTACCTGGAGACAGAGTAGAGTGGAGGGGGGGGGGGGTCATTACCTGGAGACAGAGGAGAGTGGAGAGGAGAGGGGGGGGTCATTACCTAGAGACAGAGGAGAGTGGAGAGGGGTCATTACCTGGAGACAAAGGAGAGTGGAGGGGGGGGGGGGGGTCATTACCTGGAGACAGAGGAGAGTGGAGAGGAGAGGGGGGGGTCATTACCTAGAGACAGAGGAGAGTGGAGAGGGGTCATTACCTGGAGACAAAGGAGAGTGGAGGGGGGGGGGGGGGGGTCATTACCTGGAGACAAAGGAGAGTGGAGGGGGGGGGTCATTACCTGGAGACAGAGGAGAGTGGAGAGGAGAGGGGGGGGTCATTACCTAGAGACAGAGGAGAGTGGAGAGGGGTCATTACCTGGAGACAGAGGAGAGTGGAGGGGGGGGGAGGGGGGGGAGGGGGGGGTCATTACCTGGAGACAGAGGAGAGTGGAGAGGGGTCATTACCTGGAGACAAAGGAGAGTGGAGGGGGGGGGGGGGGGGGGGTCATTACCTGGAGACAGAGGAGAGTGGAGGGGGGGGGGGGGGTCATTACCTGGAGACAGAGGAGAGTGGAGGGGGGGGGTCATTACCTGGAGACAGAGGAGAGTGGAGGGGGGGGGGGGGGGGGTCATTACCTGGAGACAGAGGAGAGTGGAGGGGGGGGGGGGGGGGTCATTACCTGGAGACAGAGGAGAGTGGAGGGGGGGGGGGGTCATTACCTGGAGACAGAGGAGAGTGGAGAGGGGTCATTACCTGGAGACAGAGGAGAGTGGAGAGGGGTCATTACCTGGAGACAGAGGAGAGTGGAGAGGGGTCATTACCTGGAGACAGAGGAGAGTGGAGAGGGGGGGGGGTCATTACCTGGAGACAGAGGAGAGTGGAGAGGGGTCATTACCTGGAGACAGAGGAGAGTGGAGGGGGGGGGGGTCATTACCTGGAGACAGAGGAGAGTGGAGAGGGGTCATTACCTGGAGACAGAGGAGAGTGGAGAGGGGTCATTACCTGGAGACAGAGGAGAGTGGAGAGGGGGGTCATTACCTAGAGACAGAGGAGAGTGGAGGGGGGGGGGGGTCATTACCTGGAGACAGAGTAGAGTGGAGGGGGGGGGGGGTCATTCCCTGGAGACAGAGGAGAGTGGAGGAGGGGGGGGGGGTCATTACCTGGAGACAGAGGAGAGTGGAGAAGGGGGGGGTGGGGGGGGGGGGTCATTACCTAGAGACAGAGGAGAGTGGAGGAGGGGGGGTTTATGGCAAATTCAATATAAATTCAAATAGGAAGCTGAGATGCAATTTTCCCCAGTGTTCCCCCAGTCTATTATCCCAACAGTAACCTGTTAACAGTAATCTCCCCCGTGCTGCTCATTGAGTCTCTTTATCCTCCTCTCTCCCTTCAGTTACATTTGACTCATTTCAGCAGATGCTCTTATCCAGAGTGAATTACAGTAGTGAGTGGATACATTTTCCTATTTTATTCTTCCGTACCTGTCCCCCGTGGGAATCGAACCCAAAACCCTGTAGTTGCAAGTGCCATGCTCTACCAACTGAGACACACAGGACCTCTCCTCCCCTCCCCGCTCCCTCTCCTCCCCCCATCAACTTTCACTCATCTTTATTTACTTCTTATCATCTAAGAAGGCTTGAATAATGGTGTGTGTGTGTGTGTGTGTGTGTGTGTGTGTGGCTCGTAGCGTGGAGAGGCCTGGGCTAAAGAAGAATGTCTCTAAAGAGTCGCTTGGCAGAGGAGGTTGAATACGTGGTTTCGCTTGGCAGAGGAGGTTGAATACGTGGTTTCGCTTGGCAGAGGAGGTTGAATACGTGGTTTTGCTTGGCAGAGGAGGTTGAATACGTGGTTTTGCTTGGCAGAGGAGGTTGAATACGTGGTTTTGCTTGACAGAGGGGGTTGAATACGTGCTTTTGCTTGGCAGAGGAGGTTGAATACGTGGTTTTGCTTGACAGAGGAGGTTGAATACGTGGTTTTGCTTGGCAGAGGAGGTTGAATACGTGGTTTCGCTTGGCAGAGGAGGTTGAATACGTGGTTTCGCTTGGCAGAGGAGGTTGAATACGTGGTTTCGCTTGGCAGAGGAGGTTGAATACGTGGTTTTGCTTGGCGGAGGAGGTTGAATAAGTGGTTTCGCTTGGCAGAGGAGGTTGAATACATGGGTTTGCTTGGCAGAGGAGCTGGAATACGTGGTTTTGCTTGGCAGAGGAGGTTGAATACGTGGTTTTGCTTGGCAGAGGAGGTTGAATACGTGGTTTCGCGTGGCTGAGGAGGTTGAATACGTGGTTTCGCTTGGCTGAGGAGGTTGAATACGTGGTTTTGCGTCAGTGATAAAAGGAATCCTGATATTGTGTAATCTCTCTCAGAACACACATTCATGAGTGACGGATGTTTTGAATCACAGACACAGAGATCTGCAGCAGAGGCCGAGAGGCAGTCGGACGCCTCGTCCCAAATGGAACCCTATTCCCTATATAGTGCACTACTTTAGACCTGAGCCCTATTCCCTATATAGTGCACTACTTTAGACCAGGGCCCTATTCCCTATATAGTGCACTACTTTAGACCAGAGCCCTATTCCCTATATAGTGCCCTACTTTAGACCAGGGCCCTATTCCCTATATAGTGCACTACTTTTAACCTCAAATGGAACCCTATTCCCTATATAGTGCACTACTTTAGACCAGAGCCCTATTCCCTATATAGTGCACTACTTTAGACCAGAGCCCTATTCCCTATATAGTGCACTACTTTAGACCAGGGCCCTATTCCCTATATAGTGCACTACTTTAGACCAGAGCCCTATTCCCTATATAGTGCACTACTTTAGACCAGAACCCTATTCCCTATATAGTGCACTACTTTAGACCAGGGCCCTATTCCCTATATAGTGCACTACTTTAGACCAGGGCCCTATTCCCTATATAGTGCACTACTTTAGACCAGAGCCCTATTCCCTATATAGTGCACTACTTTTAATGTCCATGGGACGGTTGAGCTAACGTAGGCTAATGTGATTAGCATGAGGTTGTAAGTAACAAGAACATTTCCCAGGACATAGACATATCTGATATTGGCAGAAAGCTTAAATTCCTGTTAATCTAACTGCTCTGTCCAATTTACAGTAGCTATTACAGTGAAAGAATACCATGCTATTGTTTGAGTAGAGTGCACAATTTTGAACATGAAAAGTTATTAATAAACCAATTTAGGCACAAATTAGGCACATCTCGATACAACATTTTGAACAGAAATGCAATGGTTCATTGGATCAGTCTAACACTTTGCACATACACTTCTGCCATCTAGTGGCCAAAATCTAAATTGCACCTGGGCTGGAATAATACATTATGGCCTTTCTCTTGCATTTCAAAGATGATGGCACAAAAAAAATACAAAAGAACGGTTGGTTTTTTCTTTGTATTTTCTTTTACCAGATCTATTGTGTTATATTCTCCTACATTCCTATCAAATTTCCACAAACGTCAAAAGTGTTTCCTTTCAAATGGTCCCAAGAATATGCATATCCTTGCTTCAGGGCCTGAGCTACAGGCAGTTAGATTTGGGTATGTCATTTTAGGCAGAAATTGAAAGAAAAGGGGCAGATCCTTAAGAGGACCTATAGGGTTCTCATCAAAAGTAGTGCACGAAATAGGGAGTAGGGTGCCATTGGGAACACCAACAGAGAGCACAGCAGTGCTGATCTGAAGGAAGCGATACTGTGTGGGGTAAATCAATGAGCTAAGTGGCGGCGTGACAAGAAGCGCTGCGTTCCCGCTTTGTAGATGAATCGTTCACACCCTGGTCATTTAGTTAAAAACAGAGATTGCTGTGAGAGACGGGTGATACCAGCAGCAACGAGGGAAAACACCTCAGACACTGAGCTCTGTAAGGACTCAGGCTGCGTGCGTCAAACATGACAATCTCTTTCCTAAATAGTGCACTACTCCCATAAGGTGTTGGTCAGAAGCAGTGCACTATATAGGGAACATGGTGCCTCAGACAGGAAGCTGTGTTTGGCGAATGGGAACACAGGAGGATGCTGTCATCTACAGACGGACATGGTTTGATGGTGGAGGACAGAGCGTGCTGAGAGTAGAGGATACGTCTCAGTGTGTGTGTGTGTGTGTGTGTGTGTGTGTGTGTGTGTGTGTGTGTGTGTGTGTGTGTGTGTGTGTGTGTGTGGCCGAGGGGAAAGTGTAATCCCGTCCTCCCCTGCTGCTACTGCTGAGATAAGACTCTTCCACCAGAATGAGAAGTAGATGCTGCTATAGTATAGAACAGGGGTTAGTAGTAGATACTATAGTATAGAACAGGGGTTAGTAGTAGATACTATAGTATAGAACAGGGGTTAGTAGTAGATACTATAGTATAGAACAGGGGTTAGTAGTAGATACTATAGTATAGAACAGGGGTTAGTAGTAGATACTATAGTACAGAACAGGGGTTAGTAGTAGATACTATAGTATAGAACAGGGGTTAGTAGTAGATACTATAGTATAGAACAGGGGTTAGTAGTAGAAACTATAGAACAGGGGTTAGTAGTAGATACTATAGTATAGAACAGGGGTTAGTAGTAGATACTATAGTATAGTACAGTGTTTAGTAGTAGATACTATAGTATAGAACAGGGGTTAGTAGTAGATACTATAGTATAGAACAGGGGTTAGTAGTAGATACTATAGTATAGAACAGGGGTTAGTAGTAGATACTATAGTATAGTACAGTGTTTAGTAGTAGATACTATAGTATAGAACAGGGGTTAGTAGTAGATACTATAGTATAGAACAGGGGTTAGTAGTAGATACTATAGTATAGAACAGGGGTTAGTAGTAGATACTATAGTATAGTACAGTGTTTAGTAGTAGATACTATAGTATAGAACAGGGGTTAGTAGTAGATACTATAGTATAGAACAGGGGTTAGTAGTAGATACTATAGTATAGTACAGTGTTTAGTAGTAGATACTATAGTATAGAACAGGGGTTAGTAGTAGATGCTATAGTATAGAACAGGGGTTGGTAGTAGATGCTATAGTATAGAACAGGAGTTAGTAGTAGATACTATAGTATAGAACAGGGGTTAGTAGTAGATACTATAGTATAGAACAGGGGTTAGTAGTAGATACTATAGTATAGAACAGGGGTTAGTAGTAGATACTATAGTATAGAACAGGGGTTAGTAGTAGATACTGCTATAGTATAGAACAGGGGTTAGTAGTAGATACTATAGTATAGAACAGGGGTTAGTAGTAGATACTATAGTATAGAACAGGGGTTAGTAGTAGATGCTATAGTATAGAACAGGAGTTAGTAGTAGATACTATAGTATAGAACAGGGGTTAGTAGTAGATACTATAGTATAGAACAGGGGTTAGTAGTAGATACTATAGTATAGAACAGGGGTTGGTAGTAGATGCTATAGTATAGAACAGGAGTTAGTAGTAGATACTATAGTATAGAACAGGGGTTAGTAGTAGATACTATAGTATAGAACAGGGGTTAGCAGTAGATACTATAGTATAGAACAGGGGTTAGTAGTAGATGCTATAGTATAGAACAGGGGTTAGTAGTAGATACTATAGTATAGAACAGGGGTTAGTAGTAGATACTATAGTATAGAACAGGGGTTAGTAGTAGATACTATAGTATAGAACAGGGGTTAGTAGTAGATACTATAGTATAGAACAGGGGTTGGTAGTAGATACTGTAGTATAGAACAGGGGTTAGTAGTAGATACTATAGTATAGAACAGGGGTTGGTAGTAGATACTATAGAACAGGGGTTAGTAGTAGATACTGCTATAGTATAGAACAGGGGTTAGTAGTAGATACTATAGTATAGAACAGGGGTTAGTAGTAGATACTGTAGTATAGAACAGGGGTTAGTAGTAGATACTATAGAACAGGAGTTAGTAGTAGATACTATAGTATAGAACAGGGGTTAGTAGTATATACTATAGTATAGAACAGGGGTTAGTAGTAGATAATATAGAACAGGGGTTAGCAGTAGATACTATAGTATAGAACAGGGGTTAGTAGTAGATACTGCTATAGTATAGAACATGGGTTAGTAGTAGATACTATAGTATAGAACAGGGGTTAGTAGTAGATACTGTAGTATAGAACAGGGGTTAGTAGTAGATACTATAGTATAGAACAGGGGTTAGTAGTAGATACTGTAGTATAGAACAGGGGTTAGTAGTAGATACTATAGTATAGAACAGGGGTTAGTAGTATATACTATAGTATAGAACAGGGGTTGGTAGTACATACTATAGAACAGGGGTAAGTAGTAGATATTATAGAACAGGGGTTAGTAGTAGATACTATAGAACAGGAGTTAGTAGTAGATACTATAGTATAGAACAGGGGTTAGTAGTATATACTATAGAACAGGGGTTAGTAGTAGATAATATAGAACAGGGGTTAGCAGTAGATACTATAGTATAGAACAGGGGTTAGTAGTAGATACTATAGTATAGAACAGGGGTTGGTAGTACATACTATAGAACAGGGGTAAGTAGTAGATATTATAGAACAGGGGTTAGTAGTAGATACTATAGAACAGGAGTTAGTAGTAGATACTATAGTATAGAACAGGGGTTAGTAGTATATACTATAGTATAGAACAGGGGTTAGTAGTATATACTATAGTATAGAACAGGGGTTAGTAGTAGATACTATAGTATAGAACAGGGGTTGGTAGTATATACTATAGTATAGAACAGGGGTTAGTAGTAGATAATATAGAACAGGGGTTAGTAGTAGATACTATAGTATAGAACAGGGGTTAGTAGTAGATACTATAGTATAGAACAGGAGTTAGTAGTAGATACTATAATATAGAACAGGGGTTAGTAGTAGATACTATAGTATAGAACAGGGGTTAGTAGTAGATACTATAGTATAGAACAGGGGTTAGTAGTAGATACTATAGTATAGAACAGGGGTTAGTAGTAGATACTATAATATAGAACAGGAGTTAGTAGTAGATACTATAGTATAGAACAGGGGTTAGTAGTAGATACTATAGTATAGAACAGGGGTTAGTAGTAGATACTATAGTATAGTACAGTGTTTAGTAGTAGATACTATAGTATAGAACAGGGGTTAGTAGTAGATACTATAGTATAGAACAGGGGTTAGTAGTAGATACTATAGTATAGTACAGTGTTTAGTAGTAGATACTATAGTATAGAACAGGGGTTAGTAGTAGATGCTATAGTATAGAACAGGGGTTGGTAGTAGATGCTATAGTATAGAACAGGAGTTAGTAGTAGATACTATAGTATAGAACAGGGGTTAGTAGTAGATACTATAGTATAGAACAGGGGTTAGTAGTAGATACTATAGTATAGAACAGGGGTTAGTAGTAGATACTATAGTATAGAACAGGGGTTAGTAGTAGATACTGCTATAGTATAGAACAGGGGTTAGTAGTAGATACTATAGTATAGAACAGGGGTTAGTAGTAGATACTATAGTATAGAACAGGGGTTAGTAGTAGATGCTATAGTATAGAACAGGAGTTAGTAGTAGATACTATAGTATAGAACAGGGGTTAGTAGTAGATACTATAGTATAGAACAGGGGTTAGTAGTAGATACTATAGTATAGAACAGGGGTTGGTAGTAGATGCTATAGTATAGAACAGGAGTTAGTAGTAGATACTATAGTATAGAACAGGGGTTAGTAGTAGATACTATAGTATAGAACAGGGGTTAGCAGTAGATACTATAGTATAGAACAGGGGTTAGTAGTAGATACTATAGTATAGAACAGGGGTTAGTAGTAGATACTATAGTATAGAACAGGGGTTAGTAGTAGATACTATAGTATAGAACAGGGGTTAGTAGTAGATACTATAGTATAGAACAGGGGTTAGTAGTAGATACTATAGTATAGAACAGGGGTTGGTAGTAGATACTGTAGTATAGAACAGGGGTTAGTAGTAGATACTATAGTATAGAACAGGGGTTGGTAGTAGATACTATAGAACAGGGGTTAGTAGTAGATACTGCTATAGTATAGAACAGGGGTTAGTAGTAGATACTATAGTATAGAACAGGGGTTAGTAGTAGATACTGTAGTATAGAACAGGGGTTAGTAGTAGATACTATAGAACAGGAGTTAGTAGTAGATACTATAGTATAGAACAGGGGTTAGTAGTATATACTATAGTATAGAACAGGGGTTAGTAGTAGATAATATAGAACAGGGGTTAGCAGTAGATACTATAGTATAGAACAGGGGTTAGTAGTAGATACTGCTATAGTATAGAACATGGGTTAGTAGTAGATACTATAGTATAGAACAGGGGTTAGTAGTAGATACTGTAGTATAGAACAGGGGTTAGTAGTAGATACTATAGTATAGAACAGGGGTTAGTAGTAGATACTGTAGTATAGAACAGGGGTTAGTAGTAGATACTATAGTATAGAACAGGGGTTAGTAGTATATACTATAGTATAGAACAGGGGTTGGTAGTACATACTATAGAACAGGGGTAAGTAGTAGATATTATAGAACAGGGGTTAGTAGTAGATACTATAGAACAGGAGTTAGTAGTAGATACTATAGTATAGAACAGGGGTTAGTAGTATATACTATAGAACAGGGGTTAGTAGTAGATAATATAGAACAGGGGTTAGCAGTAGATACTATAGTATAGAACAGGGGTTAGTAGTAGATACTATAGTATAGAACATGGGTTGGTAGTACATACTATAGAACAGGGGTAAGTAGTAGATATTATAGAACAGGGGTTAGTAGTAGATACTATAGAACAGGAGTTAGTAGTAGATACTATAGTATAGAACAGGGGTTAGTAGTATATACTATAGTATAGAACAGGGGTTAGTAGTATATACTATAGTATAGAACAGGGGTTAGTAGTAGATACTATAGTATAGAACAGGGGTTGGTAGTATATACTATAGTATAGAACAGGGGTTAGTAGTAGATAATATAGAACAGGGGTTAGTAGTAGATACTATAGTATAGAACAGGGGTTAGTAGTAGATACTATAGTATAGAACAGGAGTTAGTAGTAGATACTATAATATAGAACAGGGGTTAGTAGTAGATACTATAGTATAGAACAGGGGTTAGTAGTAGATACTATAGTATAGAACAGGGGTTAGTAGTAGATACTATAGTATAGAACAGGGGTTAGTAGTAGATACTATAATATAGAACAGGAGTTAGTAGTAGATACTATAGTATAGAACAGGGGTTGGTAGTACATACTATAGAACAGGGGTAAGTAGTAGATATTATAGAACAGGGGTTAGTAGTAGATACTATAGAACAGGAGTTAGTAGTAGATACTATAGTATAGAACAGGGGTTAGTAGTATATACTATAGTATAGAACAGGGGTTAGTAGTAGATAATATAGAACAGGGGTTAGTAGTAGATACTATAGTATAGAACAGGGGTTGGTAGTATATACTATAGTATAGAACAGGGGTTAGTAGTAGATAATATAGAACAGGGGTTAGTAGTAGATACTGTAGTATAGAACAGGAGTTAGTAGTAGATACTATAGTATAGAACAGGGGTTGGTAGTAGATACTATACTATAGAACAGGGGTTAGTAGTAGATACTATAGTATAGAACAGGGGGTAGTAGTAGATACTATAGAACAGGGGGTAGTAGTAGATACTATAGTATAGAACAGGGGTTGGTAGTAGATACTATACTATAGAACAGGGGTTAGTAGTAGATAATATAGAACAGGGGTTAGTAGTAGATACTATAGTATAGAACAGGGGTTAGTAGTAGATACTATAGTATAGAACAGGGGTTAGTAGTAGATACTATAGTATAGAACAGGGGTTAGTAGTAGATACTATAGTATAGAACAGGGGTTAGTAGTAGATACTATAGTATAGAACAGGGATTAGTAGTAGATACTATAGTATAGAACAGGGGTTAGTAGTAGATACTGCTATAGACTTCAGCACCTATCATCGCCGACCCACCCTGTTCATTTAGGTCCCTAAATGGCACCTTGTACCCTTTTAATGCCCTATGGGCCCTAGTCAAATGTAAAGGGTGCCATCTGGGACACGTGTTTAATACGTCTGATGAGACTTCAGCTGCTCTGCTCCTCACAACCCGAGGCCTCGACAGGATACACCTCTCACTACCCTGAACTACAGAGAAGGAGAGAGAGAGGGGGGAGGGAGGAAGGAGAGAGAGGGAGAGGGAGGAAGGAGAGAGAGAGGGAAGGAGAGAGGGGGGGGAAGGGAGGAAGGAGAGAGAGAGGAAATGAGAAGGAGGGAGGAAGGAGAGAATGAGAAGGAGAGAGGGGGGAGGGAGGAAGGAGAGAGAGAGGGAATGAGAAGGAGATGGGGGGGAAGAGAGGGAGAAGGAGAGAGAGGGAGGGGAGGGAGGGAGGAAGGAGAGAGAGGGAGAAGGAGAGAGAGGGAGGGGAGGGATAGAGGAGCGAAGGGGGGAGAGGGAGAAGGAGAGAGAGGGGGGGGAGGGAGGAAGGAGAGAGAGGGAGGGAGGGGAGGGATAGAGAAGCGAGAGGAGGGAGAAGGAGACAGAGGGAGGGGAGGGAGGAAGGAATGAGAGAGAGTGAGAAGGAGAGAGAGAGGGAGGGGAGGGAGGAATGAGAGAGAGTGAGAAGGAGAGAGCGGGAGGGAAGGGAGGAATGAGAGAGAGGGAGAAGGAGAGAGGGGAGGGAGGAGTGAGAGAGAGGGAGAAGGAGAGAGAGAGAGGGAGGGAGGAAGGAGAGAGAGAGAGGGAGGGAGGAAGGAGAGAGAGGGAGGGAAGGGAGGAGAGAGAGAGAGAGGGAGGGGAGGGAGGAAGGAGAGAGAGGGAGAAGGAGAGAGAGGGAGGGGAGGGATAGAGGAGCGAAGGGGGGAGAGGGAGAAGGAGAGAGAGGGAGGGGAGGGAGGAAGGAGAGAGAGGGAGGGAGGGGAGGGATAGAGAAGCGAGAGGGGGGAGAAGGAGACAGAGGGAGGGGAGGGAGGAAGGAATGAGAGAGAGTGAGAAGGAGAGAGAGAGGGAGGGGAGGGAGGAATGAGAGAGAGTGAGAAGGAGAGAGCGGGAGGGAAGGGAGGAATGAGAGAGAGGGAGAAGGAGAGAGGGGAGGGAGGAGTGAGAGAGAGGGAGAAGGAGAGAGAGAGGGGGGGAGGAAGGAGAGAGAGAGAGGGAGGGAGGAAGGAGAGAGAGGGAGGGAAGGGAGGAATGAGAGAGAGGAATGAGAGAGAGGGAGAAGGAGAGAGAGGGAGGGAGGAAGGAGAGAGATGGAGGGGAGGGAGGAAGGAGAGAGATGGAGAAGGAGAGAGAGGAGAGAAAGATAATTGAAAGCAGAGTAGAAACATTATTCCACAAAGTGTAACTTGGAACACTGAATCTGAATAATCTACCAAGAGCTGTTCACTCTCTCTATCAACATCTGTCCATGGGTAGGGAGGGAAGGAAAGGAGAGGGGGAAGGAGAGAGAATAGGAGTAAGAGAGGGAGGCAGAGTGGGAGGGAGAGGAAGGAGAGGGTCTGACATATCTATTCTGTTCTACACTCTGACGTATCTATTCTGTTCTACACTCTGACGTATCTATTCTGTTCTACACTCTGACGTATCTATTCTGTTCTACACTCTGACGTATCTATTCTGTTCTACACTCTGACGTATCTATTCTGCTCTACACTCTGACGTATCTATTCTGTTCTACACTCTGACGTATCTATTCTGTTCTACACTCTGACGTATCAGTTCTGTTCTACACTCTGACATATCTATTCTGTATGACGTATCCATTCTGTTCTACACTCTGTATGTCATATCTATTCTGTTCTACACTCTAACGTATCTATTATGTTCTACACTCTGACAGTATCTATTCTGTTCTACACTCTGACGTATCTATTCTGTTCTACACTGACAGTATCTATTCTGTTCTACACTCTGACAGTATCTATTCTGTTCTACACTCTGACGTATCTATTCTGTTCTACACTCTGACGTATCTATTCTGTTCTACACTCTGACGTATCTATTCTGTTCTACACTCTGACGTATCTATTCTGTTCTACACTCTGACGTATCTATTCTGTTCTACACTCTGACGTATCTATTCTGCTCTACACTCTGACGTATCTATTCTGTTCTACACTCTGACGTATCTATTCTGTTCTACACTCTGACGTATCAGTTCTGTTCTACACTCTGACATATCTATTCTGTATGACGTATCCATTCTGTTCTACACTCTGTATGTCATATCTATTCTGTTCTACACTCTAACGTATCTATTATGTTCTACACTCTGACAGTATCTATTCTGTTCTACACTCTGACGTATCTATTCTGTTCTACACTGACAGTATCTATTCTGTTCTACACTCTGACAGTATCTATTCTGTTCTACACTCTGACGTATCTATTCTGTTCTACACTCTGACGTATCTATTCTGTTCTACACTCTGACGTATCTATTCTGTTCTACACTCTGACGTATCTATTCTGTTCTACACTCTGACGTATCTATTCTGTTCTACACTCTGTATGACGTATCTATTCTGTTGTATACTCTGTATGACGTATCTATTCTGTTCTATACTCTGTATGACGTATCTATTCTGTTCTATACTGACGTATCTATTCTGTTCTATACTCTGTATGACGTATCTATTCTGTTCTATACTCTGTATGACATATCTATTCTGTTCTTTACTCTGTATGACGTATGTATTCTGTTCTACACTGACGTATCTATTCTGTTCTACACTCTGACGTATCTATTCTGTTCTACACTCTGACGTATCTATTCTGCTCTACACTCTGACGTATCTATTCTGCTCTACACTCTGACGTATCTATTCTGCTCTACACTCTGACGTATCTATTCTGTTCTACACTCTGACGTATCTATTCCGCT
Source organism: Salvelinus alpinus (assembly GCF_045679555.1). Lineage (NCBI taxonomy): Eukaryota > Metazoa > Chordata > Actinopteri > Salmoniformes > Salmonidae > Salvelinus > Salvelinus alpinus. The sequence continues at coordinate 12,844,397 of NC_092086.1, forward strand.
CTACGCTCTGACGTATCTATTCTGTTCTACACTCTGACGTATCTATTCTGTTCTACACTCTGACGTATCTATTCTGTTCTACACTCTGACGTATCTATTCCGCTCTACGCTCTGACGTATCTATTCTGCTCTACACTCTGACGTATCTATTCTGTTCTACACTCTGACGTATCTATTCCGTTCTACACTCTGACGTATCTATTCTGTTCTACACTCTGACGTATCTATTCCGCTCTACGCTCTGACGTATCTATTCTGCTCTACACTCTGACGTATCTATTCTGTTCTACACTCTGACGTATCTATTCTGTTCTACACTCTGACGTATCTATTCTGTTCTACACTCTGACGTATCTATTCTGTTCTACACTCTGTATGACGTATCTATTCAGTTCTACACTCTGTATGACGTATCTATTCAGTTCTACACTCTGTATGACGTATCTATTCAGTTCTACACTGTAAACAAGCCTCTCTCTCTCCTGTAGTGACCCCCTCCCTCATATGGAGACGACAGCTACACACAACCAGAAACCTCCTTCGTTGTGCCTTTGCCTGCCTGGGTAGTAGACAGAGAGAGAGAAAGAGGGGGATAAACATCGGAGAAGAGGGAGGGAAATCGCTGTGCTAAATGTTTGCTTCAGAATTCATAAAGCGCTTTGGTGGTGAGGTGGAGGGGACGGGTTTCAGACAGTAAGCACACACACACGCACGCACGCACGCACGCACACGCACACACACACACACAATGGCTAAACACACACAGACGATGTGTTGGCTGCATCACTGCGTACGTTTCCAACCTAGCGGGCTGCTGTGTCTCCTGCCTGCCCTCATTTAATTGCATGTTGCTACGGTTACTGCCACACCAGGGGAAAAGACAACAAATAAACAACAACAACATTAAAGCAATAAAACTACGAATACAACTAATATCCCATAATACCACTGGCCCCGTCTGCATCCTGTATAACAGACTAATATCCCATAATACAACTGGCCCCGTCTCCATCCTGTATAACAGACTAATATCCCATAATACAACTGGCCCCGTCTCCATCCTGTATAACAGACTAATATCCCATAATACAACAGGCCCGGTCTCCATCCTGTATAACACACTAATATCCCATAATACAACTGGCCCCGTCTCCATCCTGTACAACAGACTAATATCCCATAATACAACTGGCCCCGTCTCCATCCTGTATAACAGACTAATATCCCATAATACAACTGGCCCCGTCTCCATCCTGTACAACAGACTAATATCCCATAATACAACTGGCCCCGTCTCCATCCTGTATAACAGACTAATATCCCATAATACAACTGGCCCCGTCTCCATCCTGTATAACAGACTAATATCCCATAATACAACAGGCCCCGTCTCCATCCTGTATAACACACTAATATCCCATAATACAACTGGCCCCGTCTCCATCCTGTATAACAGACTAATATCCCATAATACAACTGGCCCCGTCTCCATCCTGTACAACAGACTAATATCCCATAATACAACTGGCCCCGTCTCCATCCTGTACAACAGACTAATATCCCATAATACAAATGGCCCCGTCTTCATCCTGTACAACAGACTAATATCCCATAATACAACTGGCCCCGTCTCCATCCTGTATAACAGACTAATATCCCATAATACAACAGGCCCCGTCTCCATCCTGTAAAACAGACTAATATCCCATAATACAACTGGCTCCGTCTCCATCCTGTATAACAGACTAATATCCCATAATACAACTGGCCCCGTCTCCATCCTGTATAACAGACTAATATCCCATAATACAACTGGCCCCGTCTCCATCCTGTACAACAGACTAATATCCCATAATACAACTGGCCCCGTCTCCATCCTGTATAACAGACTAATATCCCATAATACAACTGGCCCCGTCTCCATCCTGTATAACAGACTAATATCCCATAATACAACAGGCCCCGTCTCCATCCTGTATAACAGACTAATATCCCATAATACAACTGGCCCCGTCTCCATCCTGTATAACAGACTAATATCCCATAATACAACTGGCCCCGTCTCCATCCTGTACAACAGACTAATATCCCATAATACAACTGGCCCCGTCTCCATCCTGTATAACAGACTAATATCCCATAATACAACTGGCCCCGTCTCCATCCTGTACAACAGACTAATATCCCATAATACAACTGGCTCCGTCTCCATCCTGTATAACAGACTAATATCCCATAATACAACTGGCCCCGTCTCCATCCTGTATAACAGACTAATATCCCATAATACAACTGGCCCCGTCTCCATCCTGTATAACAGACTAATATCCCATAATACAACTGGCCCCGTCTCCATCCTGTATAACAGACTAATATCCCATAATACAACAGGCCCCGTCTCCATCCTGTATAACAGACTAATATCCCATAATACAACTGGCCCCGTCTCCATCCTGTATAACAGACTAATATCCCATAATACAACTGGCCCCGTCTCCATCCTGTATAACAGACTAATATCCCATAATACAACAGGCCCCGTCTCCATCCTGTATAACAGACTAATATCCCATAATACAACTGGCCCCGTCTCCATCCTGTATAACAGACTAATATCCCATAATACAACTGGCCCCGTCTCCATCCTGTACAACAGACTAATATCCCATAATACAACTGGCCCCGTCTTCATCCTGTATAACAGACTAATATCCCATAATACAACTGGCCCCGTCTCCATCCTGTATAACAGACTAATATCCCATAATACAACAGGCCCCGTCTCCATCCTGTATAACAGACTAATATCCCATAATACAACTGGCCCCGTCTCCATCCTGTACAACAGACTAATATCCCATAATACAACTGGCCCCGTCTCCATCCTGTATAACAGACTAATATCCCATGATACAACGGGCCCCGTCTCCATCCTGTACAACAGACTAATATCCCATAATACAACTGGCCCCGTCTCCATCCTGTATAACAGACTAATATCCCATAATACAACTGGCCCCGTCTCCATCCTGTACAACAGACTAATATCCCATAATACAACTGGCCCCGTCTCCATCCTGTACAACAGACTAATATCCCATAATACAACTGGCCCCGTCTCCATCCTGTATAACAGACTAATATCCCATAATACAACTGGCCCCGTCTCCATCCTGTATAACAGACTAATATCCCATAATACAACAGGCCCCGTCTCCATCCTGTATAACAGACTAATATCCCATAATACAACTGGCCCCGTCTCCATCCTGTACAACAGACTAATATCCCATAATACAACTGGCCCCGTCTCCATCCTGTATAACAGACTAATATCCCATGATACAACTGGCCCCGTCTCCATCCTGTACAACAGACTAATATCCCATAATACAACTGGCCCCGTCTCCATCCTGTATAACAGACTAATATCCCATAATACAACTGGCCCCGTCTCCATCCTGTACAACAGACTAATATCCCATAATACAACTGGCCCCGTCTCCATCCTGTATAACAGACTAATATCCCATAATACAACAGGCCCCGTCTCCATCCTGTATAACAGACTAATATCCCATAATACAACTGGCCCCGTCTCCATCCTGTATAACAGACTAATATCCCATAATACAACAGGCCCCGTCTCCATCCTGTATAACAGACTAATATCCCATAATACAACTGGCCCCGTCTCCATCCTGTACAACAGACTAATATCCCATAATACAACTGGCCCCGTCTCCATCCTGTACAACAGACTAATATCCCATAATACAACTGGCCCCGTCTTCAACCTGTATGACAGACTAATATCCCATAATACAACTGGCCCCGTCTCCATCCTGTATAACAGACTAATATCCCATAATACAACTGGCCCCGTCTCCATCCTGTACAACAGACTAATATCCCATAATACAACTGGCCCCGTCTCCATCCTGTACAACAGACTAATATCCCATAATACAACTGGCCCCGTCTCCATCCTGTATAACACACTAATATCCCATAATACAACTGGCCCCGTCTCCATCCTGTATAACAGACTAATATCCCATAATACAACTGGCCCCGTCTCCATCCTGTATAACAGAGTAATATCCCATAATACAACTGGCCCCGTCTCCATCCTGTACAACAGACTAATATCCCATAATACAACTGGCCCCGTCTCCATCCTGTATAACAGACTAATATCCCATAATACAACTGGCCCCGTCTCCATCCTGTACAACAGACTAATATCCCATAATACAACTGGCCCCGTCTCCATCCTGTATAACAGACTAATATCCCATAATACAACTGGCCCCGTCTCCATCCTGTATAACACACTAATATCCCATAATACAACTGGCCCCGTCTCCATCCTGTATAACAGACTAATATCCCATAATACAACTGGCCCCGTCTCCATCCTGTATAACAGACTAATATCCCATAATACAACTGGCTCCGTCTCCATCCTGTATAACAGACTAATATCCCATAATACAACTGGCCCCGTCTCCATCCTGTATAACAGACTAATATCCCATAATACAACTGGCCCCGTCTCCATCCTGTACAACAGACTAATATCCCATAATACAACTGGCCCCGTCTCCATCCTGTATAACAGACTAATATCCCATAATACAACTGGCCCCGTCTCCATCCTGTATAACAGACTAATATCCCATAATACAACAGGCCCCGTCTCCATCCTGTATAACAGACTAATATCCCATAATACAACTGGCCCCGTCTCCATCCTGTATAACAGACTAATATCCCATAATACAACTGGCCCCGTCTCCATCCTGTACAACAGACTAATATCCCATAATACAACTGGCCCCGTCTCCATCCTGTATAACAGACTAATATCCCATAATACAACTGGCCCCGTCTCCATCCTGTATAACAGACTAATATCCCATAATACAACTGGCCCCGTCTCCATCCTGTATAACAGACTAATATCCCATAATACAACAGGCCCCGTCTCCATCCTGTATAACAGACTAATATCCCATAATACAACTGGCCCCGTCTCCATCCTGTATAACAGACTAATATCCCATAATACAACTGGCCCCGTCTCCATCCTGTACAACAGACTAATATCCCATAATACAACTGGCCCCGTCTTCATCCTGTATAACAGACTAATATCCCATAATACAACTGGCCCCGTCTCCATCCTGTATAACAGACTAATATCCCATAATACAACAGGCCCCGTCTCCATCCTGTATAACAGACTAATATCCCATAATACAACTGGCCCCGTCTCCATCCTGTACAACAGACTAATATCCCATAATACAACTGGCCCCGTCTCCATCCTGTATAACAGACTAATATCCCATGATACAACGGGCCCCGTCTCCATCCTGTACAACAGACTAATATCCCATAATACAACTGGCCCCGTCTCCATCCTGTATAACAGACTAATATCCCATAATACAACTGGCCCCGTCTCCATCCTGTACAACAGACTAATATCCCATAATACAACTGGCCCCGTCTCCATCCTGTACAACAGACTAATATCCCATAATACAACTGGCCCCGTCTCCATCCTGTATAACAGACTAATATCCCATAATACAACTGGCCCCGTCTCCATCCTGTATAACAGACTAATATCCCATAATACAACAGGCCCCGTCTCCATCCTGTATAACAGACTAATATCCCATAATACAACTGGCCCCGTCTCCATCCTGTACAACAGACTAATATCCCATAATACAACTGGCCCCGTCTCCATCCTGTATAACAGACTAATATCCCATGATACAACTGGCCCCGTCTCCATCCTGTACAACAGACTAATATCCCATAATACAACTGGCCCCGTCTCCATCCTGTATAACAGACTAATATCCCATAATACAACTGGCCCCGTCTCCATCCTGTACAACAGACTAATATCCCATAATACAACTGGCCCCGTCTCCATCCTGTATAACAGACTAATATCCCATAATACAACAGGCCCCGTCTCCATCCTGTATAACAGACTAATATCCCATAATACAACTGGCCCCGTCTCCATCCTGTATAACAGACTAATATCCCATAATACAACAGGCCCCGTCTCCATCCTGTATAACAGACTAATATCCCATAATACAACTGGCCCCGTCTCCATCCTGTACAACAGACTAATATCCCATAATACAACTGGCCCCGTCTCCATCCTGTACAACAGACTAATATCCCATAATACAACTGGCCCCGTCTTCAACCTGTATGACAGACTAATATCCCATAATACAACTGGCCCCGTCTCCATCCTGTATAACAGACTAATATCCCATAATACAACTGGCCCCGTCTCCATCCTGTACAACAGACTAATATCCCATAATACAACTGGCCCCGTCTCCATCCTGTACAACAGACTAATATCCCATAATACAACTGGCCCCGTCTCCATCCTGTATAACACACTAATATCCCATAATACAACTGGCCCCGTCTCCATCCTGTATAACAGACTAATATCCCATAATACAACTGGCCCCGTCTCCATCCTGTATAACAGAGTAATATCCCATAATACAACTGGCCCCGTCTCCATCCTGTATAACAGACTAATATCCCATAATACAACTGGCCCCGTCTCCATCCTGTATAACAGACTAATATCCCATAATACAACTGGCCCCGTCTCCATCCTGTACAACAGACTAATATCCCATAATACAACTGGCCCCGTCTCCATCCTGTATAACAGACTAATATCCCATAATACAACTGGCCCCGTCTCCATCCTGTATAACACACTAATATCCCATAATACAACTGGCCCCGTCTCCATCCTGTATAACAGACTAATATCCCATAATACAACTGGCCCCGTCTCCATCCTGTATAACAGACTAATATCCCATAATACAACTGGCCCCGTCTCCATCCTGTACAACAGACTAATATCCCATAATACAACTGGCCCCGTCTCCATCCTGTATAACAGACTAATATCCCATAATAACTAGTTCACACGGAGATGGGGGGGGTACTGTAGGGTTCAGTTATACACTATATAAGGCCATGGTCCAATACAACACACACCAGGTGTTATTAGAGGTTGACAGAGATACCTCCTAACTCAACGGCTAGGAGGTATCACTTCTGTAGTGAATAAGAGTTCAAAGTTCATACCATTCGCAACCAAAGCTCACGCTGAGATTGGCTTAGTTCTGTAGTTGACATGTTAGTCCTTTTTACGTGGGACTGGCGTCCTCACGTCAGCTTATTATGTGAATCCTTCTGACATCGGACCGGCGTCCTCACGTCAGCTTATTATGTGAATCCTTCTGACATCGGACCGGCGTCCTCACGTCAGCTTATTATGTGAATCCTTCTGACATCGGACCGGCGCCCTAATGTACCCGGAACAGGAAGTTACATTTTCGTAAAGGGCTTATATAATGGAGGGAGAGAAGGGTGTGTTTCATAGTTTATTACCAATGTCTCTTCACAGGGGCGGGCCACTGATGGAGCAGAGCTTTAACGTTATGAAAACCCAATTCTCTCATTTGGAAGCTAAAATTACATTTAATCTTTTCACAAATAGTTTCATATTTAAACATTTAATCTAGCTATGAGCTTCCAGATCCTCTCATGACCACTGCTGACCATCTAGCTATGAGCTTCCTGATCCTCTCATGACCACTGCTGACCATCTAGCTATGAGCTTCCAGATCCCCTCATGACCACTGCTGACCATCTAGCTATGAGCTTCCAGATCCCCTCATGACCACTGCTGACCATCTAGCTATGAGCTTCCTGATTCTCTCATGACCACTGCTGACCATCTAGCTATGAGCTTCCAGATCCTCTCATGACCACTGCTGACCATCTAGCTATGAGCTTCCAGATCCTCTCATGACCACTGCTGACCATCTAGCTATGAGCTTCCAGATCCTCTCATGACCACTGCTGACCATCTAGCTATGAGCTTCCAGATCCCCTCATGACCACTGCTGACCATCTAGCTATGAGCTTCCATATCCCCTCATGACCACTGCTGACCATCTAGCTATGAGCTTCCATATCCCCTCATGACCACTGCTGACCATCTAGCTATGAGCTTCCTGATCCTCTCATGACCACTGCTGACCATCTAGCTATGAGCTTCCATATCCCCTCATGACCACTGCTGACCATCTAGCTATGAGCTTCCTGATCCTCTCATGACCACTGCTGACCATCTAGCTATGAGCTTCTTGATCCTCTCATGACCACTGCTGACCATCTAGCTATGAGCTTCCTGATCCTCTCATGACCACTGCTGACCATCTAGCTATGAGCTTCCAGATCCCCTCATGACCACTGCTGACCATCTAGCTATGAGCTTCCTGATCCTCTCATGACCACTGCTGACCATCTAGCTATGAGCTTCCAGATCCTCTCATGACCACTGCTGACCATCTAGCTATGAGCTTCCAGATCCTCTCATGACCACTGCTGACCACCTAGCTATGAGCTTCCTGATCCTCTCATGACCACTGCTGACCATCTAGCTTCCTGATCCTCTCATGACCACTGCTGACCATCTAGCTATGAGCTTCCAGATCCTCTCATGACCACTGCTGACCATCTAGCTTCCTGATCCTCTCATGACCACTGCTGACCATCTAGCTATGAGCTTCCAGATCCTCTCATGACCACTGCTGACCATCTAGCTTCCTGATCCCCTCATGACCACTGCTGACCATCTAGCTATGAGCTTCCTGATCCTCTCATGACCACTGCTGACCATCTAGCTTCCTGATCCTCTCATGACCACTGCTGACCATCTAGCTTCCTGATCCTCTCATGACCACTGCTGACCATCTAGCTATGAGCTTCCTGATCCTCTCATGACCACTGCTGACGATCTAGCTATGAGCTTCCTGATTCTCTCATGACCACTGCTGACCATCTAGCTATGAGCTTCCTGATCCTCTCATGACGACTGCTGACCATCTAGCTATGAGCTTCCTGATCCTCTCATGACCACTGCTGACCATCTAGCTATGAGCTTCCTGATCCTCTCATGACCACTGCTGACCACCTAACTATGAGCTTCCTGATCCTCTCATGACCACTGCTGACCATCTAGCTATGAGCTTCCTGATCCTCTCATGACCACTGCTGACCATCTAGCTATGAGCTTCCTGATTCTCTCATGACCACTGCTGACCATCTAGCTATGAGCTTCCTGATCCTCTCATGACCACTGCTGACCATCTAGCTATGAGCTTCCTGATTCTCTCATGACCACTGCTGACCATCTAGCTATGAGCTTCCTGATCCTCTCATGACCACTGCTGACCATCTAGCTATGAGCTTCCAGATCCTCTCATGACCACTGCTGACCATCTAGCTATGAGCTTCCAGATCCTCTCATGACCACTGCTGACCATCTAGCTTCCTGATCCTCTCATGACCACTGCTGACCATCTAGCTATGAGCTTCCAGATCCTCTCATGACCACTGCTGACCATCTAGCTATGAGCTTCCAGATCCTCTCATGACCACTGCTGACCATCTAGCTTCCTGATCCTCTCATGACCACTGCTGACCATCTAGCTATGAGCTTCCAGATCCTCTCATGACCACTGCTGACCATCTAGCTTCCTGATCCTCTCATGACCACTGCTGACCATCTAGCTATGAGCTTCCTTATCCCCTCATGACCACTGCTGACCATCTAGCTATGAGCTTCCTGATCCTCTCATGACCACTGCTGACCATCTAGCTATGAGCTTCCTGATCCTCTCATGACCACTGCTGACCATCTAGCTATGAGCTTCCATATCCCCTCATGACCACTGCTGACCATCTAGCTATGAGCTTCCATATCCCCTCATGACCACTGCTGACCATCTAGCTATGAGCTTCCTGATCCTCTCATGACCACTGCTGACCATCTAGCTATGAGCTTCCATATCCCCTCATGACCACTGCTGACCATCTAGCTATGAGCTTCCTGATCCTCTCATGACCACTGCTGACCATCTAGCTATGAGCTTCCTGATCCTCTCATGACCACTGCTGACCATCTAGCTATGAGCTTCCTGATCCTCTCATGACCACTGCTGACCATCTAGCTATGAGCTTCCAGATCCCCTCATGACCACTGCTGACCATCTAGCTATGAGCTTCCTGATCCTCTCATGACCACTGCTGACCATCTAGCTATGAGCTTCCAGATCCTCTCATGACCACTGCTGACCATCTAGCTATGAGCTTCCAGATCCTCTCATGACCACTGCTGACCATCTAGCTTCCTGATCCTCTCATGACCACTGCTGACCATCTAGCTATGAGCTTCCAGATCCTCTCATGACCACTGCTGACCATCTAGCTTCCTGATCCCCTCATGACCACTGCTGACCATCTAGCTATGAGCTTCCTGATCCTCTCATGACCACTGCTGACCATCTAGCTTCCTGATCCTCTCATGACCACTGCTGACCATCTAGCTTCCTGATCCTCTCATGACCACTGCTGACCATCTAGCTATGAGCTTCCTGATCCTCTCATGACCACTGCTGACGATCTAGCTATGAGCTTCCTGATTCTCTCATGACCACTGCTGACCATCTAGCTATGAGCTTCCTGATCCTCTCATGACCACTGCTGACCATCTAGCTATGAGCTTCCTGATCCTCTCATGACCACTGCTGACCATCTAGCTATGAGCTTCCTGATCCTCTCATGACCACTGCTGACCACCTAACTATGAGCTTCCTGATCCTCTCATGACCACTGCTGACCATCTAGCTATGAGCTTCCTGATCCTCTCATGACCACTGCTGACCATCTAGCTATGAGCTTCCTGATTCTCTCATGACCACTGCTGACCATCTAGCTATGAGCTTCCTGATCCTCTCATGACCACTGCTGACCATCTAGCTATGAGCTTCCTGATTCTCTCATGACCACTGCTGACCATCTAGCTATGAGCTTCCTGATCCTCTCATGACCACTGCTGACCATCTAGCTATGAGCTTCCAGATCCTCTCATGACCACTGCTGACCACCTAGCTATTAGCTTCCTGATCCTCTCATGACCACTGCTGACCATCTAGCTATGAGCTTCCTGATCCTCTCATGACCACTGCTGACCATCTAGCTATGAGCTTCCTGATCCTCTCATGACCACTGCTGACCATCTAGCTTCCTGATCCTCTCATGACCACTGCTGACCATCTAGCTATGAGCTTCCAGATCCTCTCATGACCACTGCTGACCACCTAGCTATGAGCTTCCTGATCCTCTCATGACCACTGCTGACCATCTAGCTATGAGCTTCCTGATCCTCTCATGACCACTGCTGACCATCTAGCTATGAGCTTCCTGATCCCCTAGTGACCACTGCTGACCATCTAGCTATGAGCTTCCTGATCCTCTCATGCCCACTGCTGACCATCTAGCTTCCTGATCCTGTCATGACCACTGCTGACCATCTAGCTATGAGCTTCCTGATCCTCTCATGACCACTGCTGACCATCTAGCTTCCTGATCCTCTCATGACCACTGCTGACCATCTAGCTATGAGCTTCCTGATCCTCTCATGACCACTGCTGACCATCTAGCTATGAGCTTCCTGATCCTCTCATGACCACTGCTGACCATCTGGAGGCTTCAAGAATTGTTGTAGCATATCATTATTTATTTATTGTTTAATTTGCTGTGACTTATAACCTGGTAAACAGATCTCACCTCCTCTACGGTGAGGGGCATACATGTACAGTACATCTTCAATAACATGACGTCTGCTCTCCCTCTCTCTCCCTCCGTCACAGCTCTCCCTCTCTCTCCCTCCGTCACAGCTCTCCCTCTCTCTCCCTCCGTCACAGCTCTCCCTCTCTCTCCCTCCGTCACAGCTCTCTCTCCCTCTCCCTCCGTCACAGCTCTCCCTCCCTCTCAGCTCTCTCTCTCTCTCTCTCCCTCCTTCACAGCTCTCGCTCTCCCTCTCACTCCATCACAGCTCTCTCTCCCTCTCAACTCTCTCTCTCCCTCCGTCACAGCTCTCTCTCTCCCTCTCCCTCCATCACAGCTCTCTCTCTACCTCTCCAGATAGTTACACAAGGCAGGGACAGGGTGGCGGCTACATCACCATTACCATCTCACCTGAGACCACACAGATACAATCATCATCACCTGAGACCACACAGATACAATCATCACCACCTGAGACTACACAGACACAATCATCACCACCTGAGACTACACAGACACAATCATCACCACCTGAGACTACACAGACACAATCATCACCACCTGAGACTACACAGACACAATCATCACCACCTGAGACTACACAGACACAATCATCACCACCTGAGACTACACAGACACAATCATCACCACCTGAGACTACACAGACACAATCATCACCACCTGAGACTACACAGATACAATCATCACCACCTGAGACTACACAGACACAATCATCACCACCTGAGACTACACAGACACAATCATCACCACCTGAGACCACACAGACACAATCATCACCACCTGAGACTACACAGACACAATCATCACCACCTGAGACTACACAGACACAATCATCACCACCTGAGACTACACAGACACAATCATCACCACCTGAGACTACACAGACACAATCATCACCACCTGAGACCACACAGACACAATCATCGTCACTAGAACCACACAGACATACAGTCGTGGCCAAAAGTTGAGAATGACACAAATATTAATTTTCACAAAGTCTGCTGCCTCAGTTTGTATGATGGCAATTTGCATATACTCCAGAATGTTATGAAGAGTGATCAGATGAATTGCAAGTAATTGCAAAGTCCCTCTTTGCCATGCAAATGAACTGAATCCCCAAAAAACATTTCCACTGCATTTCAGCCCTGCCACAAAAGGACCAGCTGACATCATGTCAGCGATTCTCTCGTTAACACAGGTGTGAGTGTTGACGAGGACAAGGCTGGAGATCACTCTGTCATGCTGATTGAGTACGAATAACAGACCAGAAGCTTCAAAAGGAGGGTAGTGCTTGGAATCATTGTTCTTCCTCTGGCAACCATGGTTACCTGCAAGGAAACACGTGCCGTCATCATTGCTTTGAACAAAAAGGGCTTCACAGGCAAGGATATTGCTGCCAGTAAGATTGGACCTAAATCAACCATTTATCAGATCATCAAGAACTTCAAGGAGATCGGTTCAATTGCTGTGAAGAAGGCTTCAGGGTGCCCAAGAAAGGCCAGCAAGCGCCAGGACCGTCTCCTAAAGTTGATTCAGCTGAGGGATCGGGGCACCACCAGTACAGAGCTTGCTCAAGAATGGCAGCAGGCTGGTGTGAGTGCATCTGTACGCACAGTGAGGCAAAGACTTTTGGAGGATGGCCTGGTGTCCAGAAGGGCAGCAAAGAAGCCACTTCTCTCCAGGAAAAACATCAGGGACAGACTGATATTCTGCAAAAGGTACAGGGATTGGACTGCTGAGGACTGGGGTAAAGTCATTTTCTCTGTTGAATCCCCTTTCCGATTGTTTGGGGCATCCGGAAAAAAGCTTGTCCGGAGAAGACAAGGTGAGCGCTACCATCAGTCCTGTGTCATGCCAACAGTAAAGCATCCTGAGACCATTCATGTGTTGGGTTGCTTCTCAGCCAAGGGAGTGGGCTCACTCACAATTTTGCCTAAGAACACAGCCATGAATAAAGAATGGTACCAACACATCCTCCGAGAGCAACTTCTCCCAACCATCCAGGAACAGTTTGGTGACGAACAATGCCTTTTCCAGCATGATGGAGTACCTTGCCATAAGGCAAAAGTGGTAACTAAGTGGCTCGGGGAACAAAACATCGATATTTTGGGTCCATGGCCAGGAAACTCCCCAGACCTTAATCCCATTGAGAACTTGTGGTCAATCCTCAAGAGGCGGGTGGACAAACACAAACCCACAAATTATGACAAACTCCAAGCATTGATTATGCAAGAATGGGCTGCCATCAGTCAGGATGTGGCCCAGAAGTTAATTGACAGCATGCCAGGGTGGATTGAAGAGGTCTTGAAAAAGAAGGGTCAACACTGCAAATATTGACTCTGCATCAACTTCATGTAATTGTCATTAAAAGCCTTTGACACTTATGAAATGCTTGTAATTATACTTCAGTATTCCATAGTAACATCTGACAAAAATATCTAAAGACACTGAAGCAGCAAACTTTGTGGAAATGAATATTTGTGTCATTCTCAAAACTTTTGGCCACGACTGTAGACACAACCATCAAACAATATGATTGCATTGTGTACAAATTCAGCCTAGTGTCTGTTGTTTGCAATATGTCTGTGATTTCTATTATTTGTGATTGTCTGTATACTACAAAAATAAAGCATGCAGGACACTTATCTATTTTTAAAGTCAGTTTTATGTCAATTATAATTTGAATAGGTAAATGTAATAGTATAGACCATATCGCTAGTTGAATAGATTAGCCTGTTGGAAAACTTTTTAAATAATGTCGAATGTACAATCCTAGGGCTACATGTTCTTTACATTACAGATAGCTCGTATGAACGTTAGTTTGACAACGTATCTAACTAGCCCATAGCACGAAAGATTATCGACACGTGGAAGACCACAACAAGTATCACAAAACAGCTGAAAAGTTATATCGGCAAAGCACAAATGAGGTCGATTTATTTTACCTGCGCTCGGCAGAAAGCACATAAATTAGGGTTCCCAAGTTACAAAGTAGGCTAACACGTATTACTACAACTATGAGAGCGTCTCAGACAAAGGTAACATCTGCCAATCTTACCTTGATCCTTCACTGAAAAGTGTATATCGTAATTTCCCGTTGCTGAGAGTCACAATAAGCACAACGTTATCCCGTGCTGCAAACCCTTTTCATTCTGAAACAAAAACGGACGAAATAGAAGGGGAAATGATTGCCTATTTTGCTACGTGTAGACTACTGTCTGTAATTTGTCTCAATATATTTCATGATGTGTAGCCTAACATGTGCGCAATCACTTGCCAAAGCGGTGATTCAGTGCATGGGGGGCGGGGGGGTAAGCATTAGAAAAACTTATCAAAACATTAACAGTAGACCGACATTGTAAATAAGAATTTGTTCTTAACTGACTTACCTAGTTAAATAAAGGTTAAATAAATAACAAATACAATTTTCTTTACAGTCAATGGATACAGTAGGTGAAAACATTAACATTACAGTCAATGGATACAGTAGGTGAAAACATTAACATTACAGTCAATGGGTACAGTAGGTTAACACATTAACTTTACAGTCAATGGGAATTAATACTGTGGCTTGTATGGCCTCAGAGATACGGACCAAGAACTACATTGCTGGGGTCTCAGAAGGACAAATCAATTAGATGAATAACGGATATTTATGGTTTCCCTCCAATTGGAGCCTGTGAAATCACAATTCAACCACTAGATGGTAGCCTTGTGCCACAAAAACCATCACTGACTGAGCGATCCGGTAAGAAAACATCCAATACACTTTTCAGTGGCCGATGAATCATCCTCTCTATTCGCTGAGAACGTGGACCGAAACACATTGTACAGATATGCTGCACTTCATGACTCCACACTTTTTGTTGCTTGATTTTTGAACCAAGCCAATGCCAGTCCATGGTACCAACAGTATATTAGCAGTTCATATCCAATATCATCTCAAGGAACATAAATGAGTGACACAATAGATTTTCACATATTTCAGGAGGATTTGAATATAATGCGTGAAAAAGTTAATATAGGTACCATTGACTTGAATTAGATTTTTTTTCCACAAATGCTAAAAAGTTAACATATGAAACAGTGGCCAGGTAAACAAAACCAAAGCATGGATTGCTGTCATACCTGGTCCATAGACCGCTTACAGGTTAAGGACACCAATATGTCATTTTGTCATTTGGGTGAACTATCCCTTTAACATTGAGGGGGGATTTTTTTAAATAACCTAATAGCAGCAACAGCATCATCTAGTGGTCAGAACCTGGTAATATCAGGATGTAGGGTGGGACATAAATCTAACAACTTCAATGACTAATTTGTCTGTACAGTGGGGGGAAAAAACATTGCCAAATTCACTGAGAATGCATTACATAGGGAGAAGAAACAATACTCCAAGCTGCAACTCCATACTACTTGTCTGATATAGAGAACTCCAAATCAATTCAAATGTTATTGGTCACATACACATGGCTAGCAGATGTTAATGCTTGTAGTGTAGCGAAACGCTAGTAGTGTAGCGAAATGCTAGTAGTGTAGCGAAATACTAGTAGTGTAGCGAAATGCTAGTAGTGTAGCGAAACGCTAGTAGTGTAGCGAAATGCTAGTAGTGTAGCGAAATGCTAGTAGTGTAGCGAAATACTAGTAGTGTAGCGAAATGCTAGTAGTGTAGCGAAACGCTAGTAGTGTAGCGAAATGCTAGTAGTGTAGCGAAATGCTAGTAGTGTAGCGAAATGCTAGTAGTGTAGCGAAACGATTGTAGTGTAGCGAAATGCTTGGATTCTGTGTACTAGTTATTTATTGAATATTATATGAATCCTATACTTTTAAATGTCCAATTGTTGTGCAATCAATTAGCTTCCTTTCTCAGAGATTGCAGGAATGCTAATCGTATCTGTTTCTGTGGATGACTGAGTGATGGATAGAGAGGTCAGACCTGGGACTGTGGATGACTGAGTGATGGATGGAGAGGTCAGACCTGGGACTGTGGATGACTGAGTGATGGATAGAGAGGTCTGACCTGGGGCTGTGGATGACTGAGTGATGGATAGAGAGGTCAGACCTGGGACTGTGGATGACTGAGTGATGGATAGAGAGGTCAGACCTGGGACTGTGGATGACTGAGTAATGGATAGAGAGGTCTGACCTGGGGCTGTGGATGACTGAGTGATGGATAGAGAGGTCAGACCTGGGACTGTGGATGACTGAGTGATGGATAGAGAGGTCAGACCTGGGACTGTGGATGACTGAGTGATGGATAGAGAGGTCAGACCTGGGACTGTGGATGACTGAGTGATGGATAGAGAGGTCAGACCTGGGACTGTGGATGACTGAGTGATGGATAGAGAGGTCAGACCTGGGCTGTGGATGACTGAGTGATGGATAGAGAGGTCAGACCTGGGCTGTGGATGACTGAGTGGTGGATAGAGAGGTCAGACCTGGGACTGTGGATGACTGAGTGATGGATAGAGAGGTCAGACCTGAGGCTGTGGATGACTGAGTGATGGATGGAGAGGTCAGACCTGGGACTGTGGATGACTGAGTGATGGATAGAGAGGTCAGACCTGAGGCTGTGGATGACTGAGTGATGGATAGAGAGGTCAGACCTGGGACTGTGGATGACTGAGTAATGGATAGAGAGGTCTGACCTGGGGCTGTGGATGACTGAGTGATGGATAGAGAGGTCAGACCTGGGGCTGTGGATGACTGAGTGATGGATAGAGAGGTCAGACCTGGGACTGTGGATGACTGAGTGGTGGATAGAGAGGTCAGACCTGGGGCTGTGGATGACTGAGTGATGGATAGAGAGGTCAGACCTGGGCTGTGGATGACTGAGTGATGGATAGAGAGGTCAGACCTGGGGCTGTGGATGACTGAGTGATGGATAGAGAGGTCAGACCTGGGCTGTGGATGACTGAGTGATGGATAGAGAGTAGATTAGAGTAGAGTAGAGCGGATTGCTACCTAACGAACCCCAATTTACATTCCCCACGGGAAACAAATTGCCACGAAAATGATTGTTTCTTATTGGATAAGATCAGGGGTGTTTCTTATTGGACAAGATCAGGGCTGTATACTAGTGCACATGGTAGCAAAGCGTAGCAAATAGTTTTGCAAGGGAAAACATTTCGAAACAAAAATGAGAGTTTCAATTGGATAAATTCATGGTAGGTCCCCCCTTATTTTGTTTACTTTCCTTCTGTTTGGTTCCTAGTGAATAAACCCTGGTAAATCCCTCCCTGTTTCAATCTGTTTTCTACTGTTTGGTTCCTAATGAATAAACCCTGGTAAATCCCTCCCTGTTTCAATCTGTTTTCTACTGTTTGGTTCCTAATGAATAAACCCTGGTAAATCCCTCCCTGTTTCAGTCTGTTTCCTTCTGTTTGGTTCCTAATGAATAAACCCTGGTAAGTCCCTCCCTGTTTCAGTCTGTTTCCTTCTGTTTGGTTCCTAATGAATAAACCCTGGTAAGTCCCTCCCTGTTTCAGTCAGTTTCAGTCTGTTTGGTTCCTAATGAATAAACCCTGGTAAATCCCTCCCTGTTTCAGTCTGTTTGGTTCCTAATGAATAAACCCTGGTAAGTCCCTCCCTGTTTCAATCTGTTTTCTACTGTTTGGTTCCTAGTGAATAACCCCTGGTAAATCCCTCCCTGTTTCAGTCTGTTTTCTACTGTTTGGTTCCTAGTGAATAAACCCTGGTAAGTCCCTCCCTGTTTCAGTCTGTTTTCTTCTGTTTGGTTCCTAGTGAATAAACCCTGGTAAGTCCCTCCCTGTTTCAGTCTGTTTTCTTCTGTTTGGTTCCTAGTGAATAAACCCTGGTAAGTCCCTCCCTGTTTCAGTCTGTTTTCTACTGTTTGGTTCCTAGTGAATAAACCCTGGTAAGTCCCTCCCTGTTTCAGTCTGTTTTCTACTGTTTGGTTCCTAATGAATAAACCCTGGTAAGTCCCTCCCTGTTTCAATCTGTTTTCTACTGTTTGGTTCCTAATGAACAGGACCCTGGCCAGGTGAAACATTGGACACCTCAGTGTCGGCCCAGATGAATAGGGTCCCCTACAGTCTAATGTACCACACCGTGCAACGTGCAGGACACCTTATCAGATAGCTCTACTGTCGGCTGTATGTGGTCTGAATTCCTTTAGTTAATCAAATGTGTCACTCAAATAGAGACAGAACAGGACAGAGCTCTACCATCCTGGTTCTGCATGACAGACCCACAGAGGGGGATTGTTTTTGCTCCAGCCCAGCACTGACACACGTGATTCAACTCATTTATAGGGCTTGATGAGAAGGGTCAGGGTTAAGTGTCCCCCCGTGGGTTTCCCCATGGGTTTACATAACAGGAAGTGAATAACACTGATTTACAACACATGTTCAGAACATGTATAGATGTAGCTGAGCCCTGAAGCAGACATGTAAACCACAGCAGTGTCCTGTTACTAAACGTGACATTGTAAACCACAGCAGTGTCCTGCTACTAAACGTGACAATGTAAACCATAGCAGTGTCCTGCTACTAAACGTGACATTGTAAACCACAGCAGTGTCCTGCTACTAAACGTGACATTGTAAACCATAGCAGTGTCCTGCTACTAAACGTGACATTGTAAACCACAGCAGTGTCCTGCTACTAAACGTGACATTGTAAACCACAGCAGTGTCCTGCTACTAAACGTGACATTGTAAACCACAGCAGGGTTCTGCTACTAAACGTGACATGTAAACCACAGCAGTGTCCTGCTACTAAACGTGACATTGTAAACCACAGCAGGGTTCTGCTACTAAACGTGACATTGTAAACCACAGCAGTGTCCTGCTACTAAACGTGACATTGTAAACCACAGCAGTGTCCTGCTACTAAACGTGACATTGTAAACCATAGCAGTGTCCTGCTACTAAACGTGACATTGTAAACCACAGCAGTGTCCTGCTACTAAACGTGACATTGTAAACCACAGCAGTGTCCTGCTACTAAACGTGACATTGTAAACCACAGCAGTGTCCTGCTACTAAACGTGACATTGTAAACCACAGCAGTGTCCTGCTACTAAACGTGACATTGTAAACCACAGCAGTGTCCTGTTACTAAACGTGACATTGTAAACCACAGCAGTGTTCTGCTACTAAACGTGACATTGTAAACCACAGCAGTGTCCTGCTACTAAACGTGACATTGTAAACCACAGCAGTGTTCTGCTACTAAACGTGACATTGTAAACCACAGCAGTGTCCTGCTACTAAACGTGACATTGTAAACCACAGCAGTGTCCTGCTACTAAACGTGACATTGTAAACCACAGCAGTGTCCTGTTACTAAACGTGACATTGTAAACCACAGCAGTGTCCTACTACTAAACGTGACATTGTAAACCACAGCAGTGTCCTGCTACTAAACGTGACATTGTAAACCACAGCAGTGTCCTGTTACTAAACGTGACATTGTAAACCACAGCAGTGTCCTGCTACTAAACGTGACATTGTAAACCACAGCAGTGTCCTGTTACTAAACGTGACATTGTAAACCACAGCAGTGTTCTGCTACTAAACGTGACATTGTAAACCACAGCAGTGTCCTGCTACTAAACGTGACATTGTAAACCACAGCAGTGTCCTGCTACTAAACGTGACATTGTAAACCACAGCAGTGTCCTGTTACTAAACGTGACATTGTAAACCACAGCAGTGTCCTGCTACTAAACGTGACATTGTAAACCACAGCAGTGTCCTGTTACTAAACGTGACATTGTAAACCACAGCAGTGTTCTGCTACTAAACGTGACATTGTAAACCACAGCAGTGTCCTGCTACTAAACGTGACATTGTAAACCACAGCAGTGTCCTGCTACTAAACGTGACATTGTAAACCACAGCAGTGTCCTGTTACTAAACGTGACATTGTAAACCACAGCAGTGTCCTGCTACTAAACGTGACATTGTAAACCACAGCAGTGTCCTGCTACTAAACGTGACAATGTAAACCATAGCAGTGTCCTGCTACTAAACGTGACATTGTAAACCACAGCAGTGTCCTGCTACTAAACGTGACATTGTAAACCATAGCAGTGTCCTGCTACTAAACGTGACATTGTAAACCACAGCAGTGTCCTGCTACTAAACGTGACATTGTAAACCACAGCAGTGTCCTGCTACTAAACGTGACATTGTAAACCACAGCAGGGTTCTGCTACTAAACGTGACATGTAAACCACAGCAGTGTCCTGCTACTAAACGTGACATTGTAAACCACAGCAGGGTTCTGCTACTAAACGTGACATTGTAAACCACAGCAGTGTCCTGCTACTAAACGTGACATTGTAAACCACAGCAGTGTCCTGCTACTAAACGTGACATTGTAAACCATAGCAGTGTCCTGCTACTAAACGTGACATTGTAAAACACAGCAGTGTCCTGCTACTAAACGTGACATTGTAAACCACAGCAGTGTCCTGCTACTAAACGTGACATTGTAAACCACAGCAGTGTCCTGCTACTAAACGTGACATTGTAAACCACAGCAGTGTCCTGCTACTAAACGTGACATTGTAAACCACAGCAGTGTCCTGTTACTAAACGTGACATTGTAAACCACAGCAGTGTTCTGCTACTAAACGTGACATTGTAAACCACAGCAGTGTCCTGCTACTAAACGTGACATTGTAAACCACAGCAGTGTTCTGCTACTAAACGTGACATTGTAAACCACAGCAGTGTCCTGCTACTAAACGTGACATTGTAAACCACAGCAGTGTCCTGCTACTAAACGTGACATTGTAAACCACAGCAGTGTCCTGTTACTAAACGTGACATTGTAAACCACAGCAGTGTCCTACTACTAAACGTGACATTGTAAACCACAGCAGTGTCCTGCTACTAAACGTGACATTGTAAACCACAGCAGTGTCCTGTTACTAAACGTGACATTGTAAACCACAGCAGTGTCCTGCTACTAAACGTGACATTGTAAACCACAGCAGTGTCCTGTTACTAAACGTGACATTGTAAACCACAGCAGTGTTCTGCTACTAAACGTGACATTGTAAACCACAGCAGTGTCCTGCTACTAAACGTGACATTGTAAACCACAGCAGTGTCCTGCTACTAAACGTGACATTGTAAACCACAGCAGTGTCCTGTTACTAAACGTGACATTGTAAACCACAGCAGTGTCCTGCTACTAAACGTGACATTGTAAACCACAGCAGTGTCCTGTTACTAAACGTGACATTGTAAACCACAGCAGTGTTCTGCTACTAAACGTGACATTGTAAACCACAGCAGTGTCCTGCTACTAAACGTGACATTGTAAACCACAGCAGTGTCCTGCTACTAAACGTGACATTGTAAACCACAGCAGTGTCCTGTTACTAAACGTGACATTGTAAACCACAGCAGTGTCCTGCTACTAAACGTGACATTGTAAACCACAGCAGTGTCCTGCTACTAAACGTGACATTGTAAACCACAGCAGTGTCCTGCTACTAAACGTGACATTGTAAACTACAGCAGTGTCCTGCTACTAAACGTGACATTGTAAACCATAGCAGTGTCCTGCTACTAAACGTGACATTGTAAACCACAGCAGTGTTGTGCTACTAAACGTGACATTGTAAACCACAGCAGTGTCCTGCTACTAAACGTGACATTGTAAACCACAGCAGTGTCCTGTTACTAAACGTGACATTGTAAACCACAGCAGTGTCCTGCTACTAAACGTGACATTGTAAACTACAGCAGTGTCCTGCTACTAAACGTGACATTGTAAACCATAGCAGTGTCCTGCTACTAAATGTGACATTGTAAACCACAGCAGTGTCCTGCTACTAAACGTGACATTGTAAACCACAGCAGTGTCCTGCTACTAAACGTGACATTGTAAACCACAGCAGTGTCCTGCTACTAAACGTGACATTGTAAACCACAGCAGTGTCCTGTTACTAAACGTGACATTGTAAACCACAGCAGTGTCCTGCTACTAAACGTGACATTGTAAACCACAGCAGTGTCCTGTTACTAAACGTGACATTGTAAACCACAGCAGTGTCCTGCTACTAAACGTGACATTGTAAACCACAGCAGTGTCCTGCTACTAAACGTGACATTGTAAACCACAGCAGTGTCCTGCTACTAAACGTGACATTGTAAACCACAGCAGTGTCCAGCTACTAAATGTGACATTGTAAACCACAGCAGTGTCCTGCTACTAAACGTGACATTGTAAACCACAGCAGTGTCCTGCTACTAAACGTGACACTGTAAACCACAGTAGTGTCCTGCTACTAAACGTGACATTGTAAACCACAGCAGTGTCCTGCTACTAAACGTGACATTGTAAACCACAGCAGTGTCCTGCTACTAAACGTGGCATTGTAAACCACAGCAGTGTCCTGCTACTAAACGTGACATTGTAAACCACAGCAGTGTCCTGCTACTAAACGTGACATTGTAAACCACAGCAGTGTCCTGCTACTAAACGTGACATTGTAAACCACAGCAGTGTCCTGCTACTAAATGTGACATTGTAAACCACAGCAGTGTCCTGCTACTAAACGTGACATTGTAAACCATAGCAGTGTCCTGCTACTAAACGTGACATTGTAAACCACAGCAGTGTCCTGCTACTAAACGTGACATTGTAAACCACAGCAGTGTCCTGCTACTAAACGTGACATTGTAAACCACAGCAGTGTCCTGCTACTAAACGTGACATTGTAAACCACAGCAGTGTCCTGTTACTAAACGTGACATTGTAAACCACAGCAGTGTCCTGCTACTAAACGTGACATTGTAAACCACAGCAGTGTCCTGTTACTAAACGTGACATTGTAAACCACAGCAGTGTCCTGCTACTAAACGTGACATTGTAAACCACAGCAGTGTCCTGCTACTAAACGTGACATTGTAAACCACAGCAGTGTCCTGCTACTAAACGTGACATTGTAAACCACAGCAGTGTCCTGCTACTAAACGTGACATTGTAAACCACAGCAGTGTCCAGCTACTAAATGTGACATTGTAAACCACAGCAGTGTCCTGCTACTAAACGTGACATTGTAAACCACAGCAGTGTCCTGCTACTAAACGTGACATTGTAAACCACAGCAGTGTCCTGCTACTAAACGTGACATTGTAAACCACAGCAGTGTCCTGCTACTAAACGTGACATTGTAAACCACAGCAGTGTCCTGCTACTAAACGTGACATTGTAAACCACAGCAGTGTCCTGCTACTAAACGTGACATTGTAAACCACAGCAGTGTCCTGCTACTAAACGTGACATTGTAAACCACAGCAGTGTCCTGCAACTAAACGTGACATTGTAAACCACAGCAGTGTCCTGCTACTAAATGTGACATTGTAAACCACAGCAGTGTCCTGCTACTAAACGTGACATTGTAAACCATAGCAGTGTCCTGCTACTAAACGTGACATTGTAAACCACAGCAGTGTCCTGCTACTAAACGTGACATTGTAAACCACAGCAGTGTCCTGCTACTAAACGTGACATGTAAACCACAGCAGTGTCCTGCTACTAAACGTGACATTGTAAACCACAGCAGTGTCCTGCTACTAAACGTGACATTGTAAACCACAGCAGTGTCCTGCTACTAAACGTGACATTGTAAACCACAGCAGTGTCCTGCTACTAAACGTGACATTGTAAACCACAGCAGTGTCCTGCTACTAAACGTGACATTGTAAACCACAGCAGTGTCCTGCTACTAAACGTGACATTGTAAACCACAGCAGTGTCCTGCTACTAAACGTGACATTGTAACAGCGGTTGACTTTTATTTAGTTTTTCCTGCTGATCAGAAACTTCTTTCTCCTGATTTCCCTCAAGAATCAGACTTTATCTCAAGTCCAGAGACTGACAATGTACTATCCTGTTAAGGGGAATAGTTAACCTTTTTGGTTCACTTGAATGGTTCACAACATGTCAGTCCATTCCACTTGAATGGTTCACAACATGTCAGTCCATTCCACTTGAATGGTTCACAACATGTCAATCCATTCCACTTGAATGGTTCACAACATGTCAGTCCATTCCTCTTGAATGGTTCACAACATGTCAGTCTATTCCTCTTGAATGGTTCACAACATGTCAGTCCATTCCTCTTGAATGGTTCACAACATGTCAGTCCATTCCTCTTGAATGGTTCACAACATGTCAATCCATTCCACTTGAATGGTTCACAACATGTCAGTCCATTCCACTTGAATGGTTCACAACATGTCAGTCCATTCCACTTGAATGGTTCACAACATGTCAGTCCATTCCACTTGAATGGTTCACAACTTGTCAGTCCATTCCACTTGAATGGTTCACAACATGTCAGTCCATTCCACTTGAATGGTTCACAACATGTCAGTCCATTCCACTTGAATGGTTCACAACATGTCAGTCCATTCCACTTGAATGGTTCACATGTCAGTCTATTCCACTTGAATGGTTCACAACATGTCAGTCCATTCCACTTGAATGGTTCACAACATGTCAGTACATTCCACTTGAATGGTTCACTACTTGTCTGTCTATTCCACTTGAATGGTTCACATGTCAGTCTATTCCACTTGAATGGTTCACAACATGTCAGTCCATTCCACTTGAATGGTTCACAACATGTCAGTCCATTCCTCTTGAATGGTTCACAACATGTCAGTCCATTCCTCTTGAATGGTTCACAACATGTCAGTCCATTCCATGTGCTTTTGGATTATTTGACTCTATTTAGTTCTGGGCTTCGTTCCAAATTGCACCCTATTCCCTAGGTTACCATAGGGCCCTGGTCAAAAGTAGTGCACTATATAGGGAGTAGGTTACCATAGGCCCCTGGTGTAAAGTAGTGCACTACATAGGGAATAGTAGGGTACCATTTAGGATGCAGTGCTACATGTTGTCCTGGCTCAGCTCCTTTTAAGACATGAGGTGTTTGACTCCCAGACATTTTTGTCCAGATTATTTGACCCCTGCCCCAGCCCCTGGGCTCTGTACAAGCCTCCAGTGGGGGGTGTAGGAGGTTGTAGGATGGTCCCACCCCAGTTTAGTTCCATTTGAATGATCCTGGGATATGCAGGACCTTAGGGGGAGGGCGGGGGAGACCAGGGTTCACTCCCCCCCCCCCCCCCCTCTCTCTCTCTTTCTCTTTCTCACTCACTCTCCCCCCCCTCTCTCTCTCTCTCTCTCTCTCTCTCTCTCTCAATTCAATTCAATTCAATTGACTTTATTGACATGGCAAGTTATTATTACTTACATTGTCAAAGTATACATATCGAAAAATTTAAATAAAATATATATGTATATATATACACAAAATATATATATATTTATATATAAATAAATGGTGGGACTAACAGCAATAATAATAGTAGTAGTGGACATGGGATTACCATTAATAACAGCTACAACAACAATATTAATCAGAACAACAATACATTAAAGCAACAGTAGTAGACCAGTGTCAACATGACTGAGAAGACACATGACCTGGTACGAAAGACAAAACAAAACTAAGCTAAATGGGAAATATTATCAACATTACTCTCTCTCTCTCCCCCTCTCCGTCTCTCTCTCCACAGGTTGACTTAGTGGATCCAGCAGAATCAGCCCACAGTTCAACTGATAACAGACCAGGTGAAACCTGTGTGGAGGTAATGAGGGATGGTGTGAGTGTGTGTTGCTCCAGTGAGCCTCTCTCTATCTGCAGTTAATTAACACACTGACAGACTATCAGGAGACAGAGTCCCAAATAGCATCCTATTATTATATAGTGCATTACTTTTGACCAGGGCCCATAGGGCTCTATGGTGCACACTATTGGGACGCAGATTGTGACATCAGCAGTGATGGATGTTGAAGACATGAGAGGGCTAGTTATCCTCTACCATCACCCATAGCAACAAGAGTCTTTGGAGACACAGTACACAAAACAGAGGGCTGGTTATCCTCTACCATCACCCATAGCAACAAGAGTCTCTGGAGACACAGTACATAGAACAGAGGGCTAGTTATCCTCTACCATCACCCATAGCAACAAGAGTCTCTGGAGACACAGTACACAAAACAGAGGGCTAGTTATCCTCTACCATCACCCATAGCAACAAGAGTCTCTGGAGACACAGTACACAGAACAGAGGGCTGGTTATCCTCTACCATCACCCATAGCAACAAGAGTCTCTGGAGACACAGTACACAGAACAGAGGGCTGGTTATCCTCTACCATCACCCATAGCAACAAGAGTCTCTGGAGACACAGTACACAGAACAGAGGGCTAGTTATCCTCTACCATCACCCATAGCAACAAGAGTCTCTGGAGACACAGTACACAAAACAGAGGGCTAGTTATCCTCTACCATCACCCATAGCAACAAGAGTCTCTGGAGACACAGTACACAAAACAGAGGGCTAGTTATCCTCTACCATCACCCATAGCAACAAGAGTCTCTGGAGACACGTTACACAGAACAGAGGGCTAGTTATCCTCTACCATCACCCATAGCAACAAGAGTCTCTGGAGGTACAGTACACAAAACAGAGGGCTAGTTATCCTCTACCATCACCCATAGCAACAAGAGTCTCTGGAGACACAGTACACAAAACAGAGGGCTGGTTATCCTCTACCATCACCCATAGCAACAAGAGTCTCTGGAGACACGTTACACAGAACAGAGGGCTGGTTATCCTCTACCATCACCCATAGCAACAAGAGTCTCTGGAGGTACAGTACACAGAACAGAGGGCTGGTTATCCTCTACCATCACCCATAGCAACAAGAGTCTCTGGAGACACAGTACACAGAACAGAGGGCTGGTTATCCTCTACCATCACCCATAGCAACAAGAGTCTCTGGAGACAGTACACAGAACAGAGGGCTAGTTACCCTCTACCATCACCCATAGCAACAAGAGTCTCTGGAGACACAGTACACAGAACAGAGGGCTAGTTATCCTCTACCATCACCCATAGCAACAAGAGTCTCTGGAGACACAGTACATAGAACAGAGGGCTAGTTATCCTCTACCATCACCCATAGCAACAAGAGCCTCTGGAGACACAGTACACAGAACAGAGGGCTGGTTATCCTCTACCATCACCCATAGCAACAAGAGTCTCTGGAGACACAGTACACAGAACAGAGGGCTAGTTATCCTCTACCATCACCCATAGCAACAAGAGTCTCTGGAGACACAGTACACAAAACAGAGGGCTAGTTATCCTCTACCATCACCCATAGCAACAAGAGTCTCTGGAGACACAGTACACAGAACAGAGGGCTAGTTATCCTCTACCATCACCCATAGCAACAAGAGTCTCTGGAGACACAGTACACAGAACAGAGGGCTAGATATCCTCTACCATCACCCATAGCAACAAGAGTCTCTGGAGACACAGTACATAGAACAGAGGGCTAGTTATCCTCTACCATCACCCATAGCAACAAGAGTCTCTGGAGACACAGTACACAAAACAGAGGGCTGGTTATCCTCTACCATCACCCATAGCAACAAGAG